>NC_134355.1:651630447-651954822 GCF_048569485.1 Anomaloglossus baeobatrachus
ACTCCTTGGAAAGGGTTTTGTACTCCTTGCCAGCCTTGTGACCCTCCACGATCTTGTCTCTGATGGCCTTGGAATGCTCCTTTTGTCTTTCCCATGTTGACCATGTATGAGTGCTGTTCCCAAGTTTGGGGAGGGTCTTAGTCAAAAAAAGGCTGGAAAAAGAGATAATTAAGCCAAACCTGTGAAGCTCATTGTTCTTTGTGCCTGAAATACTTCTTAATACTTTAGGGGAACCAAACAGAATTCTGGTGGTTTGAGGGGTTGAATAATAAATGACCCTCTGAATAAACTTTTCACAATTTTTAAAAAAATAAATAAAAAAAGAACATTCTTTTTTGCTGCAGTGCATTTCACACTTCCAGGCTGATCTACAGTCCAAATGTCACAATGCCAAGTGAATTCCGAATGTGTAAACCTGCTAAATCTGCAGGGGGTTGAATACTACTTCTAGGCACTGTATGTGCACTGGTCAACTGTAGCGCACAATGCTTCACAATCGCTTCTGGAATTCCAACTTTGAATAGAAACCATTAACTATAGAATCACTTAACTAGAGAATATGTAAGAACTTGGCAAACATGGAGAGTAGTTACATGGCTGGGGGCTGCAGCTTGTAGCCATATCCTAGATCAAAACACAAGGAACCCAATGTGGCTTTTTTAATGTAAAAAAACTGGTCCCCTTACTTTGATACCCAGCCATGGTGAATCAGACAGCTGGGGGCTGGTATTCGCAGGCTGGCAAGAACCATAGTTATTGGGCCCCCAGACTATATAAAAATGGTCACTCTCTCCTGGTCATCATACAGCACTACTATCCTAGTCCAAGTGAGAAGGTAGAAGAAAAGCATTAGTGCAAACAGTAAAAGTTAGGCCAAAGTTTGTTGCTTTTGAGAAGTGTTTAGGACTCGCAACGATCGAGGATAATGGGATGAGAAGAGATTAGTTCTGTGCGTGTAGGGAGCAATTATCACCACTGCTCCTCTACACAGTGAAAATGGCAGTGTTTACAGAGATGAGTGGATCTGACAACTGCGTTTATTTTAAACCAGAAAGTTTAATTTTGTGGAAACTCTGTTCTACAAATTTAACGTTCCTGATCATTTTTGTGTAGTATTGTACGAATACATTTTTTGTTTTTTTGTTTTTGTTTTTTTCTGTAGAGACCCCAGAACATAGAATAAGATGTGGGGGAAAAAACCCTTATGCTCACTTCACCACTTGCCTGTCCCAGCACCTCTACAGTTTCTGCACCTTTCTTTCTCCATTTCTGGCCTCTTCACTCTAGAGCAGGACTTCCTGCCACAATTAGGCCTGGGACAGCCCTGCTCATATTACATAATTTATCATTTTAAGAGTTCTGGGTGCAGATTACTAATCCCTGCCTAATTGTCCCTGTATACACTAGCATAGATAAAGGGATTTTTACAAAAAGTATTTCTAAAGAACCTTATGCTATTGAGCGTGGGGACTGGTCCCAAGGGCGTTATATCCCCCGACTAGCCGCCTTCATAGCATGTTAGTACACCCACAGGGGTGTACTAACATGCTATTTGATTCAGAATCACCTGTGGTGACGCGTGTTTGCTGTGACCGCGCTTCTGAATGCTGGGCACTTCCGGTCGTGTGCAGTATGAAGCAGGGTGTACGTGTCCCGGCTTCAGAGGGGTCTAGTGCGCATGACCGGAAGTGCCCAGTATTCAGAAGAACGGTCAGTGAACAAAGGTACACGCGTCACAGCTGGTAATGCTGAATTGAATAGCATGTTAGTACACACCTGTGGGCGTGCTCACATGCTAAGAGGGCAGCTAGTTGGGGGATATAACACTAGTCCCTGCACTCATTAGCATAAGAAAAGATCTTTAGAAATATTTTTTACTTTGATCTCTACTAGATACAGGGACGGTTAGGCAAGGATTAGCAATATGCACCCAGAACCAATTCACACTACAGTCTAATTGTTCAGCTAGAGCCTGGGCGTCGGCTAATTCAGGTTCACTGGTCTTCAGCCCTGCGGGAGTTACTTCCTGCAGACTGGTAAGCGGGAACTAGGAGCTCAGGTTGCAAATGGCTATGTGCAGCTGTCTTTCATATTTAAGGCACAGCATTACTGTAATATGCGCTGATGATAAAGCTTCAGCAATTCTGGTCATAGTAGTGGTTCGGTTTATGGTGATCTGTATTGCGATTTTGAGTGGTGTGGCTGTTTCCCTGTTGTGCAAAACTTCCCTTTTTTTCATTGTTCCCCTGTAAACAGTCTCCTGTATTTCGAGTATAGTGTATACGAGTTTTTGTTCTCCCTTATCTGTGTAAATTCTGTGGGGGTTTTTGTTTTTTTTCTGGCCTGGTCCAAGGGGGGGCAGAGTAAGATCAGGGTTCAGACAGGAGTCAAGGTCACACTGGGGGCTCAGACCTGGCTACCATCAAGCCTACCTCTGAGAAAAGGGACAGCGCAGGGTCTTAATTCTGAGGGCCAGCCTAGGGGCCCCTGTTCTATCATTACATACTCAATGACATAAAGCTGAAATGTTGGATCACATCACATGGGAGAATACACCACTCGTAGAATTTACCTCTTCGGTTGCTGACATTTTATGGTTCTAAACAAATCTGAGATTAATAAAAAGAAATGAGGTTTGAGATCTCAATGTTGTGTCCTTTTTCATTATTAAAAGGAACCCGTCGTAACAAACTTGCCAAATGACACGTTGGGAGTGCTAGAACCTTCTTTTTTTTTTTTTTTTTTTTTCTTCTTCTTCTACATAAGGTAATAACACTGTACGTATAGGCATGTTAAAAGTGAGATGGCGGCCTGTCTGGTGTCCTCTGGAATACTTTGCAACCGACTTTCTTTAAATTAATCAAATTTAGAGTCTTGTATCCTGGCACACCTACCTCTTGATCAGACATCACTCGATAAATCATATTGATGAGTGATGTAAATGTCGTCCTTCTCATGGGTTTGAAAAGCTGCCTCCATTGCCACCTGGTGGTGACTTATTGGGATACAATCTTGTAGATTGAAATAACCCTTTTATGTAGAGGGTGTAATATTAACAAACCCCTCCAATTAGAGATGTAGTATAGGTCTTCAGATTCACTGTGATTACTCGTTACCTCATATTCAGGGAATTTCAGGACCATCAGTATCCATAGGTGTGAAAACAGTAACAGCCAGTTAGTTGCTAGTGGTCAGATCCATGGTTACTTAAGGTTCTGTCATACCATGAACATGAGGTAAGTTACAGTAAATCAGAAAAACTGTACTAAATTTCTAATTGGAGGTATTTGCTAATATTATTGTGGTGGTTAATGTTACTGTAAATGGTATTGACCACTTTTTTGGTTATACTGGGTTTAGGGTCTTGTTGTTCTAGGGCTGTAGAGACGTAATTGAGGAGTCGTATCAGGTTTACCAAAATCCCAACCCAGTTTGATTTCTTGGATAAAAACCCAACTTATCATACTTGATCCATAAAGCTTCATTTAGTTTGTTCTGAAATATCCTCTACACTGGTTTTCCTATAGGGATTTAGGTTTGTCCTCATAAAGCTGCTAATACAACGAAGAATAGAGGTCATTTACATTACAGGACCTTGACCCAAGCAAAATGAACCGGGCAGGGAAAAGTGTATGGGTTTCTGCTGGGCCTTTACACAAGCCTGCCCACCACCTCTTCCATCAATGGGGTTTAAAAACAGACAAAACATCATATTTACATACTTGATAAAACTGCATGATGACATTTGCAATAAAGACCAGCTGTAATCCTTTAATTCAGAAGCCAAGACAAATAGCCAGTATAATGGAAGACTAGGAGCTCACCACATATTTACCTTGAGAGACTTAAGCGATCTTCACTTCAGATACCAAGTGAAGCTCGGCGTCAGACAAAACTAGTGCAGTGTTACTGAAGCTAGAAACTGCTTCCACTGAGGCATCAGCTATTATGATGCATTTGATGTCCCCTTGGTCCTCAATCGCAATATAGTAATCTTTTTCCTTCCATGACTGAATTCATTCTCCAAATTTTCCACCTCAACACTTTCTTCAACAATCACATGAGCCTTGTCAGGCACATTTTCTCCCCATGGAAAGTGAAGATACTTCATGATTGATTATTGTCACTGGACTCCTGATGGTGGGGTCTTCAGCGAGCAGGGCATGAAATAATTCTTGTGCTTTAGTGGAACACTTGGTCCAATGTCCTGGCGGGGCAGTTTGCTTTCCAAAACGTTGCCACTTGATAAAATCTTTGAACATAGGATCGTCTTCGACGGCCCTTTCCCAAGGAAGATATCCTGTAAATGCAACATTCAGAAGTACACCAAAGGCCCATGTATCAATGTTGGGTCGCAAGACTAAAGCTTCATGGCTTTGCAATTGACACAGCTCTGGGGACATGTAGGGAATGATGTGACATTGATGACATGAGGGTACCGATGGCTTGTGTCAGGCTGAAATCACTCAGTTTAATATGGAAGCAGTCTTTGTCCATGAGTAACACATTATCTGGTTTTAAGTCTCTGTGCACCAGTGAGTGATCGTGCATATATTCTAGTGCACTGGTCAACTGTACCGCACAACGCTTCACCATCACTTCTGGAATTCCAACCTGGAAAAGGAGAAGAAACCATTAGATACATTCTGACCTAACCAGAGAATGTGAACTTGGCAAACAAAAACCTAGAGTGGTACTTCCTTTTCATATTTCACCATAGGATGTACATTTGTAAGTATTTTACTACATACAGCGAACACCTCTTCAATTTTGTAACTACAGCTCTAACTGGTAGTCACTGACTATGGCTATCACGATCTCTCTTGCTGGAAGTCTGAGAACCATTGGAGCCTTCTAGACTTGTATTGAAAAATAACTTTCAGTTCGCCCAGCAAACACTGGAATGATCCTGAGTATCCACTCCGGTCATGTGGTGGGGGGGGGGGGGGGGAGGACTGGAACAGCACGGGGAACAGCAGAAGACTGAAGTAGATTACTACATGCAGAGAACATGAATTACTGATTTAACTATCTGGTGGTGAAATGAAGAACCTGGAGTGGTGGTTTTAACCTCTAAAACAGATTTCCAACTGACTACTCTCTAGTCTATGCACAATCACTAATAACCATGAGAACAGAGGCAAGTAAGGAGTCTTGGAAAAAAAACTAGCAAGTCTCAGGTTGGAGAAACCTTTTCTAGGTATCTAAAGCAGCTGTACAAATGAGAAATGCCACTCCTGACCGCACTTCAGAATATCTCCAAAAATCTGCCCAAAATTCTACAGCTACATATTCAAAAAAAATTAGGGATTCCAAAATACTTACACCGGGTTCGATTAGCGAGCGGAGAGTACTTGAAAGAGTTTAATCCAGGAGAAGGCATTGCACTCCTCAGAGTCCACGTAGATGGGGTGGGTGAAGATGATCCCTTCGTGACCCGATAAGGTGGACACACAAAGCTTGTGTAGGAAACCTTTTTGTTCCTTAGTCCGTATCTTCATCAGTTTAAGGGCCACGTGTTTTCCAAATTTTAAAAAATTACTCAGATAAAATACAATTTAAAAAACAAATATGAAGAGAATGGGCCTTATTCCAAATATTGGTCTTTAACCTCTTATGACCTGTTTTTTCCTTTTTAGCCCATATTATATGGAGCACTAAGTGGCCCATCTGTCATGCTGATTGCATGGTTCAGCGTCTGTATTGGTGCGATCAGCTGCAGGAGCCCAAGCAATATACACAGCCGATTCCTGCTGTAACTGCTGGTACTGATGTAATCCCTGATACTCGCAGTTCATTCCCGATATGTAGCGGTCAGTGTCAGAGGCCCATGGGATGTCGGTGATTGTGCTCCCCTAACTCCTCATATGCTGCTCTGCAGGGTATTTTATAGATGCTAATGTACCGCCTTGAGAAGGGCCCGGCCACTTCTCTGCTGCTCAGGCCGAGCCGCTCAAGGTCCGGGTTGTCGGTGGCACGAGCGCCTCCTGACCGGGGGCCTTGTCTCTCTGTTAAGGGGAGGCAGTGGGGTGATGGTGGTGTGGGAGGAGGTCCGCAGCCGGGGGCCGCGTTGTCGTCGGACAGGTCGTGATTCCACCCACGGGTCGTGGTGATGGGGTGCACCACCGCTGTGGCTGGAGTGGAGGGTATTCTCGGGATCGGTGTTGTGGCCGCAGCCTAGATGTTAGCCCCTCCGTGGGTAGGGGCGGTGTGTTCCGGGGCCCGCTTGGGAGGGAGCTGGCGACTGTGTTGTCGGGGTGCAGGGTGCCGTGCTGAGGTGCAGTGTCGTGCCCGGAAGGTACTGGTGTACTCACGATAAATTCACACGCAGAGTCACTGGTAAACCAAAGTTCGGGTCTGGTCGGGTCCCGCAGCCGGCTGCTTGTGTCCCTTGTGAGGCTGATGGTAGCCCCTTTCCCTTGCACCTCTTGTTTGACTGTTTGATCCCCTGCCTGGACAGTGGTAGCCCGCTCCCCGGCGTTGAGCTGCCGGAGGAGCACTCGGTTGCCCGAAGGTGCTGGGCCATCGGATATTTGGCCCTTGGCGGTGGCTCTCACCCGGTATCTGTGGGCTTTTGCCGCCTTTCGGGACTTTGATTGCAGTCTGGACCTCACAGGTTCATCCTCACCCAGTTAATTTGCCTATACTCAGTGGCTTCTAAGCTAGGACGGGGTCTGAGTACCCGGTTTCTCGTGCTCCGGTAAACGGCTGACTCTCCGGTTCAGGGCCAATGGACTCCAACCCTGGCCCGGTCCCTACGGTTCCGCCAGTTGCTGTACCGGTACTCCTGCAGGCGGCCACCACCGTCTGCGTGCCTGAAGTTTCGGGGATCCCAGGCTCCAACCTGGGTGCCTGACAGCTCTGCTCCTCCACACCTCCTGTCACTGTCACTCTAAACTCTGTTCTTAAACTGACAATTTCCTGCCTCAGGACCGTAGTCTCCTCGGTGGGCGTGTCTTTCTGCCTGACTCCGCCCACCTGGTGTGCCCTACTGGCCCTGAGGAAGGCATCAGGTCTCCCCTTCGGGTGACTGTGTCCTCAAGGGATGGCGGGGGGGGGGTGTAATGTTGTAGGTGTTACTTGTGACCCCTGGGTTCCAGGGCGTCACACTAAGAGGTCACAATAGGGCAGGTGCTGATGGGGAACTGCTAATCAGGCACAGACCATGATGTGTAATACACAGCTCTGTAGGGGATTGACTTGTATAACAAAGGATTAGGACATTGCATGGTAAAGCCCCCTTGGAGGACTATTCAATATTGTAAAGTTATTTGTTTTGGGGTTTTTTGTTTTTTTTTATTTTTATCAACCCTGTAAAAAAAAAAAAATTCCCTGCTCAAATGTGTGAACCCCTTTAAAACCTTTTTGAAGTACCTAATATGTCCAAGGCTGGCTGTCCCCCTTTTTAATACGGGCTCGCACACAACCAACGTTTTACACCTCACAATTCTGCTGATCTGATCAGCCGACTTGTACAGTGAACAGGCACTGGGGGATCTCTGATCCACCCACTCTTGTTAACCAGCTAATTGTCATCTGATGGCTGCACTCAATGCTGTCTGAGGATCGCACCATTGCCCACCGCAATGTGGCCCGATGATGGAGTCAGAAGCTGCCGATAGGTTATCATGACAGTGGGGAAGGGGGTCAGCTGATGACTCCTGTCACTGTCATGACTTTATTCCGGTCACTGGTGCCATAGTTCGAGCATTCACAGGAGAGCAGCACTTCTGCTATTCAGAGGGATGCTGAAGCATTGCTGGGATCAGATACTGCACGCATGAAGTCTCCTGACGGGACTAATAAAATAAAGTATATAAAAAAAAATATCAAATTGTCCCAATTTAGAAAGCCATGGAACCCATAGGGTGGAGGGGCGACATGACTAGAGGGAAGGGAAGGAGTGATGGGGTTAATAGGAACAGGAATGGTCGTGTATAGGGCAGAGAAAGGGATTGGTGGGTAGGAGGAGTTTCTCTGGAGGAAGAGGTGGGATAGATGAGGGGTGTAAGTATAGGAAATCTGGCTTAACCCCTCTCTTGATTTCCGGACATGGAGCGATCCGGACGTCCAACGGGATGGCTGCGATGCAGGACCAGCGGCGAATATCACATGGCAGTGCACAGGCCCCTGGCAGCGCGGTCCCACGTCAGGGCTGCCGGGGGTTAACCCGTCGGCACTTTCCCCTCGCTCCCCGGTCTGCAGATTTCCCCCCCCCCCCCCTCTCCTTCAGGTACTTGCAGTGTGCGGGGGGAGCAAGGAGGAGATGTGAGCCCCTGCGGTACCCAGCAGCTGCTCCGGCCATGGGAGGAATCTCCGTCCGGGCCGCGGCTGCCGGGTGGGGGGCATGGCTAGTCTGCGGCCTACTTCCGGTTTTGAGCCGCGGCCGGGATTGCTGGATGCGGCGGCTCCTGGACAGGAGAGCGCTCGGCGGTGGACGGAGGCCAGCGCTACATTACCCACCCCTCCCCCGGACGGTGGGGCTGGGCCGCGGGGCTGCTGCCAGCGGGGTATCCGGCATCAGGGCAGGCGAGCCTGGTGCGACGGGTGCCTGGGAGGCGTTAGTAAGTGGGGGTGATGGCGGGGGCCCTGTGGTTCCTGCCCGGTCACCCCGATCTGGCATGCAGCTCCCGACAGCGGCGGTCTCCCCCAGGAGGGGGAGGGCCCGGCAGTTGGATGCTTTCTGGGCCCAGGAGGGCAGGATGCGACGGCGGCTCTAGAGGGGAGTCTGCTGGTAGCGGGTCGGGCCGCAGGTACCCCCCTTCCCTGGCAGGCGGCGTGGGAGGTGGGGTGGGGGGGCTTGCCAGAAGATGAGGCCCGCGGTGGCAGCCCATGGGACAGTGTGGTGTCCAGGGTTGTTACCGCAGGGCAGAAGACTGAGCCTGGAGGACAGTGCCGTGGTGGTGGCGGCGCATCGGCAGCGCCTGCATTACCTGAGCCAGAGGCAGTCTGCTCCAGCGAGGAGGATTGAACAGCGTCGTTGGAAGATTCAGATGTACAGATGGCTTGACTTCTACTCCAGTATCCGCCGGGTCGCGGTCGGGTGAGACAGCCGTGAATTCGGCGGGATTTTGGGGAGCACCTGGGGGTGCAAAAAGGTAGTGTGGGGGGGCGGCTGCAGATACGGCAGCGCCAAGGGGGTCTGTGATATTGCACCAGGAAGGGGGTCTTCCTGCAAGGGTTTGTTGTATGACACGGTTGCCGGGAGTGCGCGTGCGCCGCCGGCGGCATGGATGGGAGCGGCGGTGGTAGGCGCAGGTACGGCAGGCAGAGTGAGGGCGCGTGAGGCGGCGGGGGAGATTGTTCTGGCAGAGTCGACAGGGGGCTGTGACAGAGGAAGAGATGTGGAAAGAGGGGGATGAGTTGGTGCGTCTGGATGACAGAGGCAATTGTGAGAGGTATATATGTGCGTTGAAAGCCCACTGGGGGCTTACCTATTGGCGGATGTGAGGGATAAGATTTGCAAGGGGTGATGGTTGAAATATTCTCCCTGCTGCCCCTGGAACAGTTTCACTTGGATGAGGCAAGCTAGGTGACTCCTGGAAGGAGGGAGAGGGGATGCGCCGTTATAGGTCATCTCTCGTATATTTGCAACTTGGCGGCGGGTGTTTTGCGTTCTTTTGGTGAGTGTATTGGGGAGCAGGTATTGGGAAATTGTTTGGTTATATGGTTGCATTTGGGGGTGCTTGTAGGTCAGTTGGCGGTGTAGCCTGGCTTCTGTACGCCAAGCGATTTATGGCAGGGGACGGTGTTGGGTACAAGTATGCGGTAAGATCATAAGGGCCTATCCTTCTGGATGCGGTGATGGCGGCTCCTGGTCAACCCCCCCCCCCCCCTTTTCCCAGGGTGCAGCCGGGTGCTTGAGACTTGGAACCCCGGCGAACCGGATGACTGAGGGGGGTTTGTGGGCAGTATAGTGATGGGCAGTGCAAATTTGACACTGCCTGTCTTATGCATAAGTGTTCGGGCTGTGGAAGGGGACATAGCACTTCCCGCATTTTTGCATTCTGTCGGTGTTGGGGAACTTTGCTCCTTATTGGAATTGGCGCTTTGCTAAGGGAGGCCCGGATGTGGTCAGTGGGCAGTTGGGTAAGGAAGTGGCTTTGGGCAGGTTGGGGGGGTTATTCGAGGCCCTCCTTGTCATGATTGGGTTTCTCCGTTGGGGGTGGTGCAAAAAGGTGCCAAACTTATTTCGGCTTATTCAATTTTATCTTATACGGAGGAGTCATTGGTGTGTGCCTGCATTGCTCCAGATTTGTCGACTGTTTATTATTGTGTCGTGGGACGGAGTGTGGGATTTGGTAAAGGCGGTGAGCCGTGGAGCATTGATGGCAAAGGCGGCTGTGGAGGCGGCATTTAGGTTGTCATTGGTCCACTCCTGCTAGCCAACATTTCTGGTGTTGCTGTGGGGATGGGAATTATTACGTTGTTCGCTGTTGGGTGGTTCCATTTCGTGTTACTATTTGAGGCGGTTATTTCTTTGAGTGGGTTGTGCATGGTGTGTCCAGGATTACATCGCTTCATTATTGGATGATTTGCTTTTGCGTCGGGTCGGTGGGTCTGATGTTTCGTGTGGGGTTTGTTGTCTCATTGCCAAAGGTGGCGGTTACTCTTTTGGCGTCCCGTGGGCGCAGAAGACTGAAGGTCCAGCGTCAGTGATGCGATTTATGGGGGATAAAGATTGATGTTCTGGCTATGGAGCGTAGGCTCCGTGGGTAATAGTGTGGTCCTACGGGCTGCGCTAAAGGCAGATCAGCTAAGGCAGTGCAGTTTAAGGTGGTGCGGTCTTCGCTGGGGCAGTGGAACTGCAGGTGCAGAGATACGGCATTGTGGAGTGCGTTTGCTGGACGGCTGTTGTCGGCTACGCCAAGGGTGCAGCCATCGGCTCATTTTGTGGGGGGTCACGAGGGAAATCATGGACAATCTAATGGTAGGATGTTTTCTTGCGGCTATTTCAATAGCTGCGCGTGGTGGCTGGGTAAGGTGGTACCTGATTGAATGTTGCAGCGGTCCTCGGATGCGGCAGGACCGGCTGTTTTGGTCTAGCATGGTGGGGTATTGCTTCCAATTTTTGGTGGTGGTCGAATTGTGGGGGGTTAGCAGTTTTGGCGAGAGGAAGGTGTGCTGTCAGGGTGTTTATTTGTCGCTGGAGGATTTGATTATTGGTTTGTTGGCTAATTGTGGGCCAAGGGTGGTGTACTTGCAGCATTTCGTTCTCAAATGTATGTGGTATAATCATAAAAAAAAAAAAAAAAAAATTTAGGTGTGGCACAACCCGTGCCGGGGGTCAACAAAGGGGTAGCTGCTGCTTTGTTTCGTTTCAGTTCCGCAGGTTTCGGAAGTTGAAGCCGGGGGCGGAAGAGGTTGGAACGGTGTTTCTGGGGGGTTTGTGGAGTCAGGAGAGGCTGTGTTTGGGAGCTGGTCAGGAACTCGGTGACTGTGGTTACTTGGTGCTGATATATAGAACTGTGGGCGGCATGGATAACGTTGTTTGGGGCCAGGTTTAGGGGGGGCCCGGTGGTGTATTTGGTGGTCTTGTTGACAGTGGTGAGTAACAGATTTTTCAGGTTGGTAGGTCTGCATCGGCAGTGGTCCATGGGATGGCGGCTGTGGTTTTGAGTTGAAGTTTAGGGGTGAGATGTTTTCGGAGGATTTTCGGGTGCGGCAAGGCCTTAAAGGGTTTTTCGCAAGGGTGTGAAGGAGCCGGACGCAAGGGTCCGATCTCCTTTGTGGTGTTAAAGCGTTTTGGGAGTGATTTGAGGTTATGTTCATCTGATTGTGAGCGGGTCTGTTTCCTTTGGCCCAAAACAGTTGGTGTTAGCCTTGTATGGGGCGCTGCAAATCAGGGGTTGGCCGACCCATCTACGGTTAGGGGCGGTGGTTTGATGTTGGCTGTTGGGCCTGCGGTGGGGCAGGGGGTTGAGCGCTGACTTCGTCGCGCACAAACAACGGATCAGGCAGGTTGTGAAGGTTGGGTGTTATACACGGTCCTGGGTGTGGAATCATGTCGGGAGGACGCCCAGGACTGTGCTTGTCATGTGGATGGTTCCCATCGCCCCCCCACCCCATCGTTTTGTTAAGGTACCAGTTTTGGCAGGGCTGGAGACTTGCTTGCAAGGGGCGGGGGTGGGCGCCCGGAGTATTATGGGTCACATTCCTTCTGGATTGGGGCTGCCACAGAGGCCCTTTTGGTGTGGTCTCGGGAAAGTGTTTGTGAGCTGTATAGGGAGGGAGGACCCCTCTTGTTTTCGTCGTTACGTTCGGCCTCTGTTGTTATCGTGTTAAGGCCAACGGGGGGGGTTTTGAGTCTTTTTGGAAGTGGAACATGCTTGGTTAGCATAACCGGTTGGTGTTTTATCTGTGGGGTTTATAACCTGTGTGTGGGTTTGTGGTGCGTGTGCCACAGGTTTGTAGGGGGGTTCGGCGGGCTGAGGCTCGCCCAAATTTTCGCCAGCTGGGTCTGGACGGGCCTAATGGTGCTGGTTCTATATGTGGGAGGCAGCGATTTTGGTGGCCCGGGCATCTCGGGAGTTAATTATAAAAAAAAAAGTAATTATACTTATATTGGTTTGTTGCATCTGTGGAAGATATACACCGTGGGTGGTTGATAGTGTGGCCAGGTGGAGTGGAGAGGGCTCGTTCGGTAGCTAGTATCTCTTGAGCCTATTGGGTTGCGGCACAGAGTTGGTGTCGCTGATCTGGTAGTTTCGGAGATGCAATGGGGGTGCATTTTAATGATATTGGTGCTGTTTGTGGCACTGGGATTGCGTGGAGGTGTGGCACAAGCTTTTGGGGTGTGGCGGGTCCAGGCCACGTAAGGAGTCACGTGCCCTGTCCAGTGGCGGGGGGTAGGTCTGGTCCAGAGGCGGTTGAAGGCAATGGTAACTGGACTGAGGGACACCATCTTGGTATGGTGGCTCCGGGTTCCGGGATGTTGCAGACACTGGGTTCTGCAAAGTTGGGGGTATTAATCCGTTGGTGATTAATACCTAATCTCTGGGTCGGTGTGTTGCGGCCAGGGATATTGGTGTGAGAAGTTGTTCCTGGACTGGGCCTACTCAGGGTTATATATTTAATGTATTGATTACTGTGTTACCTATTATTTGTTGGGGTTGCCCGTTGGACGGCGCCCCCTTGTGTTTAGAATGTAAATAGGTAATAAAGGCTGCTGTGGCCAATTTGAACCAAATCACATGCAGTCCGTGTATTTACAGATGGTATTGGTGGGTAACACAGCACGACTGGAGAATCCTTCCTCAATGGTCATGCACCATTCAAAAAACCTATATATTCTCTCAAATGTGCAGTTTGTTATCTAAACACGAAAAACTATAATCAAATATAAAAAAATGCGCTTTTATTGTTATTTTCAGAGACTTGTAGCATTTCTTCTAGGGCTGTGTGAGGGCTTATAATTTAGTCAGCTCAAGACACAAAAATACCATTTGTTACATACGGTGTGTTGATCACCTGTTAGTGCAATGTTGCTATGGCCAAAAGTAATTCTGGCAGATTGACTTTAGTTCCTCACTACAAACTTTACTGATCAAATTGTGTACTTTGATTGGACGTTTCTGAACTCAGCAATATTAAATGTTTTTAATTTTTTTTGGTTTTCTGTTTTCAGTATTTTTTAATAGAATCTCATACATATCTGGCACCCAGGGGGCAGGGGGTTAATCTTACTAGTCGCTGGGCCGGTGATGTCTGTTCCGGGGCTGTCACGGGTGGCCCTGCCCGGCTTCATGCCCCGAGGTGTCCACAAGAAAAGGAGATTATGTTTGTCGTGATGCCACCTGCGGTAAGAGGCCAGGGATTAGCCGCCACGGCTGTCATTGTCTTCCCAGGGCGGATAGTAATAACAGCAAAGATGGTATCGCTCTCCACAGGTGGAGCGGGCCCTGGGGACGGCTGGTGGCGCCGAAGCACGGGGCGACAGCGACAACAATGACCAGGATGACACCGGGGCTGCAGTTCAAAGTTCTCTGTAATCACAATTCGTAAGATGCCCCGGTTGTGCCGCTGCCTGCTGCAATGGGCTCCAGCCATTCCCGGGTAAATCCGAAGCAATAACCGATGTGTGGAGTGTGAGACCTTCCTCCTCTACGCTTACTTGTGGATCCCCGTGGCTTGAAGCTACTTGGGGACCCCAGTGTTCTTGTAGAGTGTCCCGTCCCATATGCAGATGGTGTGGATTTGCCATGGGGCCCGACCGTGATCTTGACAGCCCCCCCCCCGATTCGCTTTGTCACTGTGCTCCAGGAAAATGGGTGGTGGGCGATGGGACTTGAAATCCCCATCCCCTGCAGATTCTGGTGGTCCAACGTGGAATATATCCCACCCTAGGGCTCTGCACCTTGTCTAGTGGCGGCACTGTGGGAAGAATTGGGTTCGACCTCCAGCAACCATGCTCTGTCTCTCCTAGCTCGCTCTCCCTTTTCCAGTCTGCCTGGTTCTAGCAAGAGACACTCTAAAGCACTCTCTCCTGTGACCGTGTTGTTCAGAGTCTCAGACTATTCTAAAGTGAATGTCTGTTCATAGTCCCTCAGTGCAGCCCCCACCTTTCTGATGACTCGCCAGTGGTTGTCCCAGAAACTGGGAATTTCCCAGGCTGGCTGTTTTCCTGTGTTGTTGTTGTTGTTTCAGTGAAGACACCAATGGTTAACTCCATCACCTGGGATAAGCATTGCACCTGAAATGAGATGCAATACCCTGTGGCGCCTGAAGCCTCAGGGACGCCACACATACAAAGCATAGATCTCCAACGCAGTACATAATATTGTGAGAAGTTATAGATCAAGAATATGGGCAATTAAACCCCATCATTTTACTAATCCTATAAGTGTGTGTGTGTGTGTGTGTGTGTGTGTGTGTATAAAATATCTTTGTACTGTTAGCCAGTAGATGGAAATTGTTTTAAAGAGGAACCCTTTTTGGGGTGTTTGTTTGTTTGTTTTTTAATTCAAAAGGTGCATGGTTTGTCCCTCTTTAATACACAGCCTGTAGCCATATGCTTTATCCATACTAGATATCATATGGGGGGACCCTATACCAAGCTAACTTTTACACGATGGGGCCTGGGTTTTGGGATAGCAAGCGCACTCTTTCATACTGGGTGCGCTGTCTGACTGCAACCAGACAGACTACCTATAGACTGGGGAAGCGGTGCGTAAGCATGAGGTTAATGGGTGACCACGGAAGTGGTTACAGCTGTAAGAGATGTATAACATGCCTGCTCTAATCTGCCCATCTCTTCTACCATTATTTTAGAGTGCTTGATTCAGGTCCCCATTTAACTTTATTTATTTTTTTATTTGGGGATCGACATCTGGGCAGATAGCTGAGATTAGTCAAATGCATTGATTACAAAAACAGACAATTAAAAAAAATAATAAAAAATTTAGACATTAGTATTTCTTATCTACTGGATTTGTTTAATACAATACAAAATACAAATACCAAAAAAGTTTTAATGTGTGTGTGTGTGTGTGTGTGTGTGTGTGTGTGTGTGTGTGTGTGTGTAATATATTTTTCCCAGCTTTCTTACATTTTTGAGGAATCTACTAAAAATACTGGATCCATTTCAAATGAATAAATACTGGACATGTGAACTCAGCCTAAAATGTAGGCTGTGAACTTGGCAATATGTACGGTTATAAGTGAGAGCAGAATATCAGTCATTAGTCACAAATTTTACTTAAATATTTTAATTACAAAATAAACTTAATAACCATGTAGTCGTCAATGACCTTATTGTGTTCTACAAAATTAGTTTACATTTCTGCATGGTGTTCCCTAGTTTTCTGTGAAATATTAGGAATTGTATAAAAGGCATTAATTTATAAAAAAAAAATTAAAATGCACTTTTTTAAAATACACTTGCTAAAGTTTTTTCTGCTTCCCAAAATTGTGGCCCGCAAAGCCCCGACTACAGCATCTGGTAACAATGATCGCCCCCTCCATGTCCCTCCATGAAATCTTATAAAATTTCCACTTCAGATCCAGGAGTTAGTGTGGTGCTTTCTGCATGGATCACTGACAGGATTGCAGGCTTCTGTCCAAAGATGTAATGTGTTCCTTTCTGGGTCCGTTATCCAAGTCAAGCATTTAGCTGTCCACAATGTTTATTTCAAATTCCTCTTCATCTGCCATGTAGTTGCAGTGTGCCGAAATGTATATTTTCCAAGGAAAATCGAGGTAGCTGTGGACCAAATGCACTGGATGCCGACAACAGGGACAGTGAGCGAAAAAATTGGCCAACATGCTCATGGCTTCTCATGACAAGATCTTCCATCTCACAAGTAGTGGAGTAAAGTCTGAACATTCCTTCCAATCCGAGTATTTTTGGTACAAGTTGTCGGTTTTCAGTGCTTCAAACCAGGTCAAATATCCGGTCAGAATAACAAAAAGAATAGCAAAGGCCCAGGTGTCTATACTAGGGCTCAAGATTAAAAATTCTTCATCTGTGAAGTCACAATTCTGGAGCCTTTTACGGGATAATCTGTGACATTGCTGACACACCGGTTCCCACACGTTGGGTCAGACCAAAGTCGCTCAGTTTGATATACCAAGTCTCTGTCCAGAAGTAATACATTGTCCGTCTTCACGTCCCGGTGGACCAATCCTCTCCTGTGCATGTAGTCCAGAGCACAGGATATCTGGATCGCACATCTCTTTAATGCATCCTTGAATGACAACCTGCAGTAAACAGATCAATATCATGAGCTTTTCTAGTGTAATGCCTTATCTAATCCAACAATACTAAACTTTGAAGAAAAATTATATTTTTAGGAGTATATTTTTAACACAGGCAAACCTTCAAATACGTGATAAGACGCATGAATGATGGACTTCAAAATATATAAAAAAAATTATTTAATATCTATTTAAAAATGGTTGCCAGAATCAGTTACAGAAAGGAAAAATATTCTTGTTTGCTTACGTAAAAGATTCAATTTATCCATATGAATTAATAGAAATCTTCATCTTTCTTGTTCTTGAATGGGCTCATGCTGGAGGCCTGACAGCATATGTCTTGCTTCGTTGAGGCCTGGATGGAGTGATGGATCCAGCTTCCAGCAGGCTGACATGTGTGAGACTCTCGGAGCAGGAGTCCGAGCAGACACCCCCTCCCACCGTGTGTTATGACAACTGTCCAAACCATATAGGGTATTTCAGCTGAATGCATGTTACATGATGTATTCCTTTTTACTGGAAAGATCCAGATGGATAAATATACCATACTATGTCAGCACTTATGTATATTCAATACGGATACCTTAATATTTATTCCTTATAAGAACTTGATCAATAAGCTATGCCCTCCAATATAAACAAAACTGTGAACATATATAATATGTCCTATTAGAAAATGTTTGATAACAAGATGTATTCAGTTTTAATGTTTTACCAGCCTGGTGCTAGGACAGGGGATGCTGCAGTAGATACAACAGTTGCTGTGATGATCATGTGGCATCAAACAGTGCATTATATGTAAGCATCTCCTACCCATAGACTATATGCATTCCCAAAGCCCCCCTCCCCCATACACATTAATCAGCAAACTGGCTATCTATTGCAGGTGTATCTAGATTCTCCATCTGATATGGTTTCCATCTTCAACCTTTTATTTTGTAATAAAGTATTGGTATATTGTAGGATAATATAGTGCCATGCTTTCTTAACTCCCTTCTGATAATGTGATCCAATGTGCCCGCTGGTACCAACTGTCTTAGTGGTCCCGCGTGCCAAAGACTAGACTGGGTAGGTCCTAATGTCAGGGTAGTTAGAAAGGGTGACTGAAATGACATGGAATGTCAGTGACGGCTTAGATTTTTCCAAGGTGTAATCCAAAATTGACCACTATTAAACTGACACCAGATGTGTTTTGGTGGCCACTTATCCCCTTTTTGTTCTTAAAATCTAATTTTGATTTGCCAATACAGAAATCTGCCCACCACATCTTGCATCAATGGGGTTTAAAACCAAAATGTATCTTTACATCCTTGGTAAAACTAGAAATTAACAATTGAGACCAGCTGTAATCTTTCAATTCAGAAGCCAGGACAAACTAATAGGAAGTGTCAGACCTAGGAGCTCTCCACATCTTTACCTTGAAAGACCTAAATAGTCTTCACTTTGGATCCCAAAGGGAGGTTTGGTATCAGACAAAATCAGTGGAAGCTATTTCTAGTTTCAGTAATTCTGCTCTGATGCATCAGCTTTCGACACATTTGATGTTCTCCCTCAGTTCTACACAATATACTACTCTCCTTTGACTTTCCTTCTCCCAGCGTTCAATCTCAATACTAGAACTAATCTCAGGAGAATTTACTAGCACTTTGTCTTCTCCCTGTGGAAAGCGAAGATACTTCATGAGGTTTACTGAACTCCTGGTGATGTCTTCACAGAGCAGGATGTGAAATAATTCTTGCACTTTGGTTGAAAATTCGGTCTAATGTCTTGGAGGTGCAGCAGGGTTTCCAAAATGTTGCCACTAGATAAAATCAAAGAGGATAGTTTTTTCTATGGCCTTTTCCCAAGGAAAATATCTTGTAAAGGCAACATATAGAAGTACACCAAAGGCCCATGTATCCATACTGGGTCACAAGACGAAAGCTTCATGGGGTCGCAATTGTCAGCTCTGGGGACATGTAAAGAATGATGTGACATCAATGGCAGATGGGTAACGATAACTTATGTCAGGCTGAGATCACTTAATTTCATATGGAAGCAATTGTTGTCCATGAGTAACACATTATCTGGTTTTAAGTCCCCTCTGTCCTCAATCACAATAGTCATTTTCTCATTCGATGACTATGAATTCTCCAAATTTTCCACCAACACTTTCTTCATTTAATCTCCAGAGAATTGTCAGGCACGTTTTTCTCCCCAGGAAAGTGAAGATACTTCATGATTATGGTCACTGGACTCCTGATGGTGGGGTCTTCAGTGAGCAGGGCATGAAATAATTCTTGTGCTTTAGTGGAAAATTTGGTCCAATGTCCTGGAGGGGCAGTTTTGGTTTCAAAATCGTTGCCACTTGATAAAATCTTGCAACAGAGAATCGTCTGCGGCCCTTTCCTAAAGAAAATATCCCATAAATGTAACGTATAAAAGTACACCAAAGGCCCATGTATCCATGCTGGGTTGCAAGACTAAGGCTTCATGGCTTTGCAATTGACACAGCTCTGGGGACATGTAGGGAATGATGTGTGACATTGATGACACGAGGGTACCGATGGCTTGTATCAGGCTGAAATCACTTAATTTAATATGGAAGCAGTCTTTCTGTGAGTAACACATTATCTGGTTTTAAGTCTCTATGCACCAGTGAGTGATCGTGCATATATTTTAGTGCACTGGTCAACTGTACCGCACAACGCTTCAGTCAGAGAATATGTAAGCACTTGGCAAACATGGTGAGTAGTCTGGGGGCTACAGCTTGTAGCCATATCCTTGATCAAAACACAAGGAACCCCATGTGGCTTTTTTTAAAATTATTTTAAATGTTAACTGTGTTCCCCCAACTTTGATACCCAGCCATGGTGAGCAGACAGCTGGGGGCTGGTATTCTCAGGCTGTGGAGACCCATGGTTATTGTGCCCCCAAGCCTAAAAATGGTCACACCCACCCCTCCCCTAATCATCATAGGACTACTATCCTAGCCAAAGTGATAAGGTAGAAGAAAAGAATTAGTGCAAACAGTAACAGTTGCTGAACAAGGCCAAAATGTCTTTCTTTTGAGAAGTGTTCAGGAATCTCTTCACATCCCTTATCCTCTGGATCGTTGAGTCCTAAAGTTCTGTGCGTGTGGGGAGCATTTACAATCGCTTCTCTATACAGTGAAAAAATGGCAGTTTTTATGTACCGCTCAGATCCTGGCTTGTTGGTGGGTGGCTCGAGCGCCTCCGGACCCGGGGTCACTTTGCCCTGAAAGGGTGCTGGCGCTTCTTAGGGGGTGGTAGGTAGGTGTGTAAGGGGTGGGCAGACCCCTTACAAGGAGGCGCAGTTTTCCCCTGAAAGTTGTTAATGCTGATGTTATTTAATAAAAATGTTTTACTGTTTTAGTGGGTCCACCTAGTGGCCGGGTGGGACGGCTGTCCCCATAGAAACAGGGCAGAGGAAAGGAGGAGCCGGCAGCAGAAGGAGGGAGAAAAAGAGTTGATAAGGAAAAAGTTAGACACAGAGGCAGTTGAGTCCGGGACGAGGAGAGAAGAAGCAGAATGGGCAGAGTGTGGGAGCTGGGTGGACAGGAAAGCGAAGGAAAAGAAAAGTGTCCTCGAGTGAAGCAGAATTGGTGTGGGTCCAGTCTGTGTTAGCCAGAGTGGGAGCCTAGGTGAAGTGGAGTAGCCGGGCACATCCCCACTAGAGGAGACGTCCAGAAAAGGTTTTCCCCCAGCAGAAGTTGTGAAACCATCTGATTATTGCCTCTGTTATGAAGAAGTGTACAATAAACATGCCTTCTGGTTCAACCGACCTACGTCTGCAAAGTGTTTGTACATCTGACGGCGTTATCTGCACCACCACACTCTGCCCCACCAAGCCATCTCCTGTCCCAAAAGTGACGGCGGAGCCGGGGGTAAGCCTGATAGAAAAAGGGGCCACGACTACAACCCCCGAGGCGCCCCCGGCACCCCGTTACAGGTGTACGGCAGGAGCAGTATTTAAGTTCGTGACGCCACCCACGGGATGTGGTGAAGGTGTAGACTCCACCGGTGCAGTTACGGGGCACCCCGGTGGAGATGGTTATGCAGCAAGAGATTAACCCCTCCGTGGGCAGGGATGATGGCCCCAGGACCTGTTGGTGAGAAGTAGCTGGGCGGTGCAGGGCGGTGCGTGGCCGGATGGCACTGTGGTACTCACTGTGATTGACACACACAAGTCTCTGGTAAACCAAGTTAATTGTGGTTGGTGCCCGCAGCCGGCTGAGTCTGGTCCCCCACCCGGTTCGGTGGTCTTTGCCTTTCTCCTGCACCATGTAGTGTAGGTGTAGACTGCCTGTGCTTCAGCGACGGGAGTCCGCTCCCAGGCTGTGTATATGTCGGAGGAAGCAGTTAGCCCGCAGATGCTGGCCTCTCTCTGCATGTGCGGTGGCTCTCTCCCCCCCCCCCCCCCCTCGGTGGGCTGTTGTCTTCAGCTGGGACTTGGGTGGGAAAGGACCTATAGTCCAGACCTCAATCAGTAAATTAACTCAGTTCAGTGGATTCTGGACCTCACTTCAGGGTCCAAGTACCCCCCTGTGTGCTCCGGTTTTCAGTCTGTTCCCCGGGTCGGCACAGACGGGCCACCACTCTGTCCCGGTGCACCACTGTTCTACCGAGCAGTCTTCCTGGCTCCTGCAGGCTAAGGCCACCGTATGCCTCCTAGCAAAGGTACCAGGGCTCCGACCCTGGCACTTGTCAGACTGCTGCAGACCTGGGCACAGGCCTGCTTCCTCTACTGCTCAACACTCAATCTGAACTCCACTGCCTCTCAAACTGAAATGACTGTTTTCCTGCTTCAGGCCCTCAACTCCTCGGTGGGCGTGCCAACCGCCTGGCTCTGTCCCCCTGGTGTGTCCATAAAGCACTGAGGGAGGTGACTAGGGTTTATGTGGTTTGGCTGTTACCTTTGTGGGACTGGTGTTGTGCGGGGTGCTATCTGTGACAACCTGCCTAGTTTAGGGTGTCACATTTACAAAGATGAGGCGTGGTACCATGGAAAGTATGCAGACGCCCATAGGGCAAGGCGCCGCTTATGGGTTCAGCGGCTCTGTAATTTACATAGGAAATATGAAAGCAATAAAACGTTTTTTACTTTCATATTACTCTATTTTACAGCACAGTGATGGGTAGGGAGCTGCTATTAGGGCAAATATGCGTCTGCTAATATGTCAGATCGCATATTGGAGGTGACAGGTTCCCTTTAAAAGGATGATAAACTAATGCTCATTGACCAACTCTTGTCGCAGCACCTCTACAATCTGGTGGTTTTTTTTGTTTTTTTTTGGTTACAAAGATATGATCTGTACAGGAGCTGTATTTCAACCATCTTCTTGGCAACTGAAAATACTATGGGGCCAGTAATGGTCAGTGGGTGGAGGGAGGTGGGCACAATTTTCAAAGAAAATTTGAGGTAATCACTAACGCGCTATTGAATATAGCCCATGGTGGCTCCTCCACTCGATCATGAATGCTGCAGGCTGCTATAGACTTACTGCCTTCATGTCAGCATCCTGATACAGGAGGCATAGTGACATTACTGCTGAGGTACAGGTGTCCTCCCATAATCCTGTGTTGTGTGGGTCTTTAGGGATATTGGGGATATTAGGGTGTATTCAGCGCTATAATGGCAGGACCCCTGTACTTCTGAATCAGAAAATCTGAAATTATGTTCTAAAAGATTATGAATTGGGCTATATTCTGAAGGAAAAACTAAAATATAATATGAATAGAATAGTGGGCCAGCAGCCAGCGCTGCTCAGATCCGGGCCTTCAGGGGTGGTGGCTCTAAGGTCTCCGGACCTGGGGGTCTCGCGGATACGCAGACTAAATGGGGGGACGTAGATGTACGGGCTGGGCCGTAGTAAGTTCATGACTCCACCCACGGTGTGTGGTGAGGTTGGACACCACCGCTGCGGTTATGGGGCACCCGGGGGAGATGTTGTGCAGCAAGTTAACCCCTCCGTGGGTAGGGATGGTGGCCCCAGGACCTAGTGGCTCAGTGCAGGGGATGGTGACCGCAGGGGGTGCTGGTGTACTCAAGGTTAGTAAAACACAAGTCTCAGGGAAACCAAGGTGATGGTGGCCGGTGCCACGGCCAGTTGCGTTTGGGTCCTCCACCTGGTTGGTGGTCTCTATCCTTTGCCTGCACTGCTTTGTGTATGGTGGACTTTCCTAGTGTAAAACTCAGGAGTCCGCTCCCGGCTGGATGTAGCCTAAGGAGCCGTGCCCGCAGAAGCTGGCCCATGGAATCTATGGTGGGCCCTGGCGGTGACCTCTTATCCCTAATCGGTGGGCTGTTGTCTTCTATGAGGGACTTTAGGTGGGACACTACCTCCTAGTCCTGGCCTCAATCGGTTAACCAGTTCCACTTGTTTCTGGTCATGGCTTTAGGGTCCGAGTACCCCCCCCTTTTGTGCTCCGGTTTCCTGGTCTGTTCCTAGTGACTGTACCGGCGGGCTACAACCCTGTCCCGGTCCACCTCGGTTCCAACGAGCAGTTTTCCAGTCTTCTGCTGACAGACCATAGTCTGCCTCCTAGCCAGTGGCACCAGGGCTCCTACCCTGGTACCGTTCAACTTTGACTTCACTGCTGGAGCTACACTTAGGTCCAGCCCACACTCCTCTCCAAACTGAACTTCAAAGCTTAACTGCCTGTTTTTCCCGCCTCGGGCTGTCTGGACCCCTGGGTGGGCGTGTCCCAACCACCTGGTCACGCCCACTGGTGTCTAGCTTTCCCTAAGGGGGGGGATGACTAGGGTTTCTGGTTGGCTGTGTTTCCTAGTGAGGGAAGGTGTTGTGCAGGGGCCTAACTGTGACTATCTGGTTTTGCCAGGGCGTCACAATAGGATTAATCAAATTATATGAAATACAATTTTATGTTTATATTTAGCTGAGCCCATTTGAAGAATTGGGGATGTTCGATTATTACGCAGTCACAGGTTTGAAGCAATATGGGGAAGAAAAAGGACATCTGCTGCCAAATATTGCAATGCCTTGGACTGTATGGAGTGAAAAACTAGAGCTTTCACAAGCTTGAGATATGGAGTCAAGAAAATATTAAGGGCAGATGGAAAAGATGATTGACAAGTGTTGGATACAAGCTATACTCCAGCAGCCCTACCCAACACTGTAATAGACCCTTGCGCTTCTTTCTGTTTTTAAATTTTATCCAATTGATCAAATGTTTTATACTTTTTATTTTGAGCATTAAAAATGCACATTTTCTAGAGCAGTCGTTGTTCGCCTTTTTATGATGTGTAACTTTTCTACTTCCACAAATGCTTGAGAGAAATATCTGAAAGTGTTATGCAATGTTAGGCTCTATATGCACTTGGTGGCATGGCAGCGCCAGACTCTGTTCACACTACAGTCTAATTGTTTAGCCAGAGTCGGGCGTCAGCTAAATTAGGTTTACTGGTCTTCAGCCCTGCAGGAGTTAATTCCTGCAGGCTGGTAAGCAGGAACTAGGAGCTAATGTTGCTAATGGCCATGCGCAGCTGTCTTTCCTATTTAAGGCACGGCTTTCCTCTAGTATGCGCTGATGATGGCTTCAGCAATTTTGGTCATCGTAATGGTCCGGTTTATGGTGAACTGTGTTGCGATTTCAATGCTGTGGCTGTTCCCCTGTTGTACAAAACTTCCCTTCCTTTTTTTATTGTTTCCCCTATAAAGTCTCCTGTATTTCGAGTAGTGTATACAAGTTTTTGTTCTCCCTTATCTGTGTAAATTCTTTGGGGGTTTTTGTTTTTCCTGGCCCAAGGGGGGAGAATAAGATCAGGGTTCAGACAGGAGTCAGGGTCACGCTGGGGGCTCAGACCTGGCTACCATCAAGCCTACCTCTGAGAAAAGGGATAGCGCAAGGTCTTAATTCTGAGGGCTAGCCTAGGGGCCCCTGTTCTATCATTACATACCCCATGACATAAAGCTGAAATGTTGGATCACATCACATGGGAGAATACACCACTCATAGAATTTTACCTCTTATTTGGTTGCTGACATTTTATGGTTCGAAACCAATCTGAGATGAATAGTAAAACGAGGTTTGAGATCTCAATGTTGTGTCTTGTTTCATTAAAAGGAACCTGTCGTAACAAACTTGCACCCCAAAAAGCTTCTACTGGGCTTTGGCCTCATCTTAAGAAAAACACACCAGAGATGAAATTTTGGGTGAAATGGGTTGGCCATAGCTTTATTAAATGGGAAATGAACCTCTGTTGCCCCTTTATTCATAACTTTAAATCATTATTCTTAATGACAGAAAATCAATGGCTGATTTACAGCAAGCCTTGTACACTGGACATGGAAGAAAACCGCCCTGCTGTCGCAATGTTAACATCCAGATATATGTACATAAGTATCTGTAGAAATCCCATCATGGAGGGAGGGTGGGTGTCTTCCTTCCACTACTGGTAAGATGGCTGAATGTCCTCTGGCTCTTCTATACCCCTTCTTTTAACAAAGCACCTCCACACCCCCATATCCTTGGAAGCCCCCTAACTTTCCTGCATTTTATTTCTTTATTAACCCCTTCTCACCTTTACAGTACTATGCCCTTTTTTCTTCAGGTCCTGTTTGGAAATTGCAGTCTGATCTGCAGGCCCCATGAAACAGAGCTGTAGGAGATTGCCGTATAGTTTGAGAAAAGACTTTAAATAGCCAAGGATTTGGTCAGCCCAGTTCTCCATGAACCCAAACCCTTCCTTCCTGCACCAATTTCTAAGCCACGTGTTTATCTCCCTAAGCTCCCGCTGTCTTTCTAGTGAAGCTCGTGGCACCGGTAGTATTTCTGAAAACACCACCTTGGAGGTCCTGGACTTCAGCTTCTCTCCTAGTTCCCTGTAATCATTTTTAAGGACCTTCCACCTGCCTCTAACCTTGTGATTAGTACCAATGTGCACCATGACCGCTGGGGTTTCCCCAGCCCCACCCAGCAATCTGTCTCTCCGATCCGCAATATGCCGAACCCGAGCACCCGGCAGACAACATACTGTTCAGCATTCACGGTCTCGGCGACAGATGACCCTGTCTGTCCGCCTTATTATAGAGTCCCCTACCACCAACATCTGTCTGGGCTTTGCTACACTCCTATTTCCCTCCTTCCTACAGCAGTTGTTTTCCTGGTTGCTAGGATCAACGTCCTGCTGTAGTGACCCTAGTCCTGGCCCTTCATTCCTAAAATCAGCCAAACAGGCATATTTACTAGGTTGCGCCAGGTCAGGACTAGGCTTCCTGACACACTTCCCCCCCCCCCCCACCTCTTCTAACTGTTACCAAACTACCTACCTCGGGGTCCTGATCTTCTCCACCTCCACCCTCCTCCATATCACTGGCCCCAGCCAGAGAACGCTCAGTGAGCTCTAAACTCCTCTCCAGGTTTGCAATGCCCCTGAGTGTTGCAAGCTGCTTATTTAGATCAGTTACCTTGGCTTCCAAATACGCAACATGCTTGCATAGAGTGCAGACATATTCACCCTCAAACTGCTGCTCAAGGCATGCATACATCTGACAAGATACACACCTGGTAGCATTGTCAATGGAGCAACTTTTAAATGGGGATAAACGTTAAAGTAGAAAAAAACACAAAAACAATGGGAAACGTATAAGGATAAATTCAAACTGTTCTTGTGTTTAAACTATGCCACACTTATCTTCAAACCCCGCACACTTTGCTTCAGTACCTCAGTTACCCAAATACTGGGTAACCCCAATAAACTACATTAGCCAAGAAAGGCAAACATTTGCAAGAAAAAATTTGTAAAAATAGATAATCTTGATAAGGTGATATGAAATATAACAGTGCAACACACAATTACAGAAATACCATTATAAAGGCGTTGAATGTGGAAACAAATCTTACTGGGGAACACTGGTCGGCCATCTGGCTCCGATAACAGCTGGGTGCGAGGTTTTTTTTTTTTTTTTTTTTTTCTGGCACTAAAGTAACCCCTTTTAATGCTCCGATGGCTATAGCTATGTGCTTCAAATTGTCCCTTTTTAAGGTCTCAGGCTTGACACTTAAATTGTCTGTGGAACAAATGTTTATGTAGGAACTGGCCTATGCGTATAGCACGGATGGTTGCAGCAGTATGTGCAGAATTTGCATTTAGCAAAGAATTTACCGATGTCCCCTTTCGAAAGACACTGGTCTGTTCTCGGACACAGCGTTACCATGGGTAATTGTTTTCTTTTACCATGTGACTAGGATAACTTTTACTGCAGCACTGCATGCAGTTTCTTACTTTTTTAATTCAAAAGGCGCATGGCTTGTCCATCTTTTTAATACAACCTGTAGCTATATGCTTTATCCATACTAGGTATATGCGGGGACCCTATGCGATGTAAATGTATACACAATAGGGACACAGTTTTGGGATAGCAAGCGCATGTGGTCCAGTCATACGGGGCGCGCTGTCTGACTGCAACCAGACAGCGAGTACCTGTAGATGGGGGAAGCTGTGCATAAGCATGAGGTTAATCGGTGGCCACGGAAGTAGTTAACGTTGAAAGACTATAACATGCCTGCTCTGATCTTCCGATCTCTTCTACCATAATTTTAAAGTGCTTGATTCGGGTCCCCATCTAACTTTTTTTTTAATTTATTTTTAATTTTGTTTATTCGAGGATCAACGTCTGGGCAGATATCTGAGATTGTAGCCAAATGCATTGATTACAAAAACTGAGAAACATGTAGACACCAGTATTTCTTTACTGGATTTCTTTAATACAATACAAATACCAAAAATGTTTAATACAAATTTATTTTATATATTTTTTTTTTCTGCTTTCTTACACTTTTGAAGAATCTACTAAAAATACTGAATCCATTTCAATAGATAAATACTGGACATAAGAACTCAGCCTAAAACGTAGGCTGTAAACTTGGCAATAAGAAGGGTGTTAAGTGAGAAGAATATCAGTCCTTAGTCACAAACTTAAAGATTTTGTTAATTACAAAATACATCTAATAACAACAATGTTGTCAATGAGCTTATTGTGTTCTACAAAATTTAGTTTAAATTTGTGCATGGACTTCCCTAGTTTTCTGTAAAATATTGGGAATTGTGAAAAAGGCATTAATTTATATAAAAGTACATGTTTCTTACAGTACTCACACTTGCTGAAGATTTTTCTGCTTCCCAAAATTGTGGCCCACAAAGATTGGCCTATAGGATCTGGTAACAATGATCGCCTCGCCATGTTCCGCCATGAAATCTTCTGGAATTTCCACTTCAGATCCAGGAGTTAGTGTGGTGCTTTCTGCATGGATCACTGACAGGATTGCAGGCTTCTGTCCAAAGATGTAATGTGTTCCTTTCTGGGTCCATTATCCAAGTCAAGCTTTTAGCTGTCCACAACGTTTATTTCCAATTCCTATTCATCTCTCATGTGGCTGGCATGTGCTGAAATGTTTTATCTTCCAAGAAAAATCAAGGTAGCTGGAGACTGAATGCACTGGATGCCGACAACTGGGACAGTGAGCGAAAAAGTTGCCCAACATGCTCATGGCTTCTCTCGCCAAGATCTTCCATCTCACAGGTGGTGGAGTAAAGTCTGAACATGGCTTCCAATCCGTGTACTCTTGGTATAAGGCGTCTGTTTTCAATGCTTCAAACCAGGGCAAATATCTGGTCAGAATAACGAAAAGAACCACAAAGGCCCAGGTGTCTATACTAGGGCTCAAGATTAAAATTCTTAATCTGTGAAGTCACATTCTGGAGCCATGTAAGGGATAATGTGACATCGCTGACACACCGGTTCCCACACATTTGGTCAAATCGAAGTCTCTCAGCTTGATGAAACAAGTCTGTCCATAAGTAATACGTTGTCCGTCTTCAGGCCCCTGTGGACCAATCCTCTCCTGTGCATATATAGTCCACAGCACAGGATATCTGGAACGTAAATCTCTTGACTGCGTCCTCTGGAATTCCAACCTGCAGAAAAAAGATCCGTATCATTTTAGATTTTCTAGTGTAGTGCCTTATCTAAAGCAACAATACTAAACTTTGCAGATTTGTGTTGGGACAGGGGATGCTGCAGTAGATGCAACAGTTGCTGCAATGATCATGTGGCATCAAACTTTGTATTATATGTAAGCATCTCCTACCCATAGACTATGCATTCCCAAAGACCCCCATACACATGTCAGCAAACTGGCTATCTATTACAGATGTATCTAGATTCTTCACCTGACTGTTGGTGTCCATCTTCAACCTTTTTTATTAGGTAATAAAGTATTGATATATTGTAGGATAATATAGAGCCATCCTTTCTTACCTCACTTCTGATGTGATCCAATGTACCTGCTGGTGCCAACCACTGTCATATAGTGCTCCTGCATGCCAAAAAGACTGGGCAGGTCCTAATGTCAGGGTGGTTAGAAAGGGTGACTGAAAAGACAGCTCCGTCAAAGGTTTCTAGACAAGTTCTGCCCCTCCTGACTAGCTTCATAGCCACTGGTTTTTTCCCCCTCTCCCCAATGTCCAAGATCCCCCATAGAAACATTTATTCAAACATATTCCATGACCTTTTGGCTGTAGACATGAAATATTTACTGGTGGAATCTCTAATCGTCAATCGCACTTCTGAGGCAGACCCACTATGGTAGGTTAGGGACAGCTTAGACTTACCCAGGTGTAATCTCAAATTGACCACTATTCAACGGACACCAGATGTGTTTGGTGGCCCTTTTTGTTCTTAAAATCTGATTTGGATCCACCAATCCCTGGATGTCAGCAGGTTTGCCAATCACCTAGTTCCTATCCAAGAAATGTCGGTCTTTTGGGCCAAAAACTTATGGTTTGAGCTGCCATCGTTTGCACAGGTTTGCATATAGGCATTTCAATTGTTTCATGTTAGCAGCTTAGACTAAAATATCTTGTCACTAGAGGACCATGAACCAAGCAAAATGATCAGTGCAGGGAAAAATTTGTATAAAGGCCCTGCAGAAACCCAAATGTGCCCACCACATCTTGCATCAATGGGGTTTAAAACCAAAATGCATCTTTTTATATCCTTGGTAAATCTGCTTGATTTTAGATTTGGGACCAGCTGTAATCTTTTATATTTCAGAAGTCAAGACCACTTGCGTGTCAGACTAGGAGTTCACCACATCTTTACCTTGTAAGATGTAAACAGTCTCCACTTCAGATCCAAATGAAGTTTGGTGACAATCAGCGGTGCAATTTCTAGTTTCCGTAATTCTGCTCTGATGCATCAGCTATTGTGACACATTTGATGTCCTCCTTCGGTTCTAAACAATATGCTCCTCTTTCGATGACTATTTCACTCTCCCAGCGTTCCATCTCGATACTAGAACTAATTTCAGGAGAATTTACCAGCACTTTGTCTTCCCTGTGGAAAGTGAAGAGTTAATGATGGTTTACTGGACTCCTGATGGTGGTGTCTTCAGAGAGCAATAATTCTTGCCCTTCCGTTGAAAATTTGTAATGTCTTACACCGAGGTTTCCAAAATGATGCCACTAGATAAAATCTAAGAGGATCGTTAAGCTATTGCCCTTTCCCAAGGAAAATATCTTGTAAATGCAATGTATAGAAGTACAGCAAAGGCCCATGTATCAATGCTTAGTCACAAGACTGAAGATTCATGGGGTCGCCATTGACAGCTCTGGGACATGTAGGGAATGATGTGACATTAATGGCAGAAGGGTAACTATTACTTGTGTCAGGCTGAAATCACTTAATTTAATATGGAAGTGTGACGCCCCTGCAACAGTCAAACTGCTCGGATCCGGGGTTGCTGTGGCTCGAGTCTCTGGACCCGGGGCCTTGTGGCCACTCAAATGTAAGGGGGTATTTACAGGGGATTAATGTTTGTGACGCCACCTGCGGGTTGTGGTAAGGAGAGTACCACCACTGCCGAAGGGAGTACTTGGGCAGATGGTGTGGGGGCAGCAAGGTGTCAGTCCCTCCGCAGGTAGGGAAGGCCCCTGATAGTGTGGAGGTTTGGTGAGTGACTGGGTGGCTTGGCCTTGGGTAAGCAGGGTTCAGGGGCCCAGTTACTCACTGCGGTAGTCTTGGTGCTGGATTAGGTGGAATAAGTAAACGCTCACATAGATGGTAAACAAAAGTCTCCAGATACCGCAGTTTCTGCGGGGGGGTGCCCATCCAGGTCCCACTCCCACCCGTGTCACTTGGCAAGTCCGGAGCCCTGCCTCCGTGCACAACTTGATTGACCGTTGTGGCCCCTCGGCTTGAAGCTCTTGATGGCTGGCACTTTGGATTTTAGTGGGTTGTGTACTTTGGCGAAATCTATCCCCCGAGTTGTGCTGATGCATTCAATGTCTGAGCATCTGGGGAAAGTTCATAAAGAGACTATCCTCCACAGGTTAATTACCAAGACAGATAAACCTGCTCCTGACCTAGGGTCCTGTATCAATAAGGCAATTGGGTCTTCTGGTGCTGACTGTCGTCCTAAACTTCGTCCGTTACACCCTTGTCCAATATCCCTACTACTTGTCCCCCGACTACTGTGGTCCCGGACCACCATCCGTGACCCAACCCGTCGCCTCCCTGGGACCTCAAACTCTCCAGCTCTTCACTCTGAGGGCTACTACTCGACTCCCTCTCACTTAGTGAGTTTGGAGTCAGCACTCGAACTCCCTCCCACCAGGCTGCCTGACCACCCCCCCCCCCACCTTCCTGCTCCAACCTGACCAATCCACTGGTGTCTGTGCAGGTCATGGTGTGAGGTGTGGTTGGAATTTGTAGTGCAGATGTTAGTGACACCGTTGTTGGGAACCTGGAACCATGAGGGGTAGGCCCTGCAACCTGGGGGACAGGATGCAGTTCCCTGTGGCTCCCTGATGTATTCAGGTGCACTACAGAAGCATTTGTTGACCATGAGTAACCAGTTATCTGGTTTAAAGTCCCCTCAGTCCTAAATCACAATATAGTGGTCTTATCCTTCGATGACTATGAATTCATTCTTCATATTTTCCACCAACACTTTCTCCAACAATCTCCTGAGGATTTTCAGGCACGTTTTCGCCCCATGGAAAGTGAAGATACTTCATGGTGATGGTCACTAGACTCCTAATGTTGGAGTCTTCAGCGAGCAGGGCATGAAATAATTATTGTACTTTAATGGAAAATTTGGTCCAATGTCCTGGAGGTGTAGTTTGGTTTCCATAACGTTGCTGCTTGATAAAATCTTTCAACAGCGGATCATTTTCTACAGCACTTTCCCAAGGAAAATATCCCATAAATGTAACACATAAATACACCAAAGGCCTATATATCAATGTTGGGTCGCAAGACTAAAGCTTCATGGCTTGGCAATTGACACAGCTCTGGGGACATGTAGGGAATGTGTGACATTGATGACACGAGGGTACCGATGGCTTGTGTCTGGCTGAAATCACTTAATTTAATATGGAAGCTATCTTTGTCCATGAGTAACGTTATCTGGTTTGAAGTCTCTATGCACCAGTGACTGATCATGCATATACAGTGCCTACAAGTAGTATTCAACCCCCTGCAGATTTAGCAGGTTTGATAAGATGCAAATAAGTTAGAGCCTGCAAACTTCAAACAAGAGCAGGATTTATTAACAGATGCATAAATCTTACAAACCAACAAGTTATGTTGCTCAGTTAAATTTTAATAAATTTTCAACATAAGTGTGGGTCAATTATTATTCAACCCCTAGGTTTAATATTTTGTGGAATAACCCTTGTTTGCAATTACAGCTAATAATCGTCTTTTATAAGACCTGATCAGGCCGGCACAGGTCTCTGGAGTTATCTTGGCCCACTCCTCCTTGGGTGTCTCATGTGGACTTTAATCTTGAGCTCCTTCCACAAGTTTTCAATTGGGTTAAGGTCAGGAGACTGACTAGGCCACTGCAACACCTTGATTTTTTTTCCCTCTTGAACCAGGCCTTGGTTTTCTTGGCTGTGTGCTTTGGGTCGTCATCTTGTTGGAAGATGAAATGATGACCCATCTTAAGATCCTTGATGGAGGAGCGGAGGTTCTTGGCCAAAATCTCCAGGTAGGCCGTGCTATCCATCTTCCCATGGATGCGGACCAGATGGTCAGGCCCCTTGGCTGAGAAACAGCCCCACAGCATGATGCTGCCACCACCATGCTTGACTGTAGGGATGGTATTCTTGGGGTCGTATGCAGTGCCATCCAGTCTCCAAACGTCACGTGTGTGGTTGGCACCAAAGATCTCGATCTTGGTCTCATCAGACCAGAGAACCTTGAACCAGTCTGTCTCAGAGTCCTCCAAGTGATCATGAGCAAACTGTAGACGAGCCTTGACATGACTCTTTGAAAGTAAAGGTACCTTACGAGCTCGTCTGGAACGGAGACCATTGCTGTGGAGTACGTTACTTATGGTATTGACTGAAACCAATGTCACCACTGCCATGAGATCTTCCCGGAGCTCCTTCCTTGTTGTCCTTGGGTTAGCCTTGACTCTTCGGACAAGCCTGGCCTCTGCACGGTTGGAAGCCTTCCACGGCCTGGACAGCCTTTGAAAGTTACTAGTAGTTCCATAAGCCTTCCACTTCCGGATGAAGCTCCCAACAGTGGAGACAGGTAGGCCCAACTCCTTGGAAAGGGTTTTGTACTCCTTGCCAGCCTTGTGACCCTCCACGATCTTGTCTCTGATGGCCTTGGAATGCTCCTTTTGTCTTTCCCATGTTGACCATGTATGAGTGCTGTTCCCAAGTTTGGGGAGGGTCTTAGTCAAAAAAAGGCTGGAAAAAGAGATAATTAAGCCAAACCTGTGAAGCTCATTGTTCTTTGTGCCTGAAATACTTCTTAATACTTTAGGGGAACCAAACAGAATTCTGGTGGTTTGAGGGGTTGAATAATAAATGACCCTCTGAATAAACTTTTCACAATTTTTAAAAAAATAAATAAAAAAAGAACATTCTTTTTTGCTGCAGTGCATTTCACACTTCCAGGCTGATCTACAGTCCAAATGTCACAATGCCAAGTGAATTCCGAATGTGTAAACCTGCTAAATCTGCAGGGGGTTGAATACTACTTCTAGGCACTGTATGTGCACTGGTCAACTGTAGCGCACAATGCTTCACAATCGCTTCTGGAATTCCAACTTTGAATAGAAACCATTAACTATAGAATCACTTAACTAGAGAATATGTAAGAACTTGGCAAACATGGAGAGTAGTTACATGGCTGGGGGCTGCAGCTTGTAGCCATATCCTAGATCAAAACACAAGGAACCCAATGTGGCTTTTTTAATGTAAAAAAACTGGTCCCCTTACTTTGATACCCAGCCATGGTGAATCAGACAGCTGGGGGCTGGTATTCGCAGGCTGGCAAGAACCATAGTTATTGGGCCCCCAGACTATATAAAAATGGTCACTCTCTCCTGGTCATCATACAGCACTACTATCCTAGTCCAAGTGAGAAGGTAGAAGAAAAGCATTAGTGCAAACAGTAAAAGTTAGGCCAAAGTTTGTTGCTTTTGAGAAGTGTTTAGGACTCGCAACGATCGAGGATAATGGGATGAGAAGAGATTAGTTCTGTGCGTGTAGGGAGCAATTATCACCACTGCTCCTCTACACAGTGAAAATGGCAGTGTTTACAGAGATGAGTGGATCTGACAACTGCGTTTATTTTAAACCAGAAAGTTTAATTTTGTGGAAACTCTGTTCTACAAATTTAACGTTCCTGATCATTTTTGTGTAGTATTGTACGAATACATTTTTTGTTTTTTTGTTTTTGTTTTTTTCTGTAGAGACCCCAGAACATAGAATAAGATGTGGGGGAAAAAACCCTTATGCTCACTTCACCACTTGCCTGTCCCAGCACCTCTACAGTTTCTGCACCTTTCTTTCTCCATTTCTGGCCTCTTCACTCTAGAGCAGGACTTCCTGCCACAATTAGGCCTGGGACAGCCCTGCTCATATTACATAATTTATCATTTTAAGAGTTCTGGGTGCAGATTACTAATCCCTGCCTAATTGTCCCTGTATACACTAGCATAGATAAAGGGATTTTTACAAAAAGTATTTCTAAAGAACCTTATGCTATTGAGCGTGGGGACTGGTCCCAAGGGCGTTATATCCCCCGACTAGCCGCCTTCATAGCATGTTAGTACACCCACAGGGGTGTACTAACATGCTATTTGATTCAGAATCACCTGTGGTGACGCGTGTTTGCTGTGACCGCGCTTCTGAATGCTGGGCACTTCCGGTCGTGTGCAGTATGAAGCAGGGTGTACGTGTCCCGGCTTCAGAGGGGTCTAGTGCGCATGACCGGAAGTGCCCAGTATTCAGAAGAACGGTCAGTGAACAAAGGTACACGCGTCACAGCTGGTAATGCTGAATTGAATAGCATGTTAGTACACACCTGTGGGCGTGCTCACATGCTAAGAGGGCAGCTAGTTGGGGGATATAACACTAGTCCCTGCACTCATTAGCATAAGAAAAGATCTTTAGAAATATTTTTTACTTTGATCTCTACTAGATACAGGGACGGTTAGGCAAGGATTAGCAATATGCACCCAGAACCAATTCACACTACAGTCTAATTGTTCAGCTAGAGCCTGGGCGTCGGCTAATTCAGGTTCACTGGTCTTCAGCCCTGCGGGAGTTACTTCCTGCAGACTGGTAAGCGGGAACTAGGAGCTCAGGTTGCAAATGGCTATGTGCAGCTGTCTTTCATATTTAAGGCACAGCATTACTGTAATATGCGCTGATGATAAAGCTTCAGCAATTCTGGTCATAGTAGTGGTTCGGTTTATGGTGATCTGTATTGCGATTTTGAGTGGTGTGGCTGTTTCCCTGTTGTGCAAAACTTCCCTTTTTTTCATTGTTCCCCTGTAAACAGTCTCCTGTATTTCGAGTATAGTGTATACGAGTTTTTGTTCTCCCTTATCTGTGTAAATTCTGTGGGGGTTTTTGTTTTTTTTCTGGCCTGGTCCAAGGGGGGGCAGAGTAAGATCAGGGTTCAGACAGGAGTCAAGGTCACACTGGGGGCTCAGACCTGGCTACCATCAAGCCTACCTCTGAGAAAAGGGACAGCGCAGGGTCTTAATTCTGAGGGCCAGCCTAGGGGCCCCTGTTCTATCATTACATACTCAATGACATAAAGCTGAAATGTTGGATCACATCACATGGGAGAATACACCACTCGTAGAATTTACCTCTTCGGTTGCTGACATTTTATGGTTCTAAACAAATCTGAGATTAATAAAAAGAAATGAGGTTTGAGATCTCAATGTTGTGTCCTTTTTCATTATTAAAAGGAACCCGTCGTAACAAACTTGCCAAATGACACGTTGGGAGTGCTAGAACCTTCTTTTTTTTTTTTTTTTTTTTTCTTCTTCTTCTACATAAGGTAATAACACTGTACGTATAGGCATGTTAAAAGTGAGATGGCGGCCTGTCTGGTGTCCTCTGGAATACTTTGCAACCGACTTTCTTTAAATTAATCAAATTTAGAGTCTTGTATCCTGGCACACCTACCTCTTGATCAGACATCACTCGATAAATCATATTGATGAGTGATGTAAATGTCGTCCTTCTCATGGGTTTGAAAAGCTGCCTCCATTGCCACCTGGTGGTGACTTATTGGGATACAATCTTGTAGATTGAAATAACCCTTTTATGTAGAGGGTGTAATATTAACAAACCCCTCCAATTAGAGATGTAGTATAGGTCTTCAGATTCACTGTGATTACTCGTTACCTCATATTCAGGGAATTTCAGGACCATCAGTATCCATAGGTGTGAAAACAGTAACAGCCAGTTAGTTGCTAGTGGTCAGATCCATGGTTACTTAAGGTTCTGTCATACCATGAACATGAGGTAAGTTACAGTAAATCAGAAAAACTGTACTAAATTTCTAATTGGAGGTATTTGCTAATATTATTGTGGTGGTTAATGTTACTGTAAATGGTATTGACCACTTTTTTGGTTATACTGGGTTTAGGGTCTTGTTGTTCTAGGGCTGTAGAGACGTAATTGAGGAGTCGTATCAGGTTTACCAAAATCCCAACCCAGTTTGATTTCTTGGATAAAAACCCAACTTATCATACTTGATCCATAAAGCTTCATTTAGTTTGTTCTGAAATATCCTCTACACTGGTTTTCCTATAGGGATTTAGGTTTGTCCTCATAAAGCTGCTAATACAACGAAGAATAGAGGTCATTTACATTACAGGACCTTGACCCAAGCAAAATGAACCGGGCAGGGAAAAGTGTATGGGTTTCTGCTGGGCCTTTACACAAGCCTGCCCACCACCTCTTCCATCAATGGGGTTTAAAAACAGACAAAACATCATATTTACATACTTGATAAAACTGCATGATGACATTTGCAATAAAGACCAGCTGTAATCCTTTAATTCAGAAGCCAAGACAAATAGCCAGTATAATGGAAGACTAGGAGCTCACCACATATTTACCTTGAGAGACTTAAGCGATCTTCACTTCAGATACCAAGTGAAGCTCGGCGTCAGACAAAACTAGTGCAGTGTTACTGAAGCTAGAAACTGCTTCCACTGAGGCATCAGCTATTATGATGCATTTGATGTCCCCTTGGTCCTCAATCGCAATATAGTAATCTTTTTCCTTCCATGACTGAATTCATTCTCCAAATTTTCCACCTCAACACTTTCTTCAACAATCACATGAGCCTTGTCAGGCACATTTTCTCCCCATGGAAAGTGAAGATACTTCATGATTGATTATTGTCACTGGACTCCTGATGGTGGGGTCTTCAGCGAGCAGGGCATGAAATAATTCTTGTGCTTTAGTGGAACACTTGGTCCAATGTCCTGGCGGGGCAGTTTGCTTTCCAAAACGTTGCCACTTGATAAAATCTTTGAACATAGGATCGTCTTCGACGGCCCTTTCCCAAGGAAGATATCCTGTAAATGCAACATTCAGAAGTACACCAAAGGCCCATGTATCAATGTTGGGTCGCAAGACTAAAGCTTCATGGCTTTGCAATTGACACAGCTCTGGGGACATGTAGGGAATGATGTGACATTGATGACATGAGGGTACCGATGGCTTGTGTCAGGCTGAAATCACTCAGTTTAATATGGAAGCAGTCTTTGTCCATGAGTAACACATTATCTGGTTTTAAGTCTCTGTGCACCAGTGAGTGATCGTGCATATATTCTAGTGCACTGGTCAACTGTACCGCACAACGCTTCACCATCACTTCTGGAATTCCAACCTGGAAAAGGAGAAGAAACCATTAGATACATTCTGACCTAACCAGAGAATGTGAACTTGGCAAACAAAAACCTAGAGTGGTACTTCCTTTTCATATTTCACCATAGGATGTACATTTGTAAGTATTTTACTACATACAGCGAACACCTCTTCAATTTTGTAACTACAGCTCTAACTGGTAGTCACTGACTATGGCTATCACGATCTCTCTTGCTGGAAGTCTGAGAACCATTGGAGCCTTCTAGACTTGTATTGAAAAATAACTTTCAGTTCGCCCAGCAAACACTGGAATGATCCTGAGTATCCACTCCGGTCATGTGGTGGGGGGGGGGGGGGGGAGGACTGGAACAGCACGGGGAACAGCAGAAGACTGAAGTAGATTACTACATGCAGAGAACATGAATTACTGATTTAACTATCTGGTGGTGAAATGAAGAACCTGGAGTGGTGGTTTTAACCTCTAAAACAGATTTCCAACTGACTACTCTCTAGTCTATGCACAATCACTAATAACCATGAGAACAGAGGCAAGTAAGGAGTCTTGGAAAAAAAACTAGCAAGTCTCAGGTTGGAGAAACCTTTTCTAGGTATCTAAAGCAGCTGTACAAATGAGAAATGCCACTCCTGACCGCACTTCAGAATATCTCCAAAAATCTGCCCAAAATTCTACAGCTACATATTCAAAAAAAATTAGGGATTCCAAAATACTTACACCGGGTTCGATTAGCGAGCGGAGAGTACTTGAAAGAGTTTAATCCAGGAGAAGGCATTGCACTCCTCAGAGTCCACGTAGATGGGGTGGGTGAAGATGATCCCTTCGTGACCCGATAAGGTGGACACACAAAGCTTGTGTAGGAAACCTTTTTGTTCCTTAGTCCGTATCTTCATCAGTTTAAGGGCCACGTGTTTTCCAAATTTTAAAAAATTACTCAGATAAAATACAATTTAAAAAACAAATATGAAGAGAATGGGCCTTATTCCAAATATTGGTCTTTAACCTCTTATGACCTGTTTTTTCCTTTTTAGCCCATATTATATGGAGCACTAAGTGGCCCATCTGTCATGCTGATTGCATGGTTCAGCGTCTGTATTGGTGCGATCAGCTGCAGGAGCCCAAGCAATATACACAGCCGATTCCTGCTGTAACTGCTGGTACTGATGTAATCCCTGATACTCGCAGTTCATTCCCGATATGTAGCGGTCAGTGTCAGAGGCCCATGGGATGTCGGTGATTGTGCTCCCCTAACTCCTCATATGCTGCTCTGCAGGGTATTTTATAGATGCTAATGTACCGCCTTGAGAAGGGCCCGGCCACTTCTCTGCTGCTCAGGCCGAGCCGCTCAAGGTCCGGGTTGTCGGTGGCACGAGCGCCTCCTGACCGGGGGCCTTGTCTCTCTGTTAAGGGGAGGCAGTGGGGTGATGGTGGTGTGGGAGGAGGTCCGCAGCCGGGGGCCGCGTTGTCGTCGGACAGGTCGTGATTCCACCCACGGGTCGTGGTGATGGGGTGCACCACCGCTGTGGCTGGAGTGGAGGGTATTCTCGGGATCGGTGTTGTGGCCGCAGCCTAGATGTTAGCCCCTCCGTGGGTAGGGGCGGTGTGTTCCGGGGCCCGCTTGGGAGGGAGCTGGCGACTGTGTTGTCGGGGTGCAGGGTGCCGTGCTGAGGTGCAGTGTCGTGCCCGGAAGGTACTGGTGTACTCACGATAAATTCACACGCAGAGTCACTGGTAAACCAAAGTTCGGGTCTGGTCGGGTCCCGCAGCCGGCTGCTTGTGTCCCTTGTGAGGCTGATGGTAGCCCCTTTCCCTTGCACCTCTTGTTTGACTGTTTGATCCCCTGCCTGGACAGTGGTAGCCCGCTCCCCGGCGTTGAGCTGCCGGAGGAGCACTCGGTTGCCCGAAGGTGCTGGGCCATCGGATATTTGGCCCTTGGCGGTGGCTCTCACCCGGTATCTGTGGGCTTTTGCCGCCTTTCGGGACTTTGATTGCAGTCTGGACCTCACAGGTTCATCCTCACCCAGTTAATTTGCCTATACTCAGTGGCTTCTAAGCTAGGACGGGGTCTGAGTACCCGGTTTCTCGTGCTCCGGTAAACGGCTGACTCTCCGGTTCAGGGCCAATGGACTCCAACCCTGGCCCGGTCCCTACGGTTCCGCCAGTTGCTGTACCGGTACTCCTGCAGGCGGCCACCACCGTCTGCGTGCCTGAAGTTTCGGGGATCCCAGGCTCCAACCTGGGTGCCTGACAGCTCTGCTCCTCCACACCTCCTGTCACTGTCACTCTAAACTCTGTTCTTAAACTGACAATTTCCTGCCTCAGGACCGTAGTCTCCTCGGTGGGCGTGTCTTTCTGCCTGACTCCGCCCACCTGGTGTGCCCTACTGGCCCTGAGGAAGGCATCAGGTCTCCCCTTCGGGTGACTGTGTCCTCAAGGGATGGCGGGGGGGGGGTGTAATGTTGTAGGTGTTACTTGTGACCCCTGGGTTCCAGGGCGTCACACTAAGAGGTCACAATAGGGCAGGTGCTGATGGGGAACTGCTAATCAGGCACAGACCATGATGTGTAATACACAGCTCTGTAGGGGATTGACTTGTATAACAAAGGATTAGGACATTGCATGGTAAAGCCCCCTTGGAGGACTATTCAATATTGTAAAGTTATTTGTTTTGGGGTTTTTTGTTTTTTTTTATTTTTATCAACCCTGTAAAAAAAAAAAAATTCCCTGCTCAAATGTGTGAACCCCTTTAAAACCTTTTTGAAGTACCTAATATGTCCAAGGCTGGCTGTCCCCCTTTTTAATACGGGCTCGCACACAACCAACGTTTTACACCTCACAATTCTGCTGATCTGATCAGCCGACTTGTACAGTGAACAGGCACTGGGGGATCTCTGATCCACCCACTCTTGTTAACCAGCTAATTGTCATCTGATGGCTGCACTCAATGCTGTCTGAGGATCGCACCATTGCCCACCGCAATGTGGCCCGATGATGGAGTCAGAAGCTGCCGATAGGTTATCATGACAGTGGGGAAGGGGGTCAGCTGATGACTCCTGTCACTGTCATGACTTTATTCCGGTCACTGGTGCCATAGTTCGAGCATTCACAGGAGAGCAGCACTTCTGCTATTCAGAGGGATGCTGAAGCATTGCTGGGATCAGATACTGCACGCATGAAGTCTCCTGACGGGACTAATAAAATAAAGTATATAAAAAAAAATATCAAATTGTCCCAATTTAGAAAGCCATGGAACCCATAGGGTGGAGGGGCGACATGACTAGAGGGAAGGGAAGGAGTGATGGGGTTAATAGGAACAGGAATGGTCGTGTATAGGGCAGAGAAAGGGATTGGTGGGTAGGAGGAGTTTCTCTGGAGGAAGAGGTGGGATAGATGAGGGGTGTAAGTATAGGAAATCTGGCTTAACCCCTCTCTTGATTTCCGGACATGGAGCGATCCGGACGTCCAACGGGATGGCTGCGATGCAGGACCAGCGGCGAATATCACATGGCAGTGCACAGGCCCCTGGCAGCGCGGTCCCACGTCAGGGCTGCCGGGGGTTAACCCGTCGGCACTTTCCCCTCGCTCCCCGGTCTGCAGATTTCCCCCCCCCCCCCCTCTCCTTCAGGTACTTGCAGTGTGCGGGGGGAGCAAGGAGGAGATGTGAGCCCCTGCGGTACCCAGCAGCTGCTCCGGCCATGGGAGGAATCTCCGTCCGGGCCGCGGCTGCCGGGTGGGGGGCATGGCTAGTCTGCGGCCTACTTCCGGTTTTGAGCCGCGGCCGGGATTGCTGGATGCGGCGGCTCCTGGACAGGAGAGCGCTCGGCGGTGGACGGAGGCCAGCGCTACATTACCCACCCCTCCCCCGGACGGTGGGGCTGGGCCGCGGGGCTGCTGCCAGCGGGGTATCCGGCATCAGGGCAGGCGAGCCTGGTGCGACGGGTGCCTGGGAGGCGTTAGTAAGTGGGGGTGATGGCGGGGGCCCTGTGGTTCCTGCCCGGTCACCCCGATCTGGCATGCAGCTCCCGACAGCGGCGGTCTCCCCCAGGAGGGGGAGGGCCCGGCAGTTGGATGCTTTCTGGGCCCAGGAGGGCAGGATGCGACGGCGGCTCTAGAGGGGAGTCTGCTGGTAGCGGGTCGGGCCGCAGGTACCCCCCTTCCCTGGCAGGCGGCGTGGGAGGTGGGGTGGGGGGGCTTGCCAGAAGATGAGGCCCGCGGTGGCAGCCCATGGGACAGTGTGGTGTCCAGGGTTGTTACCGCAGGGCAGAAGACTGAGCCTGGAGGACAGTGCCGTGGTGGTGGCGGCGCATCGGCAGCGCCTGCATTACCTGAGCCAGAGGCAGTCTGCTCCAGCGAGGAGGATTGAACAGCGTCGTTGGAAGATTCAGATGTACAGATGGCTTGACTTCTACTCCAGTATCCGCCGGGTCGCGGTCGGGTGAGACAGCCGTGAATTCGGCGGGATTTTGGGGAGCACCTGGGGGTGCAAAAAGGTAGTGTGGGGGGGCGGCTGCAGATACGGCAGCGCCAAGGGGGTCTGTGATATTGCACCAGGAAGGGGGTCTTCCTGCAAGGGTTTGTTGTATGACACGGTTGCCGGGAGTGCGCGTGCGCCGCCGGCGGCATGGATGGGAGCGGCGGTGGTAGGCGCAGGTACGGCAGGCAGAGTGAGGGCGCGTGAGGCGGCGGGGGAGATTGTTCTGGCAGAGTCGACAGGGGGCTGTGACAGAGGAAGAGATGTGGAAAGAGGGGGATGAGTTGGTGCGTCTGGATGACAGAGGCAATTGTGAGAGGTATATATGTGCGTTGAAAGCCCACTGGGGGCTTACCTATTGGCGGATGTGAGGGATAAGATTTGCAAGGGGTGATGGTTGAAATATTCTCCCTGCTGCCCCTGGAACAGTTTCACTTGGATGAGGCAAGCTAGGTGACTCCTGGAAGGAGGGAGAGGGGATGCGCCGTTATAGGTCATCTCTCGTATATTTGCAACTTGGCGGCGGGTGTTTTGCGTTCTTTTGGTGAGTGTATTGGGGAGCAGGTATTGGGAAATTGTTTGGTTATATGGTTGCATTTGGGGGTGCTTGTAGGTCAGTTGGCGGTGTAGCCTGGCTTCTGTACGCCAAGCGATTTATGGCAGGGGACGGTGTTGGGTACAAGTATGCGGTAAGATCATAAGGGCCTATCCTTCTGGATGCGGTGATGGCGGCTCCTGGTCAACCCCCCCCCCCCCTTTTCCCAGGGTGCAGCCGGGTGCTTGAGACTTGGAACCCCGGCGAACCGGATGACTGAGGGGGGTTTGTGGGCAGTATAGTGATGGGCAGTGCAAATTTGACACTGCCTGTCTTATGCATAAGTGTTCGGGCTGTGGAAGGGGACATAGCACTTCCCGCATTTTTGCATTCTGTCGGTGTTGGGGAACTTTGCTCCTTATTGGAATTGGCGCTTTGCTAAGGGAGGCCCGGATGTGGTCAGTGGGCAGTTGGGTAAGGAAGTGGCTTTGGGCAGGTTGGGGGGGTTATTCGAGGCCCTCCTTGTCATGATTGGGTTTCTCCGTTGGGGGTGGTGCAAAAAGGTGCCAAACTTATTTCGGCTTATTCAATTTTATCTTATACGGAGGAGTCATTGGTGTGTGCCTGCATTGCTCCAGATTTGTCGACTGTTTATTATTGTGTCGTGGGACGGAGTGTGGGATTTGGTAAAGGCGGTGAGCCGTGGAGCATTGATGGCAAAGGCGGCTGTGGAGGCGGCATTTAGGTTGTCATTGGTCCACTCCTGCTAGCCAACATTTCTGGTGTTGCTGTGGGGATGGGAATTATTACGTTGTTCGCTGTTGGGTGGTTCCATTTCGTGTTACTATTTGAGGCGGTTATTTCTTTGAGTGGGTTGTGCATGGTGTGTCCAGGATTACATCGCTTCATTATTGGATGATTTGCTTTTGCGTCGGGTCGGTGGGTCTGATGTTTCGTGTGGGGTTTGTTGTCTCATTGCCAAAGGTGGCGGTTACTCTTTTGGCGTCCCGTGGGCGCAGAAGACTGAAGGTCCAGCGTCAGTGATGCGATTTATGGGGGATAAAGATTGATGTTCTGGCTATGGAGCGTAGGCTCCGTGGGTAATAGTGTGGTCCTACGGGCTGCGCTAAAGGCAGATCAGCTAAGGCAGTGCAGTTTAAGGTGGTGCGGTCTTCGCTGGGGCAGTGGAACTGCAGGTGCAGAGATACGGCATTGTGGAGTGCGTTTGCTGGACGGCTGTTGTCGGCTACGCCAAGGGTGCAGCCATCGGCTCATTTTGTGGGGGGTCACGAGGGAAATCATGGACAATCTAATGGTAGGATGTTTTCTTGCGGCTATTTCAATAGCTGCGCGTGGTGGCTGGGTAAGGTGGTACCTGATTGAATGTTGCAGCGGTCCTCGGATGCGGCAGGACCGGCTGTTTTGGTCTAGCATGGTGGGGTATTGCTTCCAATTTTTGGTGGTGGTCGAATTGTGGGGGGTTAGCAGTTTTGGCGAGAGGAAGGTGTGCTGTCAGGGTGTTTATTTGTCGCTGGAGGATTTGATTATTGGTTTGTTGGCTAATTGTGGGCCAAGGGTGGTGTACTTGCAGCATTTCGTTCTCAAATGTATGTGGTATAATCATAAAAAAAAAAAAAAAAAATTTAGGTGTGGCACAACCCGTGCCGGGGGTCAACAAAGGGGTAGCTGCTGCTTTGTTTCGTTTCAGTTCCGCAGGTTTCGGAAGTTGAAGCCGGGGGCGGAAGAGGTTGGAACGGTGTTTCTGGGGGGTTTGTGGAGTCAGGAGAGGCTGTGTTTGGGAGCTGGTCAGGAACTCGGTGACTGTGGTTACTTGGTGCTGATATATAGAACTGTGGGCGGCATGGATAACGTTGTTTGGGGCCAGGTTTAGGGGGGGCCCGGTGGTGTATTTGGTGGTCTTGTTGACAGTGGTGAGTAACAGATTTTTCAGGTTGGTAGGTCTGCATCGGCAGTGGTCCATGGGATGGCGGCTGTGGTTTTGAGTTGAAGTTTAGGGGTGAGATGTTTTCGGAGGATTTTCGGGTGCGGCAAGGCCTTAAAGGGTTTTTCGCAAGGGTGTGAAGGAGCCGGACGCAAGGGTCCGATCTCCTTTGTGGTGTTAAAGCGTTTTGGGAGTGATTTGAGGTTATGTTCATCTGATTGTGAGCGGGTCTGTTTCCTTTGGCCCAAAACAGTTGGTGTTAGCCTTGTATGGGGCGCTGCAAATCAGGGGTTGGCCGACCCATCTACGGTTAGGGGCGGTGGTTTGATGTTGGCTGTTGGGCCTGCGGTGGGGCAGGGGGTTGAGCGCTGACTTCGTCGCGCACAAACAACGGATCAGGCAGGTTGTGAAGGTTGGGTGTTATACACGGTCCTGGGTGTGGAATCATGTCGGGAGGACGCCCAGGACTGTGCTTGTCATGTGGATGGTTCCCATCGCCCCCCACCCCATCGTTTTGTTAAGGTACCAGTTTTGGCAGGGCTGGAGACTTGCTTGCAAGGGGCGGGGGTGGGCGCCCGGAGTATTATGGGTCACATTCCTTCTGGATTGGGGCTGCCACAGAGGCCCTTTTGGTGTGGTCTCGGGAAAGTGTTTGTGAGCTGTATAGGGAGGGAGGACCCCTCTTGTTTTCGTCGTTACGTTCGGCCTCTGTTGTTATCGTGTTAAGGCCAACGGGGGGGGTTTTGAGTCTTTTTGGAAGTGGAACATGCTTGGTTAGCATAACCGGTTGGTGTTTTATCTGTGGGGTTTATAACCTGTGTGTGGGTTTGTGGTGCGTGTGCCACAGGTTTGTAGGGGGGTTCGGCGGGCTGAGGCTCGCCCAAATTTTCGCCAGCTGGGTCTGGACGGGCCTAATGGTGCTGGTTCTATATGTGGGAGGCAGCGATTTTGGTGGCCCGGGCATCTCGGGAGTTAATTATAAAAAAAAGTAATTATACTTATATTGGTTTGTTGCATCTGTGGAAGATATACACCGTGGGTGGTTGATAGTGTGGCCAGGTGGAGTGGAGAGGGCTCGTTCGGTAGCTAGTATCTCTTGAGCCTATTGGGTTGCGGCACAGAGTTGGTGTCGCTGATCTGGTAGTTTCGGAGATGCAATGGGGGTGCATTTTAATGATATTGGTGCTGTTTGTGGCACTGGGATTGCGTGGAGGTGTGGCACAAGCTTTTGGGGTGTGGCGGGTCCAGGCCACGTAAGGAGTCACGTGCCCTGTCCAGTGGCGGGGGGTAGGTCTGGTCCAGAGGCGGTTGAAGGCAATGGTAACTGGACTGAGGGACACCATCTTGGTATGGTGGCTCCGGGTTCCGGGATGTTGCAGACACTGGGTTCTGCAAAGTTGGGGGTATTAATCCGTTGGTGATTAATACCTAATCTCTGGGTCGGTGTGTTGCGGCCAGGGATATTGGTGTGAGAAGTTGTTCCTGGACTGGGCCTACTCAGGGTTATATATTTAATGTATTGATTACTGTGTTACCTATTATTTGTTGGGGTTGCCCGTTGGACGGCGCCCCCTTGTGTTTAGAATGTAAATAGGTAATAAAGGCTGCTGTGGCCAATTTGAACCAAGTCACATGCAGTCCGTGTATTTACAGATGGTATTGGTGGGTAACACAGCACGACTGGAGAATCCTTCCTCAATGGTCATGCACCATTCAAAAAACCTATATATTCTCTCAAATGTGCAGTTTGTTATCTAAACACGAAAAACTATAATCAAATATAAAAAAATGCGCTTTTATTGTTATTTTCAGAGACTTGTAGCATTTCTTCTAGGGCTGTGTGAGGGCTTATAATTTAGTCAGCTCAAGACACAAAAATACCATTTGTTACATACGGTGTGTTGATCACCTGTTAGTGCAATGTTGCTATGGCCAAAAGTAATTCTGGCAGATTGACTTTAGTTCCTCACTACAAACTTTACTGATCAAATTGTGTACTTTGATTGGACGTTTCTGAACTCAGCAATATTAAATGTTTTTAATTTTTTTTGGTTTTCTGTTTTCAGTATTTTTTAATAGAATCTCATACATATCTGGCACCCAGGGGGCAGGGGGTTAATCTTACTAGTCGCTGGGCCGGTGATGTCTGTTCCGGGGCTGTCACGGGTGGCCCTGCCCGGCTTCATGCCCCGAGGTGTCCACAAGAAAAGGAGATTATGTTTGTCGTGATGCCACCTGCGGTAAGAGGCCAGGGATTAGCCGCCACGGCTGTCATTGTCTTCCCAGGGCGGATAGTAATAACAGCAAAGATGGTATCGCTCTCCACAGGTGGAGCGGGCCCTGGGGACGGCTGGTGGCGCCGAAGCACGGGGCGACAGCGACAACAATGACCAGGATGACACCGGGGCTGCAGTTCAAAGTTCTCTGTAATCACAATTCGTAAGATGCCCCGGTTGTGCCGCTGCCTGCTGCAATGGGCTCCAGCCATTCCCGGGTAAATCCGAAGCAATAACCGATGTGTGGAGTGTGAGACCTTCCTCCTCTACGCTTACTTGTGGATCCCCGTGGCTTGAAGCTACTTGGGGACCCCAGTGTTCTTGTAGAGTGTCCCGTCCCATATGCAGATGGTGTGGATTTGCCATGGGGCCCGACCGTGATCTTGACAGCCCCCCCCCCGATTCGCTTTGTCACTGTGCTCCAGGAAAATGGGTGGTGGGCGATGGGACTTGAAATCCCCATCCCCTGCAGATTCTGGTGGTCCAACGTGGAATATATCCCACCCTAGGGCTCTGCACCTTGTCTAGTGGCGGCACTGTGGGAAGAATTGGGTTCGACCTCCAGCAACCATGCTCTGTCTCTCCTAGCTCGCTCTCCCTTTTCCAGTCTGCCTGGTTCTAGCAAGAGACACTCTAAAGCACTCTCTCCTGTGACCGTGTTGTTCAGAGTCTCAGACTATTCTAAAGTGAATGTCTGTTCATAGTCCCTCAGTGCAGCCCCCACCTTTCTGATGACTCGCCAGTGGTTGTCCCAGAAACTGGGAATTTCCCAGGCTGGCTGTTTTCCTGTGTTGTTGTTGTTTCAGTGAAGACACCAATGGTTAACTCCATCACCTGGGATAAGCATTGCACCTGAAATGAGATGCAATACCCTGTGGCGCCTGAAGCCTCAGGGACGCCACACATACAAAGCATAGATCTCCAACGCAGTACATAATATTGTGAGAAGTTATAGATCAAGAATATGGGCAATTAAACCCCATCATTTTACTAATCCTATAAGTGTGTGTGTGTGTGTGTGTGTGTGTGTGTGTGTGTGTGTGTATAAAATATCTTTGTACTGTTAGCCAGTAGATGGAAATTGTTTTAAAGAGGAACCCTTTTTGGGGTGTTTTGTTTGTTTTTTAATTCAAAAGGTGCATGGTTTGTCCCTCTTTAATACACAGCCTGTAGCCATATGCTTTATCCATACTAGATATCATATGGGGGGACCCTATACCAAGCTAACTTTTACACGATGGGGCCTGGGTTTTGGGATAGCAAGCGCACTCTTTCATACTGGGTGCGCTGTCTGACTGCAACCAGACAGACTACCTATAGACTGGGGAAGCGGTGCGTAAGCATGAGGTTAATGGGTGACCACGGAAGTGGTTACAGCTGTAAGAGATGATGTATAACATGCCTGCTCTAATCTGCCCATCTCTTCTACCATTATTTTAGAGTGCTTGATTCAGGTCCCCATTTAACTTTATTTATTTTTTTATTTGGGGATCGACATCTGGGCAGATAGCTGAGATTAGTCAAATGCATTGATTACAAAAACAGACAATTAAAAAAAATAATAAAAAATTTAGACATTAGTATTTCTTATCTACTGGATTTGTTTAATACAATACAAAATACAAATACCAAAAAAGTTTTAATGTGTGTGTGTGTGTGTGTGTGTGTGTGTGTGTGTGTGTAATATATTTTTCCCAGCTTTCTTACATTTTTGAGGAATCTACTAAAAATACTGGATCCATTTCAAATGAATAAATACTGGACATGTGAACTCAGCCTAAAATGTAGGCTGTGAACTTGGCAATATGTACGGTTATAAGTGAGAGCAGAATATCAGTCATTAGTCACAAATTTTACTTAAATATTTTAATTACAAAATAAACTTAATAACCATGTAGTCGTCAATGACCTTATTGTGTTCTACAAAATTAGTTTACATTTCTGCATGGTGTTCCCTAGTTTTCTGTGAAATATTAGGAATTGTATAAAAGGCATTAATTTATAAAAAAAAAATTTAAAATGCACTTTTTTAAAATACACTTGCTAAAGTTTTTTCTGCTTCCCAAAATTGTGGCCCGCAAAGCCCCGACTACAGCATCTGGTAACAATGATCGCCCCCGCCATGTCCCTCCATGAAATCTTCTGGAATTTCCACTTCAGATCCAGGAGTTAGTGTGGTGCTTTCTGCATGGATCACTGACAGGATTGCAGGCTTCTGTCCAAAGATGTAATGTGTTCCTTTCTGGGTCCGTTATCCAAGTCAAGCGTTTAGCTGTCCACAACGTTTATTTCCAATTCCTCATCTGCCATGTGGCTGTCATGTGCCGAAATGTATATTTTCCAAGGAAAATCGAGGTAGCTGTGGACCGAATGCACTGGATGCCGACAACAGGGACAGTGAGCGAAAAAATTGCCCAACATGCTCATGGCTTCTCACAACAAGATATTCAATCTCACAGGCAGTGGAGTAAAGTCTGAACATTGCTTCCAATCCGAGTACTTTTGGTACAAGTTGTCGGTTTTCAGTGCTTCAAACCAGGTCAAATATCCGGTCAGAATAACAAAAAGAATAGCAAAGGCCCAGGTGTCTATACTAGGGCTCAAGATTAAAAATTCTTCATCTGTGAAGTCAGAATTCTGGAGCCTTTTACGGGATAATCTGTGACATTGCTGACACACCGGTTCCCACACGTTGGGTCAGACCAAAGTCGCTCAGTTTGATATACCAAGTCTCTGTCCAGAAGTAATACATTGTCCGTCTTCACGTCCCGGTGGACCAATCCTCTCCTGTGCATGTAGTCCAGAGCACAGGATATCTGGATCGCACATCTCTTTACTGCAGGTTGTCATTCAAGGATGCATTAAACAGATCAATATCATGAGATTTTCTAGTGTAATGCCTGATCTAATCCAACAATACTAAACTTTGAAGAAGAATTATATTTTTGAGTATATTTTTAACACGGGCAAACCTTCAAATACGTGATAAGACGCATGAATAATGGACTTCAAAATATATAAAAAAATGTATTTATATCTATTTAAAAATGGTTGCCAGAATCAATTACAGAAAGGAAAAATATTCTTGTTTGCTTACGTAAAAGATTCAATTTATCCATATGAATTAATAGAAATCTTCATCTTTCTTGAGTTCTTGAATGGGCTCATGCTGGAGGCCTGACAAGATATGTCTTGCTTCGTTGAGGCCTGGATGGAGGGATGGATCAAGCTTCCAGCAAGCTGACATGTGTGAGAGACTCTTGGAGCAGGAGTCCGAGCAGCCACCCCCTCCCACCATGTTATGACAACTGTCCAAACCATATAGGGTATTTCAGCTGAATGCATGTTACATGATGTATTCCTTTTTACTGGAAAGATCAGATGGATAAATATACCATACTATGTCAGCACTTGTCAGCATGTATATTCAATACGGATACCTTAATATTTATTCCTTATAAGAACTTGATCAAAAAGCTATGCCCTCCAATATAAACAAAACTGTGAACATATATAATATGTCCTATTAGAAAATGTTTGATAACAAGATGTATTCAGTTTTAATGTTTTAACAGCCTGGTGCTGGGACAGGGGATGCTGCAGTAGTTACAACAGTTGCTATGATGATCATGTGGCATCAAACAGTGCATTATATGTAAGCATCTCCTACCCATAGACTATATGCATTCCCAAAGCCCCCCCTCCCCCATACACATTAATCAGCAAACTGGCTATCTATTGCAGGTGTATCTAGATTCTCCATCTGATATGGTTTCCATCTTCAACCTTTTATTTTGTAATAAAGTATTGGTATATTGTAGTGTCGCGGGCGGAGGAGGGGACGCTGCGCTCTCCCACTGCTCGGGTCCGGCTGCCGTTGCTGCTCGGTGGCTCGAGCAATGGGCCGGATCCCGGGGACTCGAGCGGCGCTCCTCGCCCGTGAGTGAAAAGGGGATTGGGTTTTGGGATTGTTTATTGTCCGTGACGCCACCCACTGTTGTGGTGATTGTGTGGACACCACCGCTGCTCTGTATGGGGATCCCGGGAGCAGTGACAGGGAGCAGCAAAGTTGTTGGTTCTCCCCTCCGTGGGTAGAGGGTGGTCGTCCCGGGGCCCAGTGATGAGTTGGGGAATGAGGGATGGTGGGGCTGGTGCAGGGCTTGGTGGGGTGCAGGGACGCGGGGGCCGCGCTGTGCCTCACGGCACTGTGGTACTCACTCAGCCTGAGACGGGGACACAGTTCTCGCTAAAACACACGGCTGGAAAGACGGTTCCCACGGACGGCTGCTGTTGCTTTTCCCCAGTAGTTGACTGTGACGGTCCCTTTTCCTGCACCTAAGATGATGTTGGTAGCGATGGGTTCCCACTGGTAACCCACTCCCCGGCTTGGTTATGGGCCGGAGGAGCCCCTCTTTGCCCGCAGGCGCTGGCCCCGAGAAACTGGTGCCGTGGCGGTGTCTCTCTCCTACGGTTGGACTGTTGCCTTCAATCGGGACTTAGTTGTTTGAAGACCCAGAGGTCCCCTTCACTGACGGATTTGGCAAATTCACGGCGACTCCTAGCCTTGCCGGGATCCAAAAGGCCCCTGCCAATGGTGTTGGCTTCTCTTCGTATACCGTTCCGGTACCGCCGGGCCACCACCCGTCCACGGTCCTTTCGGCAACCTCCGATCAGCCTCTACTGCAGACGGTCACCGCCGTCTGCTGACCTTGCTGTCTCAGTCCGAGGCACACACTCGGACCAACTTCAGGCTTTCTCAACTGTCACTTTCTCTTCCACTTTTACTCCTCTCTCTTGCTCCTCTACCACTTCCTCCTCACTTCAAACTCTGACTAATCTGATCTGCTTGGTTTTCCCGCCTCCAGGGCTGTGAACTCCTCGGTGGGCGGAGCCAACTGCCTGGCCCACCCCCTGGTGTGGACATCAGCCCCTGGAGGAAGGCAACAAGGATTTCTGTGTAGCTTCGGTGTACCTATCCGGGGTGTAGGGTGTGGTGGTGTCATGACCTGTGACCCCTGGCTTGCCCAGGGCGTCACAGTAGGATAATATAGTGCCATGCTTTCTTAACTCCCTTCTGATAATGTGATCCAATGTGCCCGCTGGTACCAACTGTGTCTTAGTGGTCCCGCGTGCCAAAGACTAGACTGGGTAGGTCCTAATGTCAGGGTAGTTAGAAAGGGTGACTGAAATGACATGGAATGTCAGTGACAGCTTAGATTTTCTCAGGTGTAATCCAAAATTGACCACTATTAAACTGACACCAGATGTGTTTTGGTGGCCACTTATCCCCTTTTTGTTCTTAAAATCTAATTTTGATTTGCCAATACCAAAATGTGCCCACCACATCTTGCATAAATGGAGTTTAAAACCAAAATGTATCTTTACATCCTTGGTAAAACTAGAAATTTACAATTGAGACCAGCTGTAATCTTTCAATTCAGAAGCCAGGACAAACTAATAGGAAGTGTCAGACCTAGGAGCTCTCCACATATTTACCTTGAAAGACCTAAATAGTCTTCACTTTGGATCCCAAAGGGAGGTTTGGTATCAGACAAAATCAGTGGAAGCTATTTCTAGTTTCAGTAATTCTGCTCTGATGCATCAGCTTTCGACACATTTGATGTTCTCCCTCAGATCTACACAATATACTACTCTCCTTTTGACTTTCCTTCTCCCAGCGTTCAATCTCAATACTAGAACTAATCTCAGGAGAATTTACTAGCACTTTGTCTTCTCCCTGTGGAAAGCGAAGATACTTCATGAGGTTTACTGAACTCCTGGTGTCTTCACAGAGCAGGATGTGAAATAATTCTTGCACTTTGGTTGAAAATCCGGTCTAATGTCTTGGAGGTGCAGCAGGGTTTCCAAAATGTTGCCACTAGATAAAATCAAAGAGGATAGTTTTTCTATGGCCTTTTCCCAAGGAAAATATCTTGTAAAGGCAACATATAGAAGTAAACCAAAGGCCCATGTATCCATACTGGGTCACAAGACGAAAGATTCATGGGGTCGCAATTGTCAGCTCTGGGGACATGTAAAGAATGATGTGACATCAATGGCAGATGGGTAACGATAACTTATGTCAGGCTGAGATCACTTAATTTAATATGGAAGCAATTGTTGTCCATGAGTAACACATTATCTGGTTTTAAGTCCCCTCTGTCCTCAATCACAATAGTCCTTTTCTCATTCGATGACTATGAATTCTCCAAATTTTCCACCTCAACACTTTCTTCATTAATCTCCAGAGAATTGTCAGGCACGTTTTTCTCCCCAGGAAAGTGAAGATACTTCATGATTATGGTCACAGGACTCCTGATGGTGGGATCTTCAATGAGCAGGGCATGAAATAATTCTTGCGCTTTAGTGGAAAATTTGGTCCAATGTCCTGGAGGTGCAGTTTTGGTTTCAAAATCGTTACCACTTGATAAAATCTTGCAACAGAGAATCGTCTGCGGCCCTTTCCTAAAGAAAATATCCCATAAATGTAACGTATAAAAGTACACCAAAGGCCCATGTATCCATGCTGGGTTGCAAGACTAAACCTTCATGGCTTTGCAATTGACACAGCTCTTGGGACATGTAGGGAATGATGTGTGGCATTGATGACACGAGGGTACCGATGGCTTGTGTCAGGCTGAAATCACTTAATTTAATATGGAAGCAGTCTTTCTGTGAGTAATACATTATCTGGTTTTAAGTCTCTATGCACCAGTCAGTGATCGTGCATATATTTTAGTGCACTGGTCAACTGTACCGCACAACGCTTCAGAGAATATGTAAGCACTTGGCAAACATGGTGAGTAGTCTGGGGGCTACAGCTTGTAGCCATATCCTTGATCAAAACACAAGGAACCCCATGTGGCTTTTTTTTTAAAATTATTTTAAATGTTAACTGTGTTCCCCCAACTTTGATACCCAGCCATGGTGAGCAGACAGCTGGGGGCTGGTATTCTCAGGCTGTGGAGACCCATGGTTATTGTGCCCCCAAGCCTAAAAATGGTCACACCCACCCCTCCCCTAATCATCATAGGACTACTATCCTAGCCAAAGTGATAAGGTAGAAGAAAAGAATTGGTGCAAACAGTAACAGTTGCTGAACAAGGCCAAAATGTCTTTCTCTTGAGAAGTGTTCAGGAATCTCTTCACATCCCTTATCCTCTGGATCGTTGAGTCCTAAAGTTCTGTGCGTGTGGGGAGCATTTACAATCGCTTCTCTACACAGTGAAAAAATGGCAGTTTTTATGTACCGCTCAGCTGCAGCCAAGCTGCTCAGATCCTGACTCGTTGGTGGGTGGCTCGAGCGCCTCCGGACCCGGGGTCACTTCTCCCTGAAAGGGTGCTGGCGCTTCTTAGGGGGTGGTAGGTAGGTGTGTAAGGGGTGGGCAGACCCCTTACAAGGAGGCGCAGTTTTCCCCTGAAAGTTGTTAATGCTGATGTTATTTAATAAAAATGTTTTACTGTTTTAGTGGGTCCACCTAGTGGCCGGGTGGGACGGCTGTCCCCATAGAAACAGGGCAGAGGAAAGGAGGAGCCGGCAGCAGAAAGGGGAGGGAGAAAAAGAGTTGATAAGGAAAAAGTTAGACACAGAGGCAGTTGAGTCCGGGACGAGGAGAGAAGAAGCAGAATGGGCAGAGTGTGGGAGCTGGGTGGACAGGAAAGCGAAGGAAAAGAAAAGTGTCCTCGAGTGAAGCAGAATTGGTGTGGGTCCAGTCTGTGTTAGCCAGAGTGGGAGCCTAGGTGAAGTGGAGTAGCCGGGCACATCCCCACTAGAGGAGACGTCCAGAAAAGGTTTTCCCCCAGCAGAAGTTGTGAAACCATCTGATTATTGCCTCTGTTATGAAGAAGTGTACAATAAACATGCCTTCTGGTTCAACCGACCTACGTCTGCAAAGTGTTTGTACATCTGACGGCGTTATCTGCACCACCACACTCTGCCCCACCAAGCCATCTCCTGTCCCAAAAGTGACGGCGGAGCCGGGGGTAAGCCTGATAGAAAAAGGGGCCACGACTACAACCCCCGAGGCGCCCCCGGCACCCCGTTACAGGTGTACGGCAGGAGCAGTATTTAAGTTCGTGACGCCACCCACGGGATGTGGTGAAGGTGTAGACTCCACCGGTGCAGTTACGGGGCACCCCGGTGGAGATGGTTATGCAGCAAGAGGTTAACCCCTCCGTGGGCAGGGATGATGGCCCCAGGACCTGTTGGTGAGAAGTAGCTGGGCGGTGCAGGGCGGTGCGTGGCCGGATGGCACTGTGGTACTCACTGTGATTGACTCACAAGTCTCTGGTAAACCAAGTTAATTGTGGTTGGTGCCCGCAGCCGGCTGAGTCTGGTCCCCCACCCGGTTCGGTGGTCTTTGCCTTTCTCCTGCACCATGTAGTGTAGGTGTAGACTGCCTGTGCTTCAGCGACGGGAGTCCGCTCCCTGGCTGTGTATATGTCGGAGGAAGCCGTTAGCCCGCAGATGCTGGCCTCTCTCTGCATGTGCAGTGGCTCTCTTCCCCCCCCTCAGTGGGCTGTTGTCTTCAGCTGGGACTTGGGTGGGAAAGGACCTATAGTCCAGACCTCAATCAGTAAATTAACTCAGTTCAGTGGATTCTGGACCTCACTTCAGGGTCCAAGTACCCCCCTGTGTGCTCCGGTTTTCAGTCTGTTCCCCGGGTCGGCACAGACGGGCCACCACTCTGTCCCGGTGCACCACTGTTCTACCGAGCAGTCTTCCTGGCTCCTGCAGGCTAAGGCCACCGTATGCCTCCTAGCAAAGGTACCAGGGCTCCGACCCTGGCACTTGTCAGACTGCTGCAGACCTGGGCACAGGCCTGCTTCCTCTACTGCTCAACACTCAATCTGAACTCCACTGCCTCTCAAACTGAACTGACTGTTTTCCTGCCTCAGGCCCTCAACTCCTCGGTGGGCGTGCCAACCGCCTGGCTCCGTCCCCCCTGGTGTGTCCATCAAGCACTGAGGGAGGTGACTAGGGTTTGTGGTTTGGCTGTTACCTTTTGTGGGACTGGTGTTGTGCGGGGCGCTATCTGTGACAACCTGCCTAGTTTAGGGTGTCACATTTACAAAGATGAGGCGTGGTACCATGGAAAGTATGCAGACACCCATAGGGCAAGGCGCCGCTTATGGGTTCAGCGGCTCTGTAATTTACATAGGAAATATGAAAGCAATAAAACGTTTTTTACTTTCATATTACTCTATTTTACAGCACAGTGATGGGTAGGGAGCTGCTATTAGGGCAAATATGCGTCTGCTAATATGTCAGATCGCATATTGGAGGTGACAGGTTCCCTTTAAAAGGATGATAAACTAATGCTCATTGACCAACTCTTGTCGCAGCACCTCTACAGCCTGGTGTGTTGTTGTTGTGGTGGTTTTTTTTTTTTGTTTTTTTTTCTTTTTGGTTACAAAGATATGATCTGTACAGGAGCTGTATTTCAACCATCTTCTTGGCAACTGAAAATACTATGGGACCAGTAATGGTCAGTGGGTGGAGGGAGGTGGGCACAATTTTCAAAGAAAATTTGAGGTAATCACTAACGCGCTATTGAATATAGCCCATGGTGGCTCCTCCACTCGATCATGAATGCTGCAGGCTGCTATAGACTTACTGCCATCATGTCAGCATCCTGATACAGGAGGCATAGTGACATTACTGCTGAGGTACAGGTGTCCTCCCATAATCCTGTGTTATGTGGGTCTTTAGGGATATTGGGGATATTAGTGTGTATTCAGCGCTAGAATGGCAGGACGCCTGTACTTCTGAATCAGAAAATCTGAAATTATGTTCTAAAAGATTATGAATTGGGCTATATTCTGAAGGAAAAACTAAAAAATATAATATGAATAGAATAGTGGGCCAGCAGCCAGCGCTGCTCGGATCTGGGCCTTCAGGGGTGGTGGCTCTAAGGTCTCCGGACCCGGGGGTCTCGCGGATACGCAGACTAAATGGGGGGACGTAGATGTACGGGCTGGGCCGTAGTAAGTTCATGACGCCACCCACGGTGTGTGGTGAGGTGGGACACCACCGCTGCTGTTATGGGGCACCCGGGGGAGATGTTGTGCAGCAAGTTAACCCCTCCGTGGGTAGGGATGGTGGCCCCGGGACCTAGTGGCTCAGTGCAGGGGATGGTGACCGCAGGGGGTGCTGGTGTACTCAAGGTTAGTAAACACACAAGTCTCAGGGAAACCAAGGTGATGGTGGCCGGTGCCACGGCCAGTTGCGTTTGGGTCCTCCACCTGGTTGGTGGTCTCTATCCTTTGCCTGCACTGCTTTGTGTATGGTGGACTTTCCCAGTGTAAAACTCAGGAGTCTGCTCCCGGCTGGATGTAGCCTAAGGAGCCGTGCCCGCAGAAGCTGGCCCATGGAATCTATGGTGGGCCCTGGCGGTGACCTCTTATCCCTAATCGGTGGGCTGTTGTCTTCTATGAGGGACTTTGGGTGGGACACTACCTCCTAGTCCTGGCCTCAATCGGTTAACCAGTTCCACTTGTTTCTGGTCATGGCTTTAGGGTCCGAGTACCCCCCCTTTTGTGCTCCGGTTTCCTGGTCTGTTCCTAGTGACTCTACCGGCGGGCTACAACCCTGTCCCGGTCCACCTCGGTTCCAACGAGCAGTTTTCCAGTCTCCTGCTGACAGACCATAGTCTGCCTCCTAGCCAGTGGCACCAGGGCTCCTACCCTGGTACCGTTCAACTTTGACTTCACTGCTGGAGCTACACTTAGGTCCAGCCCACACTCCTCTCCAAACTGAACTTCAAAGCTTAACTGCCTGTTTTTCCCGCCTCGGGCTGTCTGGACCCCTGGGTGGGCGTGTCCCAACCACCTGGTCACGCCCACTGGTGTCTATCTTTCCCTAAGGGGGGGGGATGACTAGGGTTTCTGGTTGGCTGTGTTTCCTAGTGAGGGAAGGTGTTGTGCAGGGGCCTAACTGTGACTATCTGGTTTTGCCAGGGCGTCACAATAGGATTAATCAAATTTATATGAAATACAATTTTGTTTATTTTTAGCTGAGCCCATTTGAAGAATTGGGGATGTTCGATTATTACGCAGTCACAGGTTTGAAGCAATATGGGGAAGAAAAAGGACATCTGCTGCCAAATATTGCAATGCCTTGGACTGTATGGAGTGAAAAACTAGAGCTTTCACAAGCTTCAGATATGGAGTCTACAAAATAAATATTAAGGGAAGATGTCAATCATCTTTTCCAAGTGTTGGATACAAGCTATACTCCAGCAGCCCTACCCAACACTGTAATAGACCCTTGCGCCTCTTTCTGTTTTCAAATTTTATCCAATTGATCAAATGTTTTATACTTTATATTTTGAGCATTAAAAATGCACATTTTCTAGAGCAGTCGTTGTTCGCCTTTTTGTGATGTGTAACTTTTCTACTTCCACAAATGCTTGAGAGAAATATCTGAAAGTGTTATGCAATGTTAGGCTCTATATGCACTTGGTGGCATGGCAGCGCCAGACTCTGTTCACACTACAGTCTAATTGTTTAGCCAGAGCCGGGCGTCGGCTAAATTAGGTTTACTGGTCTTCAGCCCTGCAGGAGTTAATTCCTGCAGGCTGGTAAGCAGGAACTAGGAGCTAATGTTGCTAATGGCCATGCGCAGCTGTCTTTCCTATTTAAGGCACGGCTTTCCTCTAGTATGCGCTGATGATGGCTTCAGCAATTTTGGTCATCGTAATGGTCCGGTTTATGGTGAACTGTGTTGCGATTTCAATGCTGTGGCTGTTCCCCTGTTGTACAAAACTTCCCTTCCTTTTTTTGTTTCCCCTATAAAGTCTCCTGTATTTCGAGTAGTGTATACAAGTTTTTGTTCTCCCTTATCTGTGTAAATTCTTTGGGGGGTTTTGTTTTTCCTGGCCCAAGGGGGGAGAATAAGATCAGGGTTCAGACAGGAGTCAGGGTCATGCTGGAGGCTCAGACCTGGCTACCATCAAGCCTACCTCTGAGAAAAGGGATAGCGCAAGGTCTTAATTCTGAGGGCTAGCCTAGGGGCCCCTGTTCTATCATTACATACCCCATGACATAAAGCTGAAATGTTGGATCACATCACATGGGAGAATACACCACTCATAGAATTTTACCTCTTATTTGGTTGCTGACATTTTATGGTTCGAAACCAATCTGAGATGAATAGTAAAACGAGATTTGAGATCTCAATGTTTGTGTCTTGTTTCATTAAAAGGAACCTGTCGTAACAAACTTGCACCCCAAAAAGCTTCTACTGGGCTTTGGTTATCTTAAGAAAAACACACCAGAGATGAAATTTTGGGTGAAATGGGTTGGCCATAGCTTTATTAAATAGGAAATGAACCTCTGTTGCCCCTTTATTCATAACTTTAAATCATTATTCTTAATGACAGAACATCAATGGCTGATTTACAGCAAGCCTTGTACACCAGACCTAACTGGACATGGAAGAAAACCGCCCTGCTGTCGCAATGTTAACATCCAGATATATGTACATAAGTATCTGTAGAAATCCCATCATGGAGGGAGGGTGGGTGTCTTCCTTCCACTACTGGTAAGATGGCCGAATGTCCTCTGGCTCTTCTATACCCCTTCTTTTAACAAAGCACCTCCACACCTCCATATCCTTGGAAGCCCCTTACCTTTCCTGCATTTTATTTCTTTATTAACCCCTTCTCACTTTTACAGTTCTATGCCCTTTTTTCTTCAGGTCCTGTTTGGAAATTGCAGTCTGATCTGCAGGCCCCATGAAACAGAGCTGTAGGAGATTGCCGTATAGTTTGAGAAAAGACTTTAAATAGCCAAGGATTTGGTCAGCCCAGTTCTCCATGAACCCAAACCCTTCCTTCCTGCACCAATTTCTAAGCCACGTGTTTATCTCCCTAAGCTCCCGCTGTCTTTCTAGTGAAGCTCGTGGCACCGGTAGTATTTCTGAAAACAGCACCTTGGAGCTCCTGGACTTCAGCTTCTCTCCTAGTTCCCTGTAATCATTTTTAAGGACCTTCCACCTGCCTCTAAAGGCCCCGTCACACTAAGCAACATCGCTAGCAACATCGCTGGTAACGAACAACTTTTGTGACGTTGCTAGCGATGTTGCTATGTGTGACATCCAGCAACAACCTGGCCCCTGCTGTGAGGTCGTTGGTTGTTGCTGAATGTCCTGGGCCATTTTTTAGTTGTTGCTGTCCCGCTGTGAAGCACAGATCGCTGTGTGTGACAGCGAGACAGCAACAACTAAATGTGCAGTGAGCAGGGAGCCAGCTTCTGCGGAGGCTGGTATCCAATGTAAACATCGGGTAACCAAGAAGCCCTGTCCTTGGTTACCCGATATTTACCTTTGATACCAGCCTCCTCCGCTCTCACTGTCAGTGCCGGCTCCTGCTCTGTGCACATGTAGCTGCAGCACACATCAGGTAATTAACCCGATGTGTGCTGTAACTAGGAGAGCAAGGAGCCAGCACTAAGCAGTGTGCGCTGCTCCCTGCTCTGTGCACATTTAGCTGCAGCACACATCAGGCAATTAACCCGATGTGTGCTGTAACTAGGAGAGCAAGGAGCCAGCGCTAAGCATTGTGCGCTGCTCCCTGCTCTGTGCACATTTAGCTGCAGCACACATCGGGTTAATTAACCTGATGTGTGCTGTAACTAGGAGCTGGTCACTGGTTGCTGGTGAGCTCACCAGCAACTCGTGTAGCCACGCTCCAGCGATCCCTGCCAGGTCAGGTTGCTGGTGGGATCGCTGGAGCGTCGCAGTGTGACAGCTCACCAGCAACCTCCTAGCAACTTACCAGCGATCCCTATCGTTGTTGGGATCGCTGGTAAGTTGCTTAGTGTGACTGGACCTTAACTTTGTGATTAGTACCAATGTGCACCATGACCGCTGGGGTTTCCCCAGCCCCACCCAGCAATCTGTCTATCCGATCCGCAATATGCCGAACCCAAGCACCCGGCAGACAACATACTGTTCGGCATTCACGGTCTCGGCGACAGATGACCCTGTCTGTCCGCCTTATTATAGAGTCCCCTACCACCAACATCTGTCTGGGCTTTGCTACACTCCTATTTCCCTCCTTCCTACAGCAGTTGTTTTCCTGGTTGCTAGGATCAACGTCCTGCTGTAGTGACCCAAGTCCTGGCCCTTCATTCCTAATATCAGCCAAACAGGCATATTTACTAGGTTGCGCCAGGTCAGGACTAGGCTTCCTGACACTTTTTTTTTTTATTTTTTTTTTTCCCCCTACCTCTTCTAACGGTTACCCAACTACCTACCTCTGGGTCTTGATCTTCTCCACCTCCACCCTCCTCCATATCACTGGCCCCAGCCAGAGAACGCTCAGTGAGCTCTAAACTCCTCTCCAGGTTTGCAATGCCCCTGAGTGTTGCAAGCTGCTTATTTAGATCAGTTACCTTGGCTTCCAAATACGCAACATGCTTGCATAGAGTGCAGACATATTCACCCTCAAACTGCTGCTCAAGGCATGCATACATCTGACAAGATACACACCTGGTAGCATTGTCCATGGAGCAACTTTTAAATGGGGATAAACGTTAAAGTAGAAAAACAAAAAAACAATAGGAAACGTATAAGGATAAATTCAAACTGTTCTTGTGTTTAAACTATGCCACACTTATCTTCAAACCCCGCACACTTTGCTTCAGTACCTCAGTTACCCAAATACTGGGTAACCCCAATAAACTACATTAGCCAAGAAAGGCAAACATTTGCAAGAAAAAATTTGTAAAAATAGATAATCTTGATAAGGTCATATGAAATATAACAGTGCAATACACAATTACAGAAATACCATTATAAAGGCGTTGAATGTGGAAACAAATCTTACTGGGGAACACTGGTCGGCCATCTGGCTCCGATAACAGCTGGGTGCGAGGTTTTTTTTTTTTTTTTTTTCTGGCACTAAAGTAACCCCTTTTAATGCTCCGATGGCTATAGCTATGTGCTTCAAATTGTCCCTTTTTAAGGTCTCAGGCTTGACACTTAAATTGTCCGTGGAACAAATGTTTATGTAGGAACTGGCCTATGCGTATAGCACGGATGGTTGCAGCAGTATGTGCAGAATTTGCATTTAGCAAAGAATTTACCGATGTCCCATTTCGAAAGACACTGGTCTGTTCTCGGACACAGCGTTACCATGGGTAATTGTTTTCTTTTACCATGTGACTAGGATAACTTTTACTGCAGCACTGCATGCGGTTTCTTACTTTTTTAATTCAAAAGGTGCATGGCTTGTCCCTCTTTAATACAACCTGTAGCCATATGCTTTATCCATACTAGGTATATGCGGGGACCCTATGCGATGTAAATGTATACACAATAGGGACACAGTTTTGGGATAGCAAGCGCATGCGGTCCAGTCATACGGGGCGCGCTGTCTGACTGCAACCAGACAGCGAGTACCTGTAGATGGGGGAAGCTGTGCATAAGCATGAGGTTAATCGGTGGCCACGGAAGTAGTTAAAGTTGAAAGACTATAACATGCCTGCTCTGATCTTCCGATCTCTTCTACCATGATTTTAAAGTGCTTGATTTGGGTCCCCATCTAACTTTTTTTAATTTTATTTTTAATTTTGTTTATTCGAGGATCAACGTCTGGGCAGATATCTGAGATTGTAGCCAAATGCATTGATTACAAAAACTGAGAAACATGTAGACACCAGTATTTCTTTACTGGATTTCTTTATTACAATACAAATACCAAAAATGTTTAATACAAATTTATTTTATATATAATTTTTTTTTCTGCTTTCTTACACTTTTGAAGAATCTACTAAAAATACTGAATCCATTTCAATAGATAAATACTGGACATAAGAACTCAGCCTAAAATGTAGGCTGTAAACTTGGCAATAAGAAGGGTGTTAAGTGAGAAGAATATCAGTCATTAGTCACAAACTTAAAGATTGTTAATTACAAAATACATCTAATAACAATGTTGTCAATGAGCTTATTGTGTTCTACAAAATTTAGTTTAAATTTGTGCATGGACTTCCCTAGTTTTCTGTAAAATATTGGGAATTGTAAAAAAGGCATTAATTTATATAAAAGTACATGTTTCTTACAGTACTCACACTTGCTGAAGCTTTTTCTGCTTCCCAAAATTGTGGCCCACAAAGATTGGCCTATAGGATCTGGTAACAATGATTGCCCCCGCCATGTCTCTCCATGAAATCTTATAAAATTTCCACTTCAGATCCAGGAGTTAGTGTGGTGCTTTCTGCATGGATCACTGACAGGATTGCAGGCTTCTGGCCAAAGATGTAATGTGTTCCTTTCTGGGTCCGTTATCCAAGTCAAGCGTTTAGCTGTCCACAACGTTTATTTCCAATTCCTCTTCATCTGCCATGTGGCTGTCATGTGCTGAAATGTATATTTTCCAAGGAAAATCTTGTTAGCTGGAGACTGAATGCACTGGATGCCGACAACTGGGACAGTGAGCGAAAAAGTTGCCCAACATGCTCATGGCTTCTCTCGCCAAGATCTTCCATCTCACAGGTGGTGGAGTAAAGTCTGAACATGGCTTCCAATCCGTGTACTCTTGTTATAAGGCATCTGTTTTCAATGCTTCAAACCAGGGCAAATATCTGGTCAGAATAACGAAAAGAACCACAAAGGCCCAGGTGTCTATACTAGGGCTCAAGATTAAAATTCTTAGTCTGTGAAGTCACACAATTCTGGAGCCATGTAAGGGATAATGTGACATCGCTGACACACAGGATCCCACACATTTGGTCAAATCGAAGTCTCTCAGCTTGATGTAACAAGTCTGTCCATAAGTAATACGTTGTCAGTCTTCAGGCCCCTGTGGACCAATCCTCTCCTATGCATATATAGTCCACAGCACAGGATATCTGGAACGTAAATCTCTTGACTGCGTCCTCTGGAATTCCAACCTGCAGAAAAAAGATCCATATCATTTTAGATTTTCTAGTGTAGTGCCTTATCTAAAGCAACAATACTAAACTTTGCAGATTTGTGTTGGGACAGGGGATGCTGCAGTAGATGCAACAGTTGCTGCAATGATCATGTGGCATCAAACTTTGCATTATATGTAAGCATCTTCTACCCATAGACTATGCATTCCCAAAGACCCCCATACACATTAGTCAGCAAACTGGCTATCTATTACGGGTGTATCTAGATTCTCCACCTGACTGTTGGTGTCAATCTTCAACCTTTTTTATTAGGTAATAAAGTATTGATATATTGTAGGATAATATAGAGCCATCCTTTCTTACCTCACTTCTGATGTGATCCAATGTACCTGCTGGTGCCAACCAGTGTCATATAGTGCTCCTGCATGCCAAAAAGACTGGGCAGGTCCTAATGTCAGGGTGGTTAGAAAGGGTGACTGAAAAGACAGCTCCGTCAAAGGTTTCTAGACAAGTTCTGCCCCTCCTGACTAGCTTCATAGCCACTGGTTTTTTCCCCCTCTCCCCAATGTCCAAGATCCCCCATAGAAACATTTATTCAAACATATTCCATGACCTTTTGGCTGTAGACATGAAATATTTACTGGTGGAATCTCTAATCGTCAATCGCACTTCTGAGGCAGACCCACTATGGTAGGTTAGGGACAGCTTAGACTTACCCAGGTGTAATCTCAAATTGACCACTATTCAACGGACACCAGATGTGTTTGGTGGCCCTTTTTGTTCTTAAAATCTGATTTGGATCCACCAATCCCTGGATGTCAGCAGGTTTGCCAATCACCTAGTTCCTATCCAAGAAATGTCGGTCTTTTGGGCCAAAAACTTATGGTTTGAGCTGCCATCGTTTGCACAGGTTTGCATATAGGCATTTCAATTGTTTCATGTTAGCAGCTTAGACTAAAATATCTTGTCACTAGAGGACCATGAACCAAGCAAAATGATCAGTGCAGGGAAAAATTTGTATAAAGGCCCTGCAGAAACCCAAATGTGCCCACCACATCTTGCATCAATGGGGTTTAAAACCAAAATGCATCTTTTTATATCCTTGGTAAATCTGCTTGATTTTAGATTTGGGACCAGCTGTAATCTTTTATATTTCAGAAGTCAAGACCACTTGCGTGTCAGACTAGGAGTTCACCACATCTTTACCTTGTAAGATGTAAACAGTCTCCACTTCAGATCCAAATGAAGTTTGGTGACAATCAGCGGTGCAATTTCTAGTTTCCGTAATTCTGCTCTGATGCATCAGCTATTGTGACACATTTGATGTCCTCCTTCGGTTCTAAACAATATGCTCCTCTTTCGATGACTATTTCACTCTCCCAGCGTTCCATCTCAATACTAGAACTAATTTCAGGAGAATTTACCAGCACTTTGTCTTCCCTGTGGAAAGTGAAGAGTTAATGATGGTTTACTGGACTCCTGATGGTGGTGTCTTCAGAGAGCAATAATTCTTGCCCTTCCGTTGAAAATTTGTAATGTCTTACACCGAGGTTTCCAAAATGATGCCACTAGATAAAATCTAAGAGGATCGTTAAGCTATTGCCCTTTCCCAAGGAAAATATCTTGTAAATGCAATGTATAGAAGTACAGCAAAGGCCCATGTATCAATGCTTAGTCACAAGACTGAAGATTCATGGGGTCGCCATTGACAGCTCTGGGACATGTAGGGAATGATGTGTGACATTAATGGCAGAAGGGTAACTATTACTTGTGTCAGGCTGAAATCACTTAATTTAATATGGAAGTGCGACGCCCCTGCAACAGTCAAACTGCTCGGATCCGGGGTTGCTGTGGCTCGAGTCTCTGGACCCGGGGCCTTGTGGCCACTGAAATGTAAGGGGGTATTTACAGGGGATTAATGTTTGTGACGCCACCTGCGGGTTGTGGTAAGGAGAGTACCACCACTGCCGAAGGGAGTACTTGGGCAGATGGTGTGGGGGCAGCAAGGTGTCAGTCCCTCCGCAGGTAGGGAAGGCCCCTGATAGTGGGGAGGTTTGGTGAGTGACTGGGTGGCTTGGCCTTGGGTAAGCAGAGTTCAGGGGCCCAGTTACTCACTGCGGTAGTCTTGGTGCTGGATTAGGTGGAATAAGTAAACGCTCACATAGATGGTAAACAAAAGTCTCCAGATACCGCAGTTTCTGCGGGGGGTGCCCATCCAGGTCCCACTCCCACCCGTGTCACTTGGCAAGTCCGGAGCCCTGCCTCCGTGCACAACTTGATTGACCGTTGTGGCCCCTCGGCTTGAAGCTCTTGATGGCTGGCACTTTGGATTTTAGTGGGTTGTGTACTTTGGCGAAATCTATCCCCCGAGTTGTGCTGATGCATTCAATGTCTGAGCATCTGGGGAAAGTTCATAAAGAGACTATCCTCCACAGGTTAATTACCAAGACAGATAAACCTGCTCCTGACCTAGGGTCCTGTATCAATAAGGCAATTGGGTCTTCTGGTGCTGACTGTCGTCCTAAACTTCGTCCGTTACACCCTTGTCCAATATCCCTACTACTTGTCCCCCGACTACTGTGGTCCCGGACCACCATCCGTGACCCAACCCGTCGCCTCCCTGGGACCTCAAACTCTCCAGCTCTTCACTCTGAGGGCTACTACTCGACTCCCTCTCACTTAGTGAGTTTGGAGTCAGCACTCGAACTCCCTCCCACCAGGCTGCCTGACCACCCCCCCCCACCTTCCTGCTCCAACCTGACCAATCCACTGGTGTCTGTGCAGGTCATGGTGTGAGGTGTGGTTGGAATTTGTAGTGCAGATGTTAGTGACACCGTTGTTGGGAACCTGGAACCATGAGCGGTAGGCCCTGCAACCTGGGGGACAGGATGCAGTTCCCTGTGGCTCCCTGATGTATTCAGGTGCACTACAGAAGCATTTGTTGACCATGAGTAACCCGTTATCTGGTTTAAAGTCCCCTCAGTCCTAAATCACAATATAGTGGTCTTATCCTTCGATGACTATGAATTCATTCTTCATATTTTCCACCAACACTTTCTCCAACAATCTCCTGAGGATTTTCAGGCACGTTTTCGCCCCATGGAAAGTGAAGATACTTCATGGTGATGGTCACTAGACTCCTAATGTTGGAGTCTTCAGCGAGCAGGGCATGAAATAATTATTGTACTTTAATGGAAAATTTGGTCCAATGTCCTGGAGGTGTAGTTTGGTTTCCATAACGTTGCTGCTTGATAAAATCTTTCAACAGCGGATCATTTTCTACAGCACTTTCCCAAGGAAAATATCCCATAAATGTAACACATAAATACACCAAAGGCCTATATATCAATGTTGGGTCGCAAGACTAAAGCTTCATGGCTTGGCAATTGACACAGCTCTGGGGACATGTAGGGAATGTGTGACGTTGATGACACGAGGGTACCGATGGCTTGTGTCTGGCTGAAATCACTTAATTTAATATGGAAGCTATCTTTTTCCATGAGTAACGTTATCTGGTTTGAAGTCTCTATGCACCAGTGACTGATCATGCATATACAGTGCCTACAAGTAGTATTCAACCCCCTGCAGATTTAGCAGGTTTGATAAGATGCAAATAAGTTAGAGCCTGCAAACTTCAAACAAGAGCAGGATTTATTAACAGATGCATAAATCTTACAAACCAACAAGTTATGTTGCTCAGTTAAATTTTAATAAATTTTCAACATAAAAGTGTGGGTCAATTATTATTCAACCCCTAGGTTTAATATTTTGTGGAATAACCCTTGTTTGCAATTACAGCTAATAATCGTCTTTTATAAGACCTGATCAGGCCGGCACAGGTCTCTGGAGTTATCTTGGCCCACTCCTCCATGCAGATCTTCTCCAAGTTATCTAGGTTCTTTGGGTGTCTCATGTGGACTTTAATCTTGAGCTCCTTCCACAAGTTTTCAATTGGGTTAAGGTCAGGAGACTGACTAGGCCACTGCAACACCTTGATTTTTTTTCCCTCTTGAACCAGGCCTTGGTTTTCTTGGCTGTGTGCTTTGGGTCGTCATCTTGTTGGAAGATGAAATGATGACCCATCTTAAGATCCTTGATGGAGGAGCGGAGGTTCTTGGCCAAAATCTCCAGGTAGGCCGTGCTATCCATCTTCCCATGGATGCGGACCAGATGGTCAGGCCCCTTGGCTGAGAAACAGCCCCACAGCATGATGCTGCCACCACCATGCTTGACTATAGGGATGGTATTCTTGGGGTCGTATGCAGTGCCATCCAGTCTCCAAACGTCACGTGTGTGGTTGGCACCAAAGATCTCGATCTTGGTCTCATCAGACCAGAGAACCTTGAACCAGTCTGTCTGAGTCCTCCAAGTGATCATGAGCAAACTGTAGACGAGCCTTGACATGACTCTTTGAAAGTAAAGGTACCTTACGAGCTCGTCTGGAACGGAGACCATTGCTGTGGAGTACGTTACTTATGGTATTGACTGAAACCAATGTCACCACTGCCATGAGATCTTCCCGGAGCTCCTTCCTTGTTGTCCTTGGGTTAGCCTTGACTCTTCGGACAAGCCTGGCCTCTGCACGGGTGGAAGCCTTCCACGGCCTGGACAGCCTTTGAAAGTTACTAGTAGTTCCATAAGCCTTCCACTTCCGGATGAAGCTCCCAACAGTGGAGACAGGTAGGCCCAACTCCTTGGAAAGGGTTTTGTACTCCTTGCCAGCCTTGTGACCCTCCACGATCTTGTCTCTGATGGCCTTGGAATGCTCCTTTTGTCTTTCCCATGTTGACCATGTATGAGTGCTGTTCCCAAGTTTGGGGAGGGTCTTAGTCAAAAAAAGGCTGGAAAAAGAGATAATTAAGCCAAACCTGTGAAGCTCATTGTTCTTTGTGCCTGAAATACTTCTTAATACTTTAGGGGAACCAAACAGAATTCTGGTGGTTTGAGGGGTTGAATAATAAATGACCCTCTGAATAAACTTTTCACAATTTTTAAAAAAATAAATAAAAAAAGAACATTCTTTTTTGCTGCAGTGCATTTCACACTTCCAGGCTGATCTACAGTCCAAATGTGTCAATGCTAAGTGAATTCCGAATGTGTAAACCTGCTAAATCTGCAGGGGGTTGAATACTACTTGTAGGCACTGTATGTGCACTGGTCAACTGTAGCGCACAATGCTTCACAATCGCTTCTGGAATTCCAACTTTGAATAGAAACCATTAACTATAGAATCACTTAACTAGAGAATATGTAAGAACTTGGCAAACATGGAGAGTAGTTACATGGCTGGGGGCTGCAGCTTGTAGCCATATCCTAGATCAAAACACAAGGAACCCAATGTGGCTTTTTTAATGTAAAAAAACTGGTCCCCTAACTTTGATACCCAGCCATGGTGAATCAGACAGCTGGGGGCTGGTATTCGCAGGCTGGCAAGAACCATAGTTATTGGGCCCCCAGACTATATAAAAATGGTCACTCTCTCCTGGTCATCATACAGCACTACTATCCTAGTCCAAGTGAGAAGGTAGAAGAAAAGCATTAGTGCAAACAGTAAAAGTTAGGCTAAAGTTTGTTGCTTTTGAGAAGTGTTTAGGACTCGCAACGATCGAGGATAATGGGATGAGAAGAGATTAGTTCTGTGCGTGTAGGGAGCAATTATCACCACTGCTCCTCTACACAGTGAAAATGGCAGTGTTTACAGAGATGAGTGGATCTGACAACTGCGTTTATTTTAAACCAGAAAGTTTAATTTTGTGGAAACTCTGTTCTACAAATTTAACGTTCCTGATCATTTTTGTGTAGTATTGTACGAATACATTTTTTGTTTTTTTTTGTTTTTGTTTTTTTCTGTAGAGACCCCAGAACATAGAATAAGATGTGGGGGAAAAAACCCTTATGCTCACTTCACCACTTGCCTGTCCCAGCACCTCTACAGTTTCTGCACCTTTCTTTCTCCATTTCTGGCCTCTTCACTCTAGAGCAGGACTTCCTGCCACAATTAGGCCTGGGACAGCCCTGCTCATATTACATAATTTATCATTTTAAGAGTTCTGGGTGCAGATTACTAATCCCTGCCTAATTGTCCCTGTATACACTAGCATAGATAAAGGGATTTTTACAAAAAGTATTTCTAAAGAACCTTATGCTATTGAGCGTGGGGACTAGTCCCAAGGGCGTTATATCCCCCGACTAGCCGCCTTCATAGCATGTTAGTACACCCACAGGGGTGTACTAACATGCTATTTGATTCAGAATCACCTGTGGTGACGCGTGTTTGCTGTGACCGCGCTTCTGAATGCTGGGCACTTCCGGTCGTGTGCAGTATGAAGCAGGGTGTACGTGTCCCGGCTTCAGAGGGGTCTAGTGCGCATGACCGGAAGTGCCCAGTATTCAGAAGAACGGTCAGTGAACAAAGGTACACGCGTCACAGCTGGTAATGCTGAATTGAATAGCATGTTAGTACACACCTGTGGGCGTGCTCACATGCTAAGAGGGCAGCTAGTTGGGGGATATAACACTAGTCCCTGCACTCATTAGCATAAGAAAAGATCTTTAGAAATATTTTTTACTTTGATCTCTACTAGATACAGGGACGGTTAGGCAAGGATTAGCAATATGCACCCAGAACCAATTCACACTACAGTCTAATTGTTCAGCTAGAGCCTGGGCGTCGGCTAATTCAGGTTCACTGGTCTTCAGCCCTGCGGGAGTTACTTCCTGCAGACTGGTAAGCGGGAACTAGGAGCTCAGGTTGCAAATGGCTATGTGCAGCTGTCTTTCATATTTAAGGCACAGCATTACTGTAATATGCGCTGATGATAAAGCTTCAGCAATTCTGGTCATAGTAGTGGTTCGGTTTATGGTGATCTGTATTGCGATTTTGAGTGGTGTGGCTGTTTCCCTGTTGTGCAAAACTTCCCTTTTTTTCATTGTTCCCCTGTAAACAGTCTCCTGTATTTCGAGTATAGTGTATACGAGTTTTTGTTCTCCCTTATCTGTGTAAATTCTGTGGGGGTTTTTGTTTTTTTTCTGGCCTGGTCCAAGGGGGGGCAGAGTAAGATCAGGGTTCAGACAGGAGTCAAGGTCACACTGGGGGCTCAGACCTGGCTACCATCAAGCCTACCTCTGAGAAAAGGGACAGCGCAGGGTCTTAGACCAGGGGCCCCTAGGCTAGCCCCCAGACTTATCATTACATACCCCATGACATAAAGCTGAAATATTGGATCAAATCACATGGGAGAATACACCACTCGTAGAACTTGCCTCTTCGGTTGCTGACATTTTATGATTCCAAACAAATCTGAGATGACTAGAAAGAAATGAGATTTGAGATCTCAGTCCGGTTTATGGTGATCTGTATTGCGGGTTTTGAGTGATGTGGCTTTCCCTGTTGTGCAAAACTTCCCTTTTTTCATTGTTCCCCTGTAAAGTCTCCTGGGTTTTGAGTGTATTGTATACGAGTTTTTTTTGTTCTCCCTTATCTGTGTAAATTCTGTGGAGATTTTTGTTTTTTCCGGCCCAAGGGGGGAGAGTAAGATCAGGGTTCAGACAGGAGTCAGGGTCACGCTGGGGGCTCAGACCTGGCTACCATCAAGCCTACCTCTGAGAAAAGGGACAGCGCAGGGTCTTAATTCTGAGGGCCAGCCTAGGGGCCCCTGTTCTATCATTACATACCCCATGACATAAAGCTGAAATGTTGGATCACATCACATGGGAGAATACACCACTCGTAGAATTTACCTCTTCGGTTGCTGACATTTTATGGTTCTAAACAAATCTGAGATTAATAAAAGAAATGAGGTTTGAGATCTCAATGTTGTGTCCTTTTTCATTATTAAAAGGAACCCGTCGTAACAAACTTGCCAAATGACACGTTGGGAGTGCTAGAACCTTTTTTTTTTTTTTTTTTCTTCTTCTACATAAGGTAATAACACTGTACGTATAGGCATGTTATAAGTGAGATGGCGGCCTGTCTGGTGTCCTCTGGAATACTTTGCAACCGACTTTCTTTAAATTAATCAAATTTAGAGTCTTGTATCCTGGCACACCTACCTCTTGATCAGACATCACTCGATAAATCATATTGATGAGTGATGTAAATGTCCTCCTTCTCATGGGTTTGAAAAGCTGCCTCCATTGCCACCTGGTGGTGACTTATTGGGATACAGTCTTGTAGATTGAAATAACCCTTTTATGTAGAGGGTGTAATATTAACAAACCCCTCCAATTAGAGATGTAGTATAGGTCTTCAGATTCACTGATTACTCGTTACCTCATATTCAGGGAATTTCAGGACCATCAGTATCCATAGGTGTGAAAACAGTAACAGCCAGTTAGTTGCTAGTGGTCAGAACCATGGTTACTTAAGGTTCTGTCATACCATGAACATGAGGTAAGTTACAGTAAATCAGAAAAACTGTACTAAATTTCTAATTGGAGGTATTTGCTAATATTATTGTGGTGGTTGTTAATGTTACTGTAAATGGTATTGACCACTTTTTTGGTTATACTGGGTTTAGGGTCTTGTTGTTCTAGGGCTGTAGAGACGTAATTGAGGAGTCGTATCAGGTTTACCAAAATCCCAACCCAGTTTGATTTCTTGGATAAAAACCCAACTTATCATACTTGATCCATAAAGCTTCATTTAGTTTGTTCTGAAATATCGTCTACACTGGTTTTCCTATAGGGATTTAGGTTTGTCCTCATAAAGCTGCTAATACAACGAAGAATAGAGGTCATTTACATTACAGGACTTTGACCCAAGCAAAATGAACCGGGCAGGGAAAAGTGTATGGGTTTCTGCTGGGCCTTTACACAAGCCTGCCCACCACCTCTTCCATCAATGGGGTTTAAAAACAGACAAAACATCATATTTACATACTTGATAAAACTGCATGATGACATTTGCAATAAAGACCAGCTGTAATCCTTTAATTCAGAAGCCAAGACAAATAGCCAGTATAATGGAAGACTAGGAGCTCACCACATATTTACCTTGAGAGACTTAAGCGATCTTCACTTCAGATCCCAAGTGAAGCTCGGCGTCAGACAAAACTAGTGCACTGTTACTGAAGCTAGAAACTGCTTCCACTGAGGCATCAGCTATTATGATGCATTTGATGTCCCCTTGGTCCTCAATCGCAATATAGTAATCTTTTCCTTCCATGACTGAATTCATTCTCCAAATTTTCCACCAACACTTTCTTCAATAATCACATGAGCCTTGTCAGGCACATTTTCTCCCCATGGAAAGTGAAGATACTTCATGATTGATTATTGTCACTGGACTCCTGATGGTGGGGTCTTCAGCGAGCAGGGCATGAAATAATTCTTGTGCTTTAGTGGAACACTTGGTCCAATGTCCTGGCGGGGCAGTTTGCTTTCCAAAACGTTGCCACTTGATAAAATCTTTGAACATAGGATCGTCTTCGACGGCCCTTTCCCAAGGAAGATATCCTGTAAATGCAACATTCAGAAGTACACCAAAGGCCCATGTATCAATGTTGGGTCGCAAAACTAAAGCTTCATGGCTTTGCAATTGACACAGCTCTGGGGACATGTAGGGAATGATGTGACATTGATGACATGAGGGTACCGATGGCTTGTGTCAGGCTGAAATCACTCAGTTTAATATGGAAGCAGTCTTTGTCCATGAGTAACACATTATCTGGTTTTAAGTCTCTGTGCACCAGTGAGTGATCGTGCATATATTCTAGTGCACTGGTCAACTGTACCGCACAACGCTTCACCATCACTTCTGGAATTCCAACCTGGAAAAGGAGAAGAAACCATTAGATACATTCTGACCTAACCAGAGAATGTGAACTTGGCAAACAAAAACCTAGAGTGGTACTTCCTTTTCATATTTCACCATAGGATGTACATTTGTAAGTATTTTACTACATACAGCGAACACCTCTTCAATTTTGTAACTACAGCTCTAACTGGTAGTCACTGACTATGGCTATCACGATCTCTCTTGCTGGAAGTCTGAGAACCATTGGAGCCTTCTAGACTTGTATTGAAAAATGACTTCCAGTTTGCCCAGCAATGATCCTGAGTATCCACTCCGGTCATGTGGTGGGGGGGGAGGACTGGAACAGTACGGGGAATAGCCGAAGACTGAAGTAGATTTACTACATGCAGAGAACATGAATTACTGATTTAACTATCTGGTGGTGAAATGAAGAACCTGGAGTGGTGGTTTTAACCTCGAATACAGATTTCCAACTGACTACTCTCTAGTCTATGCACAATCACTAATAACCATGACAACAGAGGCAAGTAAGGAGTCTTGAAAAAAAACTAGCAAGTCTCAAGTTGGAGAAACCTTTTCTAGGTATCTAAAGCAGCTGTACAAATGAGAAACACCACTCCTTACCTCAATTCAGAATATCTCTCCAAAAATCTGCCCAAAATTCTACAGCTACATATTGAAAAACATTTAGGGATTCTAAAATACTTACACCGGGTTCGATTTAGCGAGTGAAGAGTTCTTGCAGGAGCCAAATCCTGGGGCAGGACATAGAACTCCTCAGAGTCCACGTAGATGGGGTGGGTGAAGATGATCCCTTCGTGACCCGATAAGGTGGACACACAAAGCTTGTGCAGGAAACTTTGTTCCTTAGTCCGTATTTTCTTCATCAGTTTAAGGGCCACATGTTTTCCAAATTTTAAAAAATTACTCAGATGAAATACAATTTAAAAAAACAAATATGAAGAGAATGGGCCTTATTCTAAATATTGGTCTTTAACCTCCTTATGACCTGTTTATCCCTTTAGCTCATATTCAATATGGAGCACTAAGTGACCCATCTGTCATGCTGATTGCATGGTTCAGCTTCTGTATTGGTGCGATCAGCTGCAGGAGCCGAAGCAATATACACAGCCGATTCCTGCTGTAACTACTGGTACCGATGTAATCCCTGATACTCGCAGTTCATTCCTGATATGCAGCAGTCAGTGTCAGAGGCCCATGGGATGTCGGTGGTTGTGCTCCCCTAACTACTCATCTGCTGCTCTGCAGGGTAATTGTAGATGCCAAGAGGTCACAATAGGGCAGGTGCTGATGGGGAAACTGCCAGTTAGGCATGGACCATGATTTGTAATACACAGCTCTGTAGTGGAGTGACTTGTATAACAAAGGATCAGGATATTGCATGGTAAAGCCCCCTTGGAGGACTATTCAACATTTGTAAAGGTTTTTTTTTTTTTTTTTTTAAATTTGTTTACAGGTTTGATAAAAATAAATGCCCTGCTCAAATGTGTTAACCCCTTTACAACCTTTTGAAGTACCTATATGTCCAAGGCTGTCTGTCCTTTTTAATATGGGCTTGCACAACCCACGTTTTACACCTCACAATTCTGCTGATCTGATCAGCCGACTTGTACAGTGAACATGCACTGGGGGATCTCTGATCCACCCACTCTTGTTAACCAGCTAATTGTCAATATCGGACGGCTGCACTCAATGCTGTCTGAGGATCGCACCATTGCCCGCCGCAATATGTGGCCCGATGATGGAATCAGAAGCTGCCGATAGGTTATCATGACACTGGGAAAGGGGGTCAGCTGATGACTCCTGTCACTGTCATGACTTGATTCCTCTCAATGGGGCCATAGTGCCAGCATTCAAAGGAGAGCAGCACTTCTGCTATTCAGAGGGATGCTGAAGCATTGCTGGGATCAGATACTGCACGCATGAAGTACTCTGATGGGACTACTAAAATAAAGTGTAAAAAAAAAAAAAAGCCAATTGTCCCAATTTTGCACCATTCAAAAAACCTATATATTCTCTCAAATGTGCAGTTTCTTATCTAAACTGGAAAAACAATCAAATATAAAAAAAATGCGCTTTTGTCATTTTCAGAGACTTGTAGCGTTCTCCTTCTAGAGCGTGGGAGGGCTTATAATTTGGTCAGCTCAAGACACAAAAATACCATTTGTTACATACGGTGTGTTGATCACCTGTTAGCAACATTGCACTATGGCCAAAAAGTAATTCTGGCAGATTGACTTTAGTTCCTCACTACAAACTTTACTGATCAAATTGTGTACTTTGATTGGGCGTTTCTGAACTCAGCGATATTAAATTTAATTTTTTTTTCTATTTTCAGTATATTTTCTTAATAGAATCTCATACATATCTGGCACCCAGGGGGCAGGGAGTTAATCTTACTAGTCGCTGGGCTGGTGATGTCTGTTCCAAGGCTCACAGGTGGCCCTGTCAGTCTTCATGCCCCGAGGTGTATACAATAAAAGGAGATGTTAGGAGTGATGCCACCTGCGGTATGAGGCCAGGGATTAGCCGCCGTGGCTGTCATGGTCTTCCCAGGGCAGATGGTTATCGCAGCAAAGATGGTATCGCTCTCCACAGGTGGAGCGAGACCTGGGGAAATGAGGGTGATGGGGACGGCTGGTGGCACCAAAGCATGGGGCGACGGCGACAGCAATGACCAGGACGACACGGGGGCTGCAGTTCAAAGTTCTCTTTACTCACAGCGGAAGATGCCCCGGTTGTGCCGCTGTCTGCCGCAATAGGCTCCAGCCATTCCCGGGTAAATTGGGAGCAATCACTGGTGGCTGTGGCGTGTGAGACCTTCCTCCTCTGCACTTACTTGTGCATCCCCGTGGCTTGAAGCTACTTGGGGACCCCGGTGTTCTTGTAGTGTACTATCTCGTATGCAGATGATGCGGATCCGCCATGGGGCCCGACCGTGATCTTGACCCAGACCCTATTTGTCACTGTGCTCCAGGAAAATGGGTGGTGGGCGATGGGACTTAAAATCCCCATCCTCTGCAGATTCTGGTGGTCCAACATGGAATATATCCCACCCTAGGGCTTTGCACCCTGTCTAGTGCCGGCATTGTGGGAAGAATTAGGCTCAACCTCCAGCTACCATGCTCTCCTGTCTCACTAGCTCTCTCTGCCATTTTCCAGCCTGCCCGGTTCTAGCAAGAGACGCTCTAAAGCACTCTCCTGTGACCGTGTTGTTCAGAGTCTGACTATTCTAAACTAAATGTCTGTTCCTAGTCCCTCAGTGCAGCCCCCACCTTTGTGATGACTCACCAGTGGTTGTCCCAGCAACTGGGAATTTCCCAGGCTGGCTGTTTTCCTGCGTTGTTAAACCCCTTCACGACCATGGACTGATATATCCGTCATGGAGCGTCTCCCGTTAAGCCCCAGCCGCGGGCAGGCGGCGGCGGTCGGCACACATCAGCTGTTTTCAACAGCTGACGTGTGCCTGCATGTTGCGAGTGGAATCTCTTCTACTCGCAACATTTAACCCCTTAAATCTCATTGCCAAAGTCTGGCAGCGAGATCTATATGCGCGCGGCCATGATTTTTACTTACCGCTGCCCCCACCGGAAGTCACGTGTGTGTGATCACGTGACTTTTGGTGGTTGCCATCGTAGCACAGGGTCATGTGATGAAGCCTGCAGCTATAAAGTTTCACTTTAGTTTTCCCTCGGCCGGGAGCAGAGAGATACAGAAAGTGACTGAATCTGCTGTTTACTGCTGTATAGCTGTGATCAGCAGATGGATAAGAGCAATCGGATTGCTGATCACTATAGCCCCCGAGGGGGACTAGTAAATTAAAAAAAAAAAACAAACCCTAAAACTTCAAATCACCCCCATTTTTTCCCCCATTGAAAATTAAAGGGTTAAAAAATAATTATACACATTTGGTATCGCCACGTTCAGAAATGCCCAATCAAAACATAAAATCATTTAATCTGATTGGAATTTTTTTGCCACTACGCCGTTTACCAAACGCCAAAATTACGCTTTTTGGTCGCCGCAAGTTTTAAGCAAAATGCAATAACAGGCGATCAAAACGTAGCATCTGTGCAAAAATGGTACCATTAGAAACAACAGCTCGAGACGCAAAAAAATAGTGTTTGTGTGGATCGACGCCTGGGCAGATATCTGGAATAAAAAAAAAAAAATCAATGCATTTGACTAATCTATCTACTGGATTTTTTTTTAAAACCATACAAATACCAAAAGTTTTTTAAAAAATATATTATATATTAATATACACACTGTATATAAATATATTATATAATATATTTTTCCTGCTTTCTTACATTTTTGAGGAATCTACTAAAAATACTGGATCTATTTCAAATGGATAAATACTGGAAATGTGAACTCAGCCTAAAATGTAGGCTGTAAACTTGGCAATAAGTACGGTTTTAAGTGAGCGCAGAAGATCAGTCATTAGTCACAAATTTTACTTAAATATTTTAATTACAAAATAAACTTAATAACCATGTTGTCAATGACCTTTTTATTGTGTTTTACAAAATTAGTTTACATTTCTGCATGGACTTCCTAGTTTTCTGTGAAATATTAGGAATTGTATAAAAGGCATTAATTTTATATAAAGGTACATGTGTTTCTTAAAATACACTTGCTAAAGTATTTTTTCTGCTTCCCAAAATTGTGGCCCACAAAGCCCCGACTAGAAGTTCTGGTAATAATGATCACCCCGCCATGTCCCATGAAATATTCTGGAATTTCCACTTCAGATCCAGGAGTTGGTGTGGATCAATATGACAGGATTGCAGACTTCTGTCCGAAGATGTAATGTGTTCCTTTCTGGGTTCGTTATCAAAGTCAAGCTTTTAGCTGTCCACAATGTTTATTTCCAATTCCTCTTCATCTGCCATGTGGCTGTCGTGTGCTGAAATGTTTATTTTCCAAGGCAAATCGAGGTAGCTGGAGACTGAATGCACTGGATGCTGACAACAGGGACAGTGAGCGAAAAAATTCCCCAACATGCTCATGGCTTCTCTGGACAAGATCTTCAATCTCACAGGTGGAGGAGTAAAGTCTGAACTTTGCTTCCAATCCGTGTACTCTTGGTATAAGGCGTCCGTTTTCAATGCTTCAAACCAGGGCAAATATCCAGTCAGAATAACGAAAACAGCAAAGGCCCAGGTGTCTATACTTGGTCTCAAAATAAAAAATTCTTCATCTGTGAAGTCACAATTCTGGAGCAATGTACAGGATATGTGACATCGCTGACACACCGGTTCCCACACGTTGGGTCAAACCAAAGTCGCCCAGCTTGCTTTAAGTCTGTCCATAAGTAATACATTGGACAATTTCAAGTGACAGTGGATCAATCCTCTCCTGTGCATGTAGTCCAGAGCAAAGGATATCTGGATCGCGCATCTCTTTACTGCGTCCTCCGGAATTCCGATCTGCAGAAAACTGATCAATATCATGAGATTTTCTAGTGTAGTGCCTTATCTAATCCAACAATACTAAACTTTTGAAGGTTTTTCTGGTGCTGGGACAAGGGATGCTGCAGTAGATACAACAGTTGCTGTGATGATCATGTGGCATCAAACAGTGCATTATATGTAAGCATCTTCTACCCATAGACTATGCATTCCCAAAGACCCCCATACACAGTAGTCAGCAAACTGGCTATCTATTGCAGGTTTATCTAGATTCTCCACCTTATTTGGTTTCCATCTTCAACCTTTTATTTTTTAATAAAGTATTGGTATATTGTAGACTAATATAGAGCCATCCTTTCTTACCTCACTTCTGATGTGATCCAATGTGCCCGCTGGTGCCAACTCCTGCGTCATAGTGGTCCCATGTGCCAAAGACTAGATTGGGTAGGCCCTAATGTCAGGGTGGTTAGAAAGGGTGACTGAAAGGACAGCTCCGTCAAAGGTTTCTAGACAAGTTCTGCCCCTCCTGACTAGCTTCATAACCACTGCTTCTTTCCCTTCCCCCTCCGCCCCCAATGTCAAAGATCTCCCATAAAAACATTTATTCAAACAAATTCAATCATCACGGGCTGTAGACACGAAATATTTACAGGTGGAATCTGTCAGTCTCCCTTCTGAGGCAGACCCACTATGTAAGGTCAGGGACAGCTTAGATTTTCCCAGGTGTAATCCCAAGGTGACAACTATTAAACTGACACCAAATGTGTTTTGGTGGCCCCTTATCCCCTTTTAGTTCTTAAAATCCAATTTGGATTTGCCGTTCCCCAGATTTCAGTGGGCTTGCCCATTAGTTCTGATCAAAGAACTAAATGTCTGTCGTTTGGGCCAAGAACTTTTGGTTTGGGGTGCAATCATCTGGACAGGTTTCCATATAGGAATTTAAATGACCTCTCATATTAGTAGCTTTGAGGACTTAAAGCTATTCACATTAGATGACCATGAATCAAGCAAAATTAGGAGTGCAGGGAGACATTTGTATAAAGGCCTTGCAGAAACACAAATGTGCCAATCACATCAATGGGGTTTAAAACCAAAATGTATCTTTACATCCTTGGTAAAACTAGATGATGACCTTTACACTTGAGACCAGCTGTAATCTTACAATTCAGAAGCCAGGACAAACTAATAGGAAGTGTCAGACTAGGAGCTCACCACATCTTTACCCTGTAAGACCTAAAGTCTCAACTTCAGATCCCAAAGGGAGGTTTGGTGTCAGACAAAATCAGTGGAGGCAATTTCTCGTTTCAGTAATTCTGCTCTGATGCATCAGCTTTTGACACATTCGATATCCCCTCCCCCCTCCTCCCCTCAGTTCTACACTAGATCTACTTCTCCTTCAATGACTATTTTCTTCTCCCAGCATTCCATCTCAATACTAGAACTAATTTCAGGAGATTTTACAAGTGCTTTGTCTTCTCCCCATGGAAAGTGAAGATACTTCATGACGAGGTTTACTGGACTCCTGGTGTCTTCAGAGAGCAGGATGTGAAATAATTCTTGCACTTTGGTTAAAAATTCAGTCTAATATCTTGGAGGTGCAGCAGGGTTTCCAAAATGTTGCCACTAGATAAAATTTAAAAGGATAGTTTTTCTGTTGGGGTGAACTCTTAACCAGAGATCACTAGTTGCCTACTGCCTGGCCGAATTGATATGGGCCAAGTGCATGCATAAAAGAATTCACACCAGACAGTCGGATATGAAATCTCTTCTTGGTCACAGTAAAGATGGCACCAAACAGAACAGGGAAGAGCATGCGTCCTCTTGATATAGGCTAGCTGTGTGCACAAGTTCAGATATGCACATTTAGTGGGACAGTTCATGAGCTAGCCAATGGGGAGATCCGTGTTGCTGGTGATGGGCGGGTCTGACTCCAGTGGATGAAACCATGGTGATGGGAGGGACGTCATTTAGTGGATCCATGCTGATGGTTTGGTCTATGATGTCATCTGATCTGACGGTTGGTCTTCTAGCTTAACCAGGGGTCTTCCCTTATATGGCGGTCTTCTTTCATCTGGACATTCCTTGCATTCCAAGCAAGGTGTGGTGAACAGGAAATGGCAGCCATCTTTATATGTGTCGTGTATGATCTGAAACCTGAATTATGTAAGGTAAATCGATACATTTCCCACAATCCCTTGTCAAGAGGTTAATCAAGTATTTGATGGAAAGGTCCTCCTGAACAGTCCCCCCTAAATACTTTATTAACCTTCTGACCCTACCGTGGTCCTCTAACAAATCAGCTCTAATGCTTTAACTGCAACCTTTTTTCATTTTTCTATCCGCTATACAAGCAATGCTAAGCCTTTGCCCCCGCTGGTACAGACTGCTGATCAGAGAGTTGATCACATCCCGCACATGACTCGCCCACCCCAGGGCTATGGGACACCCAGTGCCGGGCCGGACTAGTCCGGGGGTTGTCAGTGGTGGCGGGGCCCGGCTCCATGGCCCTGGTGGGTGTCAGTTAAAATGGCTGGTGACTTGGGGGTGAATAAAGTTTGTGTTCGTGACGCCACCTGTGGTATGCGGTTATTAAGCCGCCGCTGCTGTATGAGGCCTCCGGGGTGATGGAATGGCAGCAATGATGGTACTGCTCCCCACAGGTGGAGCGGTGCCCTGGGGACACTGTTGGTGCTCGTGAGAGTCTATGGTGTTGTGTGGAAAACACGGTGCAGGGCCGACAGGCATGAAAGAAACAGGCACAAACAGTCTATTTACCTTCTCCTCTTTTACTTCACAAACTGTTAGTCCTGGGAGACCGTTACAGGTGGTAGAGGGCTCCGGCCTAGAAGTAACTGAGCTGTCGTTTTGGCCAGATGAGTATGAGGCCTACTCCTGTTCTTTTCCTTGCTGTGATAGGACCCTGCACTCTGGATTTAGCAATGGCCCTCTTGCTGCTGGGACCGGTGGTACGTCCCTTTCCCTCTGTGGTAGGCTGCACAGGCCCTCTCTGGTGCTTCTCTGCTGGAGTCCACACCGGGCCCTTATGATGCAGCTGTACCTTCGGGCTGTTTATGGGCCAGGTGCTTGCAGCTCTCCTGCCCTTCAGATTCGGCTACCAGGGAGTATTTTAGGCCCTGGTGGCCACAGACTCCGATGTCCGAGTCTCTTCATTGCCTCTCTGCTCCTCCTGCCCCACTGGGCCAAGCTGCTCCAGCTCTAGGCCCCAGTTCCACAGGACAGCACTACTGTGTCTGCTTGCTATGACTTCTCTCTACAGACTGACCACTAACCCCTCCCTCAGGTCAGGCTTAAGGAATACTCCCTGGAATTCCAGGTTCAGAGCTCCCCCTGCTGGCCTGAGGGAGGAACTGCGTTGGATGTTAAACTTACTGGCCAGTAGACCTCCCAATTACCTCCAGGCTCAGCATTAACCCTTTGGAGGGGCAATGCTGTTGTGGTGACCAGGTCCTGGGGTGCCACACACACACACAGTTCACAGAGGCACAGGTAATGTCCCAGTCCTTAGAACAAACTATTTAATGCCGAAGAGCTTACTCAGAATTTGAGATTAATCGATTAGAAAGAGTAAGGCAATTGTAAGAATAAGCTTCTTACTGTTATGCTGCAGCTTTTAGCATTACTGTTTCTGAAAGACTGATTCTCAGTCAATATCAGAGTGCTGTCCGAGTCTTCGACTTTTCTACCCAAATACACCTGATTATATCACAACACTAATGGATCTCTTCTTGACTTGGGTCTATAATCTACCACCAGGAGGCCTTTAACAAGATTTCCCTTACGCATCGATCCGATTTACTTTCAGTAACAGAGTAGCACTTTTACGGCTTCAAATACCAACAAATAAAACAATACCAGGTACCTACAAGTGTATGTTATCCTTAAAAAGTCACTTAAACCCTTAAAATTGATTTTGGTTCAGGTCAGATAATGTTTTTCCCACCATGAGCCCTTATTTGTGTAATGGGTACCCATTGTTCCCTTATGGTTATTTCCCATGTATCATCCCCAATCTAGAAATTCTCCATAAGGTTCTATGTCAGATAATCCAGCACTGTGTTGTGACCCTCATTCTGCTGGTACAATGGACTCTTTACAGTGGTGGTTGTCTCCAGATGGGTTTTCCCTCAAGCTTCATGGAAGTTGCTGTGGTTGGGATAAGCTGGATCGGTCCACCTGATTCTGACTCGTGGCTCATTCTGATTTGTCTTTTTAGGATCACCCAGTCTCCTGGCTGGAGACCACGTGCTCCGAACACTGATTTAGGATCTGGAATTGGAGGATACACATGTTTAACACACTATATAGGCAGTTGTATAAGGCTCGTACATCACTGGTCAGGATATCACACTGTATCTGCAGTATCTGTGAGAAATATCACGTTCTAGGTACTAAACCAAAAATACCTTATATAAAGATCTAATTATTAAGGAAAACGAACATTTGTTAAATGATTTGCCAGCGTCCACCATTATCTTGCGGATCGTTACATGTTATGATCATTAAAATTCCAAACATAAACCCATGTGAGTTTAGACACAATTAGATATTCCAATAAAGGAGGGACAGGGATTGGGGCAATAGCCCTAAACTCTCCCTACCTCGCAGCAGAGGTCGGCACCCTATAAGGCGAATTGGCGCCCCCGCTCACCGACTGCTCACCCTCTCTATCCCTACACTGCTAAGCTAATACGTGCTGCTAATGTCAATGAGGGAATATAGAAACCGTGAGATACAGGGGATAAAGAGGCGTCAATATGCAATTATATATATCCGTTTAAATTCCCAAAGATTAAATATTCACACTCTGTATTTTACATAGCTGTTTGGTAGCTTAAATCAATATGATACAGCAAATTCAAGGACCAAACCCTAAAAGAAATTAAATATCTCACATGTATAACATGTACCCACTGTATAAATATAATAAGGCCAGGTAAAGTCATGAGGAGATCTCGTCCAATCACAGACTCTCCACTGTACAATTGACACTCGGGCTAATAAAATAAATGCATATTTGTCAGACATTTAGCTTGAAAGAAGTCCAACGCATTTCTCCCCTCTTCACAATGGCAGATGGGGGTTCATCAGGGGCATCCCCAGGTACTGATCTCTATAGTGACCTCTGCTATAGAATGTTCTTTTACCGCTTTTTAGGAACTCCATTTTTTACATACCACCAGCACCATACCAGCAGTAACGTTTTCCATACTGGATATGTTTCAGAGCAGACCTGAAATTCACACAACACGCACAAAACTCATATAAACCTACTAATGGTAGATGTATATGACTAATCTGCAATCACCAGAGCAGTAGAGCGGATGAGGGGGGTGTTGCTACGAGGTCTTTACAGTTTTTCTACCTTAATAAGCACACGTCTTAAACTGGGTGAGTCTGGCCACCTGGGTACTGAGCAGTGGTGCCGCCCATATCTTGTCCATCCCAACACCTTTGTCGCATGGGTTACCTGGGCCATTATTGAGTAGAGCGCTCATGGCAGAGAAAGCTTACCGCCCTTTATCCACAGACCTTCCTCAGTCAGCTGGCTCCCTGCGTCTCACACGCCATTCCTTGCTGAATCGCTTGTTCCTGTAGGGATTTAAAAACACAAGGAGTGACCAATGTCACGGGCGTGACAGGAGCCACCGAGGTACTGGTATTGGTCTGCATTGGTAAAGGACTCTCAACTCTTGGTCCATTCACTACTTCTTTGTTGCCTGCTCAGTCACCGGCTCTTTTGATAACAGGAAAGCGCCTCCACCTGGGCTCATATACACTCTCTACAGTCTTTATAGATTTATCACGTCACACTCCACATTTTGACTCTTAACCCCCTCCGCTCTACAAACCACAGTGATCACAAATCTTCATCTCGTTCTCCTATTCCAATGGGAGAGGAGTGAGTGGTTCGATTTTTTTTTTTTTTTTTTTTTTTTAACCTCTTGTTGCGTAACCTCAGCATATCCAGTGCAGAATCAACCAGCATCTTGGTATCTGGTTTCATCTACGGAAAAACTCAAAATCTGCATTAGCAATGGGGTCATCTGAGATGTTCAAAACCTGACAATTGTTACATCAGAGCAATCATGAGATGTGTGTCTGCTGTATCCTCCTTACAGATAAAAATATAAAGAAAACATAATAGAAAAACTCAATCGATGAACAAATTAAAACCTTAAATACGTGATTTTTTTTATATATTTTTTTTTTTTCCCACATCATCTTTCCCCCCTTTTTGAATCTATTATCCAAAACCTAATTAGATTCAAAAAAGTGTGTGGCCCCGGAGCTCTACATTTAGGCATAAAAGTCACATTGTATAGATTGTACTTAATCAGGAACACCAGAAATAGTTTTTCTGTAACTAAATAATGGAAAACCCTTTCAATGGCTTTTATAAGGCTATGTGTCCACGGTAGAATGTTGCTGCGGATTTTTCAGCATGAAAATCCGCGACTTTCGAGGCAAATCCGCACCTTTTCAAAGGTGCGGATTTGTCGCGGAATTGCCGCGGATTTTGGTGCGGATTTTTTTTTTTTCCCAATTCTATAGACAAAATCCGGATCAAAATCCGCGGCAAATCCGCAGCATGGACACAATTTTTCAAAATGCCATTGAAATGGCTTGGAAGTGCCACTGCTGCAGATTTTCGGAAAATCCGCGGCTTTTCCGCGAGAAATCCGCGGCAAAATCCGCGCATTTTCCGCAGCGTGGACACATAGCCTTACCTTTGCTTGGACCACAAATCTGCATTGCAATTCTTTCTATAAAAAGAAAGCAGATTATTCAATACATTAAATATAAAACACAGAATTCCATAAATCATCCACATTCCTTAAATCAAATTATTGTAATTATTAATAAATATTATTTTTTTTAACTATAATAATGTAGCACAACCTTTTGGATATTGGATGTAGGGGCGTTCATATTTGAAACATTGAGGTTATCAGCATCTCTGTGATACTGTCCTATACCTTGAAGGGATAAAAGAATCTAGAACAAATAAACTGGCCATGTGGGAAAACAAAATGTTGATTTTGCCATAGAAAAATTATCAATGAATCTAAACATGCCCACAGTTGACTTTTATTTCTTTGGGATAAAATTAGTAAAATAAAACTCTTGTCATTGACCTTTTTCCAATATAATTTGCAATGAATTAAATGCAGGAAGCCCCTTTTTTTTTTTTTTCTTGGGCTGCTCTCACAATAGACCGAAGGTGAGATAAAAAGCCTCCACTACAGGTTTTTGTTTTTTTTTTATTTTCTAAAAGTTGCTCCTTACCCCAAAAGCACACTGTTCATTTTCCCTGGACTCGAGTGATATCTCCCTCCTTCTGTTGTATTTTTTTTATTATTTGTTTATTTTCCTTTCTGCAAGACATGGATATCCCATGGATATATTTATCGATTTTTATTTTTTTAAAACATTCAACTCTCAGGATTATTCGCCACATTCGTAATTGTCATGACAAATACATATTCCATCTGCCGCAAAGGTACGTTTATTTTAAGTTTTTTCTTATTCTTTTATTGCTTATTAATTAATAAGATATTGCTCCTTGTGACTGTCCTGGACTCAATCCAACCTGCACACTGGATCTATATTAAGTGTCTTCCACAACTACCCAATCATTCAATATTCCATATTTTAGTGCTATAAACATTTACTAACACTTCATGTTGTTCAGTGGCTGCAGTTGTCAGCTCCACTGAGGCCTGTAGAAAATGGCCCCACAGCACGTGATTTCCCTCTTTGTTGGGATTGTAGCATCATGTGGGGGGGAAGGGGAAGGGAAACTGATTTTTTTTTTTTTTTTTCCCTCAACTATTTCCCCCTATATTCCATAGTCTGTTTTTTATACATGCATACAATTATCTATATCTATATATCATATACACACACATTCAGATATCCATAGTCCTGGTCCAACTACAGTTAAAAACACTCATGTTTCTGTCTAAGTATATAGTACTCCATTCAATCCATTGCACATCCCCCTACTCACTCTCGGTCTTTGTCTCAATCATGACTAAGCCATGTGCTTCATCCACCATTTTAAAATCTGTAGGAGCATGTTGCAGAGAAAAGGGAAAACTGACCTCAAATCTGCTCAATCTTTCTCCCCATTTTCTATAGTCTGTACTTATACATATATATTTATACACACAGACATGTCCCAGATCTAAGTCTAATTATAGATAAAAACACTTAGACAGAAAAATAAGTATATAGTACTCCACCCAGTCTTTGTTCAAATATTTACAGAGAACATGATCTTCACACATCCCCCGACTCACTTCCTTTTATTTGTTTAAACCATGCATGCCTCGCCACCATGTGCCTCATCCACCATTTTAAAATCTTACCTAAAATGTCTGCCTCCATGACTAGCACATGGTTTATCACAGGATTGCGGCCTAGAGTCCCCACATCCCAACAAAGTCCACTTCCATCTGGCTTTTTTCCGGCACAACTAGACACCGCTTCAACAATTTCTCCATCTTTCTCTAAAGATAAACACCAACCAAAACTACGAACAAGGACAGGAGGAGATGACTCACAACTGACACACAACTTGAACACTAAAGTTTAAGTCTGCAGCAGGCGCCTTGTCACGGTGACCCTGCCCAGTTTCTACATGGTCCGTAATTCATAAAGACACCAATGGTGTCACCCCTGGCTACAAGGTGTCTATACCAGCCGATTCACTCCAGAAAAACACTTTAAAAAGGTTAATTTATGTATAACGTAAGGCTCTTCACTCAGTCTAGCCAAGCTGGGCCCTTAAATATGGCTCTGCAGTTAAGTCTAGCTGATCTTGGCACTTACATCTGGCTCTGCACTCAGTCTGAGCTTGGCACTACAAAAAGCTCTGCACTCAGTCTGAGCTTGGCACTACAAAAACCACAAACCGTATCACAGGCAACCACAAACCATATACTTTACACGTTTTTCAGACACCACTCACAAACCCACATGCTCTTTACAAATACACAACAGGCAGCAGGCAACTGAATATGTGACCACCGAGACCACGGGAAGACTACAGATTATGAAAAATCGGCAGACCTACCGTACTCTCGTTAGGAAGTGATCAAATTCCTGGGGTGTCCAGCACGTCATGCCATTCCAGTTGCCGGTTCATCAGGATTTCAGGTGTGTCCGTCTATTGGCCCCACGTTGGTCACCAATAATGTTGGGGTGAACTCTTAACCAGAGATCACTAGTTGCCTACTGCCTGGCCGAATTGATATGGGCCAAGTGCATGCATAAAAGAATTCACACCAGACACAGTTGGATATGAAATCTCTTCTTGGTCACAGTAAAGATGGCACCAAACAGAACAGGGAAGAGCATGCGTCCTCTTGATATAGGCTAGGGGTGTGCACAAGTTCAGATATGCACATTTAGTGGGACAGTTCATGAGCTAGCCAATGGGGAGATCCGTGTTGCTGTTGATGGGCGGGTCTGACTCCAGTGGATGAAACCATGGTGATGGGAGGGACGTCATTTAGTGGATCCATGCTGATGGTTTGGTCTATGTCATCTGATCTGAGGGTTGGTCTTCTAGCTTGACCAGGGGTCTTCCCTTATATGGCGGTCTTCTTTCATCTGGACATTCCTTGCATTACAAGCAAGGTGTGGTGAACCGGAAATGGCAGCCATCTTTATCTGTCATGTGTATGATCTGAAACCTGAATTATGTAAGGCAAATCAACATATTTCCCACAATCCCTTATCAAGAGGTTAATCAAGTATTTGATGGAAAGGTCCTCCCTGAACATTTCTATGACCTTCTTCCAAGGAAAATATCTTGTAAATGAAACGTATAGAAATACAGCAAAGGCCCTTGTATCCATACTGGATCACATGACTAAAAGTTCATGGGACCTCAAAAAGGATTTTTACTTTTCGAATGGGGTATAATCGACTATTTAAACCAAAACAAACAACCCCTTCATCATATTGTATAAAATATAAATTTTATTCAGTTATAACAAGTGCAGGTTAAAATCCAATCTATTGGTGCATAGTTAGTAGTCAGAGGAGTCCTTTGGCACCTTCCCTATTCTCCCCCTTCCTATCCGTGGGGGTCGGCACCCTAGTATATAGCGCTATGGTGCCCCCACTCTCCGTTGACTGATCCTAATTGACTCTTTACTGTCCACTAGTACGTGCTACTATCCTTGATGAGGGGCCTTACAAAATTTACAGTGATTCTCACTCATGCTTATCACCATATAGTCATAATGGTATCAATAAAGTGTTTTTTTTTATATATTTGTCTTCCATCTCAGGTGCAGTACTACTCAATTTAGGGTACAGTCATTTTACTATGCCACACTTCATCAATAGTTCATCAATATGCCAGCATAATAGCTAGTCCTTCACTGCCCTAGGCGGTTCTCTGCCCGACGCGTTTCCCCTCCAGGACTTTCAATCAGACGGATGTTCCTCAGGGGCTGTCCAAACATTTGGAATCATGTATATGATGGACTGCAACAACAATGTGTCTTTATTAATACATGAACCCGATCAAACTCCAACTAGGTTTCAATAATCCCTATCTTCCAGGACCAATTAGTACTCGCATTATATCCAAACAACTCAGGGAATTGAATTAGTCCTTCAATGAGGAATCCTCAATCACTGAAATATATATATATTAAGGAAAAGGAAAGGTTCTCAAATATCTTTACCATTTCCAAGGATTATTATCCAATGCCCCATGGTACTCACATATACATATGGGGCTTTGTGGAAGCTAGAAGGCTTATGCCTGAGAGGCTAGGATAAGATGACGCCTGCTTATTATAGCCAACCACTGGATATAGGTTATTCCTCCAGTATGGAGTTCTTGGTCACTAGAATACACATAAATACATAAGCCCTTAAGTATCCCTTTTTACAGACCATACATTTCCCCATTAGGTACAGTACTCACTCGGTGTTGCTGTATAGTTGAGCTGGGCATCTGCCTATGTGGCAGTGGATGATGAACGCCTGATCACTCTGGCCATTCATGGGGTTTAAATATCCCTCCATCTGTCATTTCCGGTCCCACCTCCTACGAAGGTATCCTGTTTCCCCCTTTCTCCAGTGGGATCATTGATCCTCTAGGTGACAGATTGCGTCACATCCTATCTGTCCATTTGATTCGGCAGGAACGTAGCGATACGTCATTTCCGGTTCTCAGGACATTCCTTTGACATCTCTGTATGGGGAGTGGTGGATCGTCACTTCCACTCCCAGCATACACTAGGGGAATATGGGCAGAACCTCTCATGACGTCACTTCCTATCAGGGTGGGAGCTTAGCGTTCCAGTCGGGGGCGGTGCTATACGTCACATTTAATCCCATCTGCCCTACATAAACATGTATTTTATTTTATCAGGGGTGTGTGTTTTTCCTAGTCTAACGTAAGCTGCCCATCCCCCACACCAGCATCACTGCACCACCTGGCAGTGAGGGAGGGGGAGCAAGTGGGGAACCCTCCCCAGTGACACATCTAAATTTATTCATCCCAGGGCCCGGGATATCCCCAAATTCCACCCCCACCAGTGACCAGCACCTCCATCCATAAGGAGGAGCTAAGGAGTATTATGCTTCTTGGTTTTGGTCAACATGTCATGGATACACTAACAGATGAGGACTTTAGCTCCTCTGTCACCTAGATGATCAATGATCCCATTGGAGAAAGGGGGAAACAGGATACCATCATAGGAGGTGCGACCGGAAATGACAGATGGAGGGATATTTAAACCCCATGAATGGCCAGAGTGATCAGGCGTTCATCATCCACTGCCACATAGGCAGATGCCCAGCTCAACTATACAGCAACACCGAGTGAGTACTATACCTAATGGGGAAATGTATGGTCTGTAAAAAGGGATACTTAAGGGCTTATGCATTTGTGTATTCTAGTGACCAAGAACTCCATACTGGAGGAATAATCTATATCCAGTGGTTGGCTATAATAAGCAGGCGTCATCTTATCCTAGCCTCTCAGGCATAAGCCTTCTAGCTTCCACAAAGCCCCATATGTATATGTGAGTACCATGGGGGATTGGATAATAATCCTTGGAAATGGTAAAGATATTTGAGAACCTTTCCTTTTCCTTAATATATATTTCAGTGATTGAGTATTCCTCATTGAAGGACTGATTCAATTCCCTGAGTTGTTTGGATATGTGAGTACTAATTGGTCCAGGAAGATAGGCATTATTGAAACCTAGTTGGAGTTTGATCGGGTTCATGTATTAATAAAAACACATTGTTGTTGCAGTCCATCATATACATGATTCCAAATGTTTGGACAGCCCCTGAGGAACCTCCGTCTGATTTAAACTCCTGGAGGGGAAACGCGTCGGGCAGAGAACCGCCTAGGGTGGTGAAGGACGCGCTATTATGCTGGCATATTGATGAACTATTGATTAAGTGTGGCATAGTAAAATGACTGTACCCTAAATTGAGTAGTACTGCACCTCAGATGGAAGACAAATATATAAAAAACTTTTGATACCATTTATGACTATATGGTGAGAGGCATGAGTGAGAATCACTAAATGTTGTAAGGCCCCTCATCAATAGTAGCACGTACTAGTGGACAGTAAAGGGTCAATTGGGATCAGTCAACGGAGAGTGGGGGCACCATAGCGCTATATACTAGGGTGCCGACCCCCACGTATAGGAAGGGGGAGAATAGGGAAGGTGCCAAAGGACTCCCCTCTGACTACTATGCACCAATAGATTGGATTTTAACCTGCACTAGGTTATAACTGAATAAAATTTTATATTTTATACAATATGATGAAGGGGTTGTTTGTTTTGGTTTAAATAAAAATTCATGGGGTAGCAATTGACAGCTCTGGGGACATGTAGGGAATGATGTGAAATTGCTGGCAGAAGGGTAACTAGAACTTGTCAGGCTGAAATCGCTTAATTTAATATGGAAGCAATCGTTGTCCATGAGTAACACGTTATCTGGTTTTAAGCCCCCTCAGTCCTCAATCACAATATAGTAGTCTTCTCCTTTGATGATTGAATTCATATTCTCCAAAGTTTCAGGCACGTTTTTGCCCCATGGAAAGTGAAGATACTTCATGGTGATACAGGATTCCTGATGGTGGGGTCTTCAGCGAGCAGGGCATGAAATAATTCTTGCGCTTTAGTGGAAAATTTTGTCCAATGTCCTGACTGTGCAGTTTAGTTTCCAAAACGTTTCCACTTGATAAAAGCTTTGAACAGGGGATCGTCATCGACTGCCCTTTCCCAAGGAAAATATCCCGTAAATGTAACGTAAAAGTTCACCAAAGGCCCATGTATCCATGCTGGGTCGCAAGACTAAGGCTTCATGGCTTTGCAATTGACACAGCTCTGTGGACATGTAGGGAATGATGTGACATTGACACAAGGGTTCCGATAGCTTCAGGCCGGAATCACTTAATTTTAATATGGAAGCAGTCTTTGTCCATGAGTAACACGTTATCTGGTTTTAAGTCTCTATGCACCAGTGAGTGATCGTGCATTTATCATAGTGCACTGGTCAACTGTACTGCACAACGCTTCATCGCTTTTGGAATTCCAACCTGGAAAAGGGACCCTTATATATTCTCTAGTTAAGTGAGCATATATATCAAAGTGTACCGCCCCGTGCTTGGCAGCCGAGCCGCTCTGATCCGGACCTTCAGTGGGTGGCTCGAGGGTCTCCGGACTCTGGTCTCGCGGTCACTTCAACTAAAAGGGGGGTTGTGGTTTGGGATGTAGGTGTACGGCCGGGGCTGTGTTAAGTTCGTGACTCCACCCATGGCATGTGGTGAAGGTGGACACAACCGCTGCAGTTACGGGGCACCCGGGGGAGATGTTTGGCAGAAATTTGTTAACCCCTCCGTGGGCAGGGATGGTGGCCCCAGGACCCATTGGGGTTGGTTGGCGGTGCAGGGAGATGGGCGACCGGAGGGTGCTGATGTACACACTATTGGTAAACACACGAGTCTCTGGTAAACCAAGGTGATGGTAGTCGGTGCCCGCAGCCAGCTGCAGTCTGGTCCCCCACCCGGCTGTTGGGCTGTCTTTCTCCTGCACCTGTGTAAGATGGTGGACTGCCTGTGCTTGCAACTTCAGGAGTCACCTAAGGAGCCCTTTGCCCGCAGACGCTGGCCCGTGGGATCTGAGCCGTGGCCCTTTAACCCCCTCGTTGGGCTGTTGCCTTCAGTCGGGACTTTGGGCGGGACAGGACCTCTAGTCCTGGCCGTAATCAGTTAATTAGCTAGCCCCCAGTAGCTTCGGGGCTTTACTGTGTCTCGAGTGGGAACCGGACCCGGGCTCGAGCAACAGTCCGCCGCCAACCAGTGAAAGGGAGATATTTACAAGGGAGATTGTCTGTGATGCCACCCGTGGGTCGCGGTGATGGATGGTGACACCGCCGCTGCCTAGATATGGGGGTGCCCAGGACTGATGGCAGCAAGGTAGGATCCCCTCCACGGGTAGGGGAGGTTTCGTCCCGGGGCCCAGGATAATGTGAGAGGTTGCAGGGAGCAGTCTTTAGGAGGCAGGAAGTAGAGCACTTATAGTTGGTAGTCGTGGTGCTGGATGAGGCTGTATTGATGTGGAGGGTCAGTAAAAACAGATGGAAGAAATACTCAGTCCAGTACTTAACCAGAAATTGCCGGTGTCCATAGGACTTTGGTGCGGGGGTGTTCAGATCCCACACCCGGTACAAGAAGCAGGGCCCTCTCTCTCTTGCCCTCCAGCTGACCTTTTCCTCCTCGGTTTCGGACGGGGGGGGAGGGGGAGGGGAGTCCTTTCTCTGCACAAGTCCGGGTTCCTGTGCAAACTACCGGCAGGCCACTACCCTGCCCTGGTCCACCACGGGTTTCCCTGAGCCTACTCTCCACTTCAGCTCCTAGGACTCGGCTTTCGCGTTTCTTCACTTCCCCAGCAGCCCAGGAGCTACAACTCCTGTCTGCTCTCCTCACTCCCTTCTCAGACTGACCCTCAACTCCTCCCCTCCTGCTCTTTTCAGTTGCTACACTGGGGGGAGGGTGCGGCTGTCTCACTGCACCGATGTGGGATCAGGTGGGACCAAGGAGTATTAACTTTGTGACTACCTGGTGTGCCAGGGCGTCACAGTAGCGACCACCAATGTTGTGGATGGTCGCTGTGTCGCAGTGGAAGCATCCCCTGCGATATTGAACTGAAGGGGTAACTGGGACCTGTACTTCCACAGGACTTGGGGTTGTAATTTAAGGGTCAGGTTTCCTTTAAACAATAGCCGGTGTGATGGACAGGGCAGGAGAATCACATACCTCCACCTGTGGGTGTGTGCAGTCAGGTTTAAGAGACTGTTAGTTTTAGAGGCAGACAGAAGTCCTGAGAGTGTGCTGCACATAAAGATTGTGTGCTGGAGGTCTGTCTGTGTGAAGACTGGAGAGAGACTTCAGGAAATCAGTCCAGGTGAGGACTGGGGAAAAGACTGCAGCCTGGCTGGAGAGGGCTGGGGGCTGCAGGAAGCAACCACAGTGAGTGTTCGCTGGCTGGAGCCAGAGTGTGGAGACTCTACTATGGACATTTAATTGGACTGGAAGCCCACGGTACATGGATGTTATATTTTCCTATAAGCTAGGAGAGGCTGTTACATTTTTATTTAGCAGTTTATGTTGAGTCTCTAACTACTGGGTTTTATAAGAGATGGTGATACCTGTGTTGTCTAAGCTACCTAACACTGCGGCAAGCGAGTGAAACCCCCAGGCCAATTTTGATATTAACAGAAGTTATCTCCTTTAGAGATACGAGCCTTTTTAATTTTCCATCTGCACTGACACTAAAGGCTGCTTTACACGAGTCGATATATTGTGCGATGCATTGTTGGGGTCACGGATTTTGTGACGCACTTCCGTCATTCGTAACGACATCTTCTCATGTGACAGCTCCTTGCGAGTCCAACCGATGCCTAATCGTTTGAAATTCGGCCATCGTGTACTCATCGTTTAATTCCATAAAATCGTTCAGTTTAGTCTTCATGAACGACACATTGCAAAGTGTGACACCGTGTAATCGGCCATCCTCGTAGTTGTTTGTGACGTCATTAAACGTTCAGGGCGTATTTGTTGTTTTAAATAATCACGCCTAATCTATTCGGATTGGTTGTAGCAGATGCGTTTTGATTGGTTATTACTGTTATAAAATACGGAGCTGTAGTCATGATGTGTCAACATTCAGCCTTGGCGTCATGCACAGTGTTTTATAGTGCATTAGTCCTAATTTTTCTTACGTTTGTTTGTTCGCTGGATTTTCCGACCTCACTCCTTGTCATCCCTTTTTTGTGGTAAGTTGTTATATGCCAATCTTTCCTTTTTGGATCAAAATAGACATTTGGCGTCATAATGTTTTTGTTTTATATATTTTAAGGTAACAGGATGTTCAGCAATGTCGAAACTGACATTTTATCTGTGGGTCTCCTTATGACCGAGATATTGCAGGAGGAGGAGGAAATAGACCAAAATACACGTATGAATCCTCGGCCCAAAAGATTATGGTCACGCCAATGGCTGATTCGAAGGGATGAGATATCCCACGTGCGTCTAGTGCATGATTTACAGGAACGCAATCCGCATGATTATCGCAACTATCTACGTATGTCGGAAGAATCTTTCTCATTAGTCCTGACGCGTATCAGCCCATACATAAAGCGCAGAGATACTGTAATGCGTAAGGCTGTTCCTGCGGAAGAAAGGTTGCTGGTGACTTTGCGCTATCTTGCCACAGGCCGTAGCCTCACAGATTTACAATATTCTGCCGGTATTTCGAGATCCCTATTAAGTTCATTAATTCCGGAGACTTGTCAGGCAATAATACATGCGTTAGCAGATTTCATGCCTTTCCCCAAGACAACTTCAGAATGGTCTGATATAGCTCATAATTTTGCGACGAGGTGGCAATTTCCCTGCTGTGGTGGTGCGATTGATGGCAAGCACATTAGAATAATTAAACCCCCAAATAGTGGTTCTTTTTTTTTTTTTATAACTATAAAGGTTTCTTTTAGTATAATTTTATTTGCAGTTGTTAAATATTCATAATTTGCATTAACAGTGGATGTAGGAATAAATGGCCGTGTTTCCGATGGTGGCGTTTTAGAACAAACTGATTTTGGAAAGCGTTTATTTAGCTCACAATTTCCTTTGCCTCCAAATTCAGGAAATGAAAATAATTTAAATTTTTGTTTTTTTAGGGGATGAGGAGTTTCCTCTTCAAAGCCATCTCCTGCGTCCTTATCCCCAGACTACTTTGAGTCCCGAGCGTCAAAATTTTAATTACTGTCTCTCAAGGGCACGGTTGGTTGTTGAGAATACCTTTGGAATTATGGCAAGTCGGTTTCGTGTATTCTCAACACCAATAAATCTCAAACTCTAATCCATTGATAGTGTTGTTCTTGCCAGCTGTGTTCTACATAATTTTTTACGCAAAAAGGATGCTGCAGCCTACATGCCCCCGGGGTATGTAGACAACATTGGCAGTGAGGATTCCGATGTTGTCCCTGGAGCTTGGCGTTTTCGTGATCCACATTTGCCATCCCTGCCGACACCTCAATCTTTTGGTCGTGTCCGGCATGATGCCATAATCAATCGGGATCGTTTTTGTGATTATTTGAATGCGTCATTTTTTTTTTATTTTTTTTTTAAACAAAATACATTTTTTTTTGTTTTGGGTTTTGTTTTTTGGTTGTATGGAAAAAAACATGACAATAATTGTGTTCTCAACCAAACATTTAATGTGAAATATATCCATAAATTATGTGAGACAGAAAAATCATAAGTTACAGATTGTAGACAAATATTTTCTTTGTCTACTTTTTAATGCGAATTGCGTTTCTAAATCCAAAAAAAAAACATTTATAAAAAAAAAAATTAACGACGCCTTTTTGCTTTTAACTTTTCGAGGTGGTGATAATGCAACAGATCCGCCAAGGGTTGCCACATCTGCAACAACTGATGTATTTTCTGGCAATAAATCTTCTTTTAAAACTGTTGAAGATGTAAGGTGATTTTCTTGTGCCGCATGTAGGACTTGGGAGATGATTCTTTCAGCATGTAATTTTTGATTTTTTTTTCAAGTATTTTGCAAACATCAACATAATGCGCAAATCCGGATACAGGTGGACGGTCATGTTTCTCAAGTATTGACCGACAAATAGACGCCAACTCGTTTCCACGTGCCAATAACGTTGGTCTTCTCATTCTCCTTGGTAATTGCCTTAACAAAGGTCTTGATGTGGCAGGTGTTTGTTCAGACGATGTTAAAGTAGGATTTTGTGAGCAATTTGGAGTTTCCTGCTCTTGAGAAGTGCTTTCAATAGCATCATCCTACATTTGGAAAATTAAAAAGAAACCAAAAAAAAAAATTAGAATGATGTGTGTACACAGAGAGAAGATACAACATATTTTGTAACTAAAATAATGGCAAATCAAAATCAGGTAACCCTTTTTGTTTTTACAATCTTTTCTGTTGGTTCTTTATTTTTTTAAATAAAAAGTAAGCAAAAAAAACCACGACCAGATCATACCAAACAATCAACTAAAAAAAAAAAAAAAATAAAAAAAAAATACAATAGATTAATTAAAATTTAAAAAAAGAGGATCATAGTGTGTAAAGATAAATTTTGGAATAAAGGTCAATATACCAATTGTGTCGTTTGTTCGCTGCCAATCGCCCCATTTTGTGACTCCTGAATGGAAAGCATACTTGTTGATGACCTTGGAATCTCTTGATCTCTTGTGAAGTCAAGTAGATCAAAATACCACAGCCGTGGGACATAAAGATCGGCAGTCGCAGCCCCTGAACGTCGTGACTCCTCGACTTTATAGAGTTCCTTTTTATATACAGTGCGTATGCCTTGTATTTTTTTTTTCTTGATAAGATTTACATCCACAGGCTCATTAGGAAAATGGTTTTTATAGATACTAATCAGATCCGCATAAGCTGCTTGTTTGATGCGTTTGTTACTATATTCAGGCGATTTAATTTTCCAAAGACGGTTAATGTGCGATATTTTTCAATGAAATCACGCAAAAATAATTCGTTTTGATGAGCAGTCATCTGTGAAGGAATATATGAGAACATTTTATTTTACACTGTTATAATAAACATGTAATCTTTTTGTTTTTGTAAACGACAGAAAACCAAAATTTAGAAAAAAAAACAAAACCTTATGTTTAAAAAAACATAATACACGTTAAAAAATACAAAAAAAAATAAAAAATTTATACATAAGAGACACATTGTGAACGGATAAATAACACAATAAAAAAACCATAAAAAAACAAAACTAACCCACCTTTTGAAGATAGATACTCTGAAATCGACATAAACCAGACCACAAACAATAAACAAGACTGATGCTAAGGACACACGAGGCAACAAAGACTGACAAGAGAAACAATATATATGGGATCTAACCAATCAACCACATTAGCAGAACTGGATTGAGCAGGTCAGAAGAATTCAGGGCGTGCAACAATCCAGACAACGTCACGGAGGGGTGTATAGTTTGCCTAATTACGCCCATACAAAAGACAGATTGACCAAAGGAAAACGTGTGAAGCCTTTTGGACGTCCGCCATGGCCAATCAATATATCGATGAGCGCTTTGGGGTTGTTTAACAACACTCAACGTGTGACACATGGACAACTACCTATCAGCGATACAAACAAAAAAAAAACAACTTTGCCAAAGAAATCGCAAGATGGATTGGCTCGTGTAAAGCAGCCTTAAGGCTGCTTTCACACATCAGGTTTTTTGCATCAGGCACAATCTGGCTCAAACCTATGCAACAGATGCGGCGAAAAAAACTGATCAGTTGCATAAGTTTTTTCCATGCGGCCCGTCCGTTTTTTGACGGATGCGGCTTGATACTGAGCATGCGCAGTTAAAAAAAAAAAAAAAAAAAACGCATCCGGCGGCCGAATGCGGTTTTTGCCGCATCCGGCGCCCATAGGCTTGCATTGTAAATCGCGCCGTATCTGGCGCGATGCGTTTTTTTGCCGCAGACCAAAAACTCTGCAGGCAACGTTTCACCCGGCCGCCGCATCAACTAAATATGCCACATGCGGCAAAAAAACAGACGCAAGGGAAGGCCATGCGGCACAATCCATCACCAATGCAAGTCTGAGGGAAAAAACGCATCCGGTGGCAAAAAAATGGATGCGGTTTTTTTTTTCTGCAAAGCGCTGGATTGTGCCTGATTGCAAAAAATTGTGGGAAAGCAGACTTACCAAAGCTGTAAATTGATATATTAAAGGGAACTAGACACCTAATACAGCCAGTGTCTGATTTGTGCTGCCTGTAGATGTGTGATTTTTACCCACATATTTTTGACTGACATGGTACAGTATTTCAGAGACAAACCTGTCGCGGGCGGAGGAGGGGACGCCGCACTCTCCCACTTGCTCGGGTTCGGCTGCGGCTGCTGCCGCCGCTGCCCGGTGGCTCGAGTGATGGGCCGGATCCCGGGGACTCGAAAGGCGCTTCTCGCCCGTGAGTGAAAAGGGGAATTGGTGTTATGGGATAGTTGATTGTCCGTGACGCCACCCACGGTTGTGGGGATTTAACACCACCGCTGCTCTATATGGGGAGCCCGGGAGTGATGGTATGGAGCAGCCAGTTGTTGATGTGCCCCTCCGTGGGTAGGGGTTGTGGTGCTCCCGGGGCCCAGTGATGGGATTGGAATGGTGGCCAGGCGGGTATGGGGCCTGTGGAGGTGCAGGGGCAGCGCTGTGCCGCACGGCACAGAGGTACTCACTCAGCCAGTAAACACGACACAGTTCTCGGTAAACAAACGGCTGGTTGGACGGGTCCCTCGGACGGTTACGGTGCTGCGATTCCCTGCAGTTAGCGGTGACTGTCTCTTCCCTGCACCTATGGAAAGTCTCTTTGGTAGCGATGGGTCCCCACCGGTTACCCGCTCCCCGGCTTGGATATGTGCCGGAGGAGCCTCTCTTGCCCGCAGGCGCTGGCCCTGGGAAACTGGTGCCTTGGCGGTGGCTGTGTCTCCCCTCAATGGTCAGACTGTTGCCTTCAATCGGGACTTGGTTGTTAGGAGACAGACGTCCCCTTCACTGACGGATTTGGCAAATTATGGCGACTCCTAGCCTTGCCGGGATCCAAAAGGCCCCTGCCCTGGTGCTGACTGTTCTTCGTATACTGCTCCGGTACCGCCGGGTCACTACCCGTCCGCGGTCCTTCCAGCAACCTCCAAACAGTCCCCCTGCAGACTATCACCGGCGTCAGCTGACCTTGCTGTCAGTCCGGGGCACACACCCGGACCAACTTCAGGCTTTACTGCTGTCACTTTACTCCAGCTTCTCTCCTAAGCTCCTCTACCACTTCACCTCCTACTTCCTCCTCCAAACTCTATCTGCCTGGTTCCTCCCGCCTCCAGGGCTGTGAACTCCTCGGTGGGCGGAGCCAACCGCCTGGCCCACTCCCTGGTGTGGACATCAGCCCCTGGAGGAAGGCAACAAGGATTTCGGGTTAGCTAGGTGTACCTGCAGGGAATGTGGGGTGCATGTAATGTTGTGACCTGTGACCCCTGGCTTGCCCAGGGCGTCACAAACCTACTTTAAAAGCTGTGGTTTATTCCCTGGCAATTTCTTGCCACCTATACGTGTATACAGTCAATCGAGAGGAGATGGCAGGAAGAAGATGCCAGGAACCAGCCTGTAAGCCTAGTTGTACTTTACAACACAGCTCAGTCCCCGGCAGCTTTTAGACTAGTCAGGCAGGTAAATGAGGGTGGTGGGGACGTCTGTTGGCGCCGAAGCGTAGGGCGACGGCAATGATAAAGACAAGACCGGGCTGCGGTTCAAAGTTCTTTTTACTCAGTTTGTAAGATGCCCCGGTTGTGCCGCTCTCTGCAGCAATGAGCTCCAGCTGGTCCCAGATAATTCAGAAGCAATCACCGATATCTGTGGAGTGAGACCTTCCTCCTCTGCACTTACTTGTGGATCCCCGTGGCTTGAAGCAACTTGGGGACCCCGGTGTTCTTGTAAAGTGTCCCATCCCGTATGCAGATGGTGCGGATCCGCCATGGTGCCCGACCGTGATCTTGACTCCAGACCCTGTGTCACTGTGCTCCGGGTAAATGGGTGGTGGGCGATGGGACTTGGAATCTCCCCTGCAGATTCTGGTGGTCAAACGTGGAATATGTCCCACCCTAGGGCGTCCCACCCTAGGGCTCTACACCCTGTCTAGTGCCGGTACTTTGGGAATGGTTAGGCTTAACCTCCAGATACCATGTTCTCCTCTGTCTCACTAGTTCCACCGGTTGCCTCTCGCCATTTTCCAGTCTTCCCAGTTCTAGCAGGAGAAGCTTTCAAGCACACTCCTGCAACTGTGTTGTTCAGTCTGACTATTCTAAACTGAAAATGTGTGTTCCTACTCCCTCAGTGCAGCCCCCACCTTTCTATGACGCACAACGCAGGAAACCAGCCAGCCTGGGAAATTCCCAGTTGCTGGGACAACCACTGGTGAAAGTGAGAAGACACCAATGGTTAACTCCATCACCCGGGAAAAGCATTGCACCTGAAATGAGATGCAATACCCTGTGGTGCCTGAAGCCTCAGGGGCATCACACAGAACATAATCTCCAACGCAGTACATATTATTGTGAAGGTATAGATCAAGAATATGGACAATTAAACCCCATAATTTTACTAATCCTATAAGGGAGTGTGCATAAAATATCTTTGTACTGTTAGCCAGTAGATAGCAAATGTTAGAGGAATCCTTGCTGCGGTTTTGTTTTGCTTAAATTTTAGAAAGGTGTGCAGGCCCTCCAAATTTTAATACCCAGACATAATAAAGCTGGTATTCTCAGGCTGGGGAGACCCATGGTTATTGTGCACCCAGCCTAAATATAGCAGCCTGCAGCCACCCAAGATTGTTGCATCCATTTAGATGGAACAATCCTGGCACTCTACCCAGCTCATCCGAATTGTCCTGGTGCGGTGGCAATTGGGGTAATAAGGAGTTAATGACAGCTCACAGCTGCCACTAAGCCCTAGATTAGTAATCAGAGGCTTTAATTAGTAATGGATTTGACAGTTCTGGGTGGCTGCAAGCTATCTTTTGGCTGGGAAGGCCCAGTAGCCATGGGACTTGCCATCCCCCAGCTGTAAACTTTTATCATGGCTGGTATGAAAACTGGGAAGGGGCAGTGCATGCATTTTTTTTTTTTTTTTTTTTTAATTCAAAAGTGCCCTTCTTTAATACAGCCTGTAGCCATATGCTTTATCCATACTAGGTATATGTGGGGACCCTATGCCAAGTAAACTTTTACACAATAGGGACACAATTTTGGGATAGCAAGCGCATGCGGTCATACTGGATGTGCAGTCTGACTACAACCAGACAGAGTACCAGTAGATGGGGGAAGCTGTGCTTAAGCATGAGTTTAATGGGTGGCCACGGAAGTGAGACTGGAGACCCATGTGTCTGAAACTGCCTTCTCCTCTTCCCACCAGTCCCGAAATTAAAACACGGACCGGCCTTGATGGGGTGAAAACAGGTCGGTCAGTTTATTAAATTCATAGGAAGAGAAGGGGCCTTCCATGTCATTACAAGCTCGTCGCCGCAACCTTGTCTGCGACTAACCGGCGAACAGCGAACGAGCGGTTACGACCCTTGCCCCCCTCCACCTTTTCCGCTGTGACGTAATTTCAATACAAGGGTTTCATCTCTATACATTTAACATGCAATTATTCCGGTAAGAAAACAATACAAATAATAATGCTGAGAATATAAGGGAGGGAGGGTGGGACAAAAGCTTCTAGGGGGCAGCCGGAGGCAAAGAGGAAATCACTGACCCCGGGCACTGAATTTAACCCCTGTAGGTGTGGCTGGACCCCCCTTTCCCCTGTGATCCCGTTGGTCAGCGGGGCATCCCAATTAGTGGCTCACCTTGGGAATGGTGGAAAGAGGGGATATGGGCATGACTATGGTCTCCTTTAGCATTGGTCAGGTGGGCTCCACAGTCAGAGGCACGTTCCTTAAGCAGTACCGTGCCTGCCAGACTGTGGAGACCTGTGTCTGTCTGAAACGGTGCCTTCCCCTCTTCCCACCAGTCCCGAAATAAAAACACGGACAGGCCTTGATGGGGTGAAAACAGGTCGGTCAGTTTATTAAATTCATAGGAAGAGAAGGGGCCTTCCATGTAATTACAAGCTCGTTGCCGCAACATTGTCCGCGACTGACCTGGCAAACAGCTAACGAGCGGTTACGACCCTTGCCCCTTTCCACCTTTTCCGCCATGGAGGATAATGTGTACCACCTACACTGGACTCCGACCCCCACCCTTCACCTTGAGGGCCTGATCCACTCAATTTTGTATCCCGGACAACAAAATGTCTTGACCAATGTCCGTAAGGCGCTCTGTCTGCTCTCCAACAGTGTAGAGTTATCGCCTTCCAACTGGTGGTGACTCACCACAATACCGCATCTTCCTCTCACAAATTTTGCCATCCTCGCGTTGATCTTTCTCCTTGACCGCTCTATGCCGTTTGCATTCATTGCTCCGTGCCATACCTCTCGTGGTACTATCTCTGACCACACCAATACTGTATCCGGGAAGAGGTAGGTAAAACGTTCGATGTCAGTCTTCATCACAGTAATTCAACTGTACTGCGTTTCACCAAATCATTGCCACCTGCATGAATCACCAATACCAACGGCCCCGTGGTTGACCTGGAGATGTCCACCATCTCCGGGAAAACTTGTTGCCATCATTGAGGCCCTCTGCCTCTCCAATTGACCTCTACATTTCTGAAGCCAAGGTTCTTTCCTCCAGGTCGAATAATGGCCCTTTTAGCTGCCCAGTAAAATATGAGTGGCCAACTACCAAGACTGCTGGTCTGCAGTCGCCTTTAATAAACGTGTTATTTCAGCAAATCTGGTCTTGTATATCTGGCAAAGCAAGTGGACTTCCATCGACCCATTCTCTGCACTTCAGCCTCCGTTACTCCTGCCCTAGCTGCCTCAGTGGCTGCCCCGATTCGGAAGGAATGGGTCCCGTATTCCTTCGGATTCTCCCCAGCTTTCGCTAAGCACTGCTTAAACATTGCTTGAAATTGATACTTGGTAAGAGGGGACCCGTCCGTATGGGAGAGAGAAAATCTGCTTGCGTGTCTTTATCAGCGCGTAGTGTTTGACTATTTTTAGCAGGCATACTGGGCCATCTGAGTTAACCAGGACCCACGTGCACCTCCCGGTGGGGTCTCATTTGGATTTACGAACTCGAATGCGCAGGGTGTTGCTGCATATGACTAAATCCTCGTTGAGTAACCCACCTTCAGATGCTGTTTTTGAGCGCGGTAACGATTCGCCAATGCGCAGTGCGCCAAAAAAAAAATGATAGCGAAGGCTGCGGATAAGAGGGTCGTCTCATATTGAGACTTGCATGCTGAGGGGAATATTGTAGTAATGTCGCGTAGCAATTTCAATGACATGAGGCAACGACATTCCTGACTCAGTTGAAGTCTTTTCCAGCCTTTAATGGCTTGCTTAATGAAAACGAAGTTAGTAACGTCTACCCAACCTGCTAGTTGAAAAAGGCTATCCCCGATAAATGTCGTTGTGCTGACGTACCCGACGCCCCTCGTTCTTTGAGCCGAAGCAAAAATTCCGTCGTCACTTCACTTCTTGCACGGTCGCACTTATGAACGGGCCTACCCTGGATTAGTGAACACCACTCCTCCCAAGCCTTACCATAGACCTCCCAGGTAGCCGGCGTAACGGATGCACGGATTAAAGGCATCAGTGATTGGCTACAGTGTCCCATAGGAATAGAGGACACGGGATACCCGCTGGATGCACCATTGGGAGATGGTCTGTGAAGGCCTGCCAATCGGAACATAAGAGTTAATGAGTTTATCGTCTATGTCCGCCGTTAGTCGGGCTCGGCACCAGATGTTGTGTCTCGGGCATAGAAGTGCAAGCCTGCGTAACATAGCCAGTAAGGGCAGCGACGCAGACGACGTGATTTAAGCATTTTGCCGTTATCGGATTTTTTTGTTGGAAATCGAATGAGTTTTCCAGTTGATGACCCCATAACTCCATGGACAATACGATTTGTGAAAATTTCTAGCAGGGCTGGATCACTCCCCCAGCTTGATGTGGCCCACAGATCCGGCCAGCTGCCTGTGCACCAGTGGTTCTTGTAGATTGCCGCGAAACTTTTTATTACATCCTCCTACGGTGAGCCCTAGGTCTGTGCTTGATGTCTCTTTAGCCATGACGCCGGTATGGCCATTAAAGGATTGAAGGAAAGTTTTCCAAACTAGCAAGTCTCCCTTCAGCGAGCGAGTGAGCTTGATTCTATGGCCTGGTTGGGAAATGCCCTTTGTTGCTAACGATTTAACTCCGAGAGAAGGCCCTGCCGACCGGCATTACGCGGCTGACGAATGTCAGCAGACCCAGCAAGGACTGCATCTGCGGGAGGGTAACATTTTTCGCCTCGCAGAAACCCTCCAGCATATGCAGTGTTCTCTGAATTTTTTTTCTGCTGGCAGGTGAAAAACCATTGCGTTAGTGTCTATTTCGATGCCGAGGAAAGGCAAAACGTTACAGGGGCCACCGAAGCGCTGAGCTATAAATTTAAATTTTGTGAGGGAGCAGAGTTTAGAGTTTATGGGGCCGACTAACAAAAATTCGTCGTGGTAATGGATCAGGGAATTGCTGCCTGTTTCGTAACGGACTACCCAATCCAGGAACGAACTGAAGAGCTCAAAGTAGTGACATGAAATGGAACATCCCATTGGCAGACACATCGTAATAGTGTTCGTTTACCTTGCAACCTAGAAGGTGGAAGCATTCGGGATGCACGGGTAACAGGCGGAATGCCGCCTCTGTCATATTTAGCTAGCAGGGCACCAGGCCCCGCTGCGCGGACTAATTCTACTGATTTTGTCAAAGGACGCGTATGTTACCGATGCTTCTTCTTGGGGGATTCAGTCGTTAACCGAAGCGCCTTTTGGGTGGGACAGATGATGGATTAGCGAATACTTTCCGGGTTCCTTTTTTGGAATAATGCCTAATGGTGAGATCCTGATATTTTAAAAAGGAATTGACAAATGGGCCCGCCATTCGGCCTAGGTTAACCTCGTTTTGGATTTTTTTGGTGCAAGATGTCGAGGAATTCGCGAGCGGATTTTAAGTTATACGCCAGGGTTGGTGTTCTACTAAGTTTGACGGGGATAATGAAACCGTGTGTAAAGCCGGAGTGAAATTTCCTTGCAGCTTGTTTATTAGGGTAGAGGTTTAACCAGGGGAGCATTGCGGTTACGCTCACTGGGGTTCTGCCTTTATAGGCACACTAATTGCTGGACGGGTACACCTTGCTGCTGGGTGTCCTCCTCCACAAGCAGAGCAGTCGTGTCTGTATCTGCACGACTCATGGAAACGGCAATTTCCCTCATTAAATAGCAAGCAGGCCCCGTTTTTTTCGCACTACCACTGAATGTTGGCCTGCAGCTGCGGGATAGTTAGTGGTCGTAGATGAAAAGGGGGGCTGCTTCTGTGACAGCATTAGACGCAACCATACGTCTGTCGCTTTAACTCCCCAGCCTAGGCTGGGTTGTAGGGCCAGCCGCCTGCGGAACTCATCATACTGCCGCCAGGCTGATCCGCCATGGGCCTTGTATGAGTTATATATATCATCCTGATAGATATAATATATATCTCTCTGAGCAGCGTTCCGGATGCTTCTGGCCCATAATACAGCCTAAGACTGCGAAAGCCTGTAGCAAATTATTCATAGTCTGTGCTATTTTCAGTCTATTTCTGTCGTATGAATGGTTGATTGTCGTCCTTTCTTATCTATAGTCAGTTGGTCGGGGGATAATAAGGACCATATGTCAATATAGTAATTATTCCAAATTTTGTCTTGTCTCCTGATCTATGTGTGCACCTAGGGGCTAATACCGCCGAAGAACGCGTCCTTGTGAAGGCTCGCTATCTGAGGTGTTGCTTTTATCTTCAGGAGAAGCGCTAGAGTGCGTCAGCTGTTGAATTAATGTCTTAATGGTTGAGGCTAGCTCATTCCCCAGTGTTATGCCCAATATTAAATCCAATGTCGTGTGCATTGACCTCTGAGAACTCACCGCTGTTTGACGCAGGAGGAGCGACTCCAAATGATGGAGGGACTCCGGCTCCCACACGGGTGATGGCAGGAGGAGCGACTCCAAGTGACGGAGGGCTCCCGCTCCCACTTGGGTGATGGTCTGGTACATTTCGCTGGACGCCCTGGGAGATGACTGGTCTCCCCAGCTGACAGCCGCAGATGGAGCTCGTGACTGATGACGTCTGTCGTGAGCCCGGGCTTGTCTATCGGGACTCTTGAATGCGTCGGACCATGACGACTATGGGGAATGCCGTCTAGAGGACCGCGATCTGTGGCGGCTCCTATGGGAGCTGCGTCTCCGGTGGTAATGTGCAGATCGCCTTTTAGAGGGATGTCTGCTGTGGCTATGGGGTGCTTTGGGGGCGACTGAGGGGAAGTTAACCCGCCCTGCAAACCCATTATTACACGTTTTATGGGCAGTAACTATGTGGTTTTCACTAGTTAATATTGGGATGTGTAGTGATTGGGGAGTTAGTGGTGATTACGTGATTAGTGGGGTGCTGAGCATTGCTGGTGGGCATGAGTGGGAGTATAGGGGGCATTATATAATGTTATAAGCTGTGTGAGGGGGGGCTGTTAGTGAAGATGTGTGTCTCTGTGGTGGTTGGTGCACTCTGACTCTGTGTAAAGTTAAAGCCCTGCTGCTGCAGGAAGCTCTCATCTGTCAGTGGAGACTGATCAGTGCAATCTGCAGCTGTTGTGGTCATTACGCTCAGGGCCGGCGTCAGCACGCGGCATACTCGGGCAAATGCCGGGGCCCTGGAGAGCTGGGGGGGGCCCACTCGGCCTCGTCAGTTCTGCTGCCCCCGGGCCGAGTTCCGGGGACAGCAGTCCTTGGCAGTGGAAACTGTGGCTGCCGGCCCTTTAAGGCCCGCAGACCACAGCGTTCACTGTGTTCTCCTGCATTGAGCATCATCTGTGGGCGGAGCTACCACCCGGCGTCCTGCTCGGTCGCACAGATGGAGTCACAGTGCCAGCCAGCGACCCCCAGCACATCGCTTCCCTCCAGCGCTGTGTGAGCCCCATCTGCACCGTGACCTGATCAGTATGTGGGACATCACTCCCTCCCCGCCCCTCCCTGTCCCCCCGTGCGTGTGTGGGCCCCACAGAGCAAGGTGTGTGTTTGTATGTATGCATGCAGCAGAGCAGTATGCGTGTCTGTATGTATATATGCAGCAGAGCAGTGTGTGTCTGTATGTATGTATATATGCAGCAGAGTAGTATGCGTGTATGTATGTATATATATATGCAGCAGAGCAATATGCGTGTCTGTCTGTATGTATGCATGTATGTATGCAGCAGAGCAGTATGCGTGTCTGTATGTATGCATGTATGCATGCAGCAGAGCAGTATGCGTGTCTATGTATGCAGCAGAGCAGTATACATGTATGTATGCATTCTAAGCAGTATGCGTGTATGTATGCATGTATGTATGCAGCAGAGCAGTATGCGTGTCTGTATTTATGCATGTATGTATGCAGCAGAGCAGTATACGTGTCTGTATGTATGCATGCAGAGCAGTATGCGTGTCTGTATGTATGCATGTATGTATGCAGCAGAGCAGTATGCGTGTCTGTATGTATGCATGTATGTATGCAGCAGAGCAGTATGCGTGTCTGTATGTATGCATGTATGCATGCAGCAGAGCAGTATACATGTATGTATGCATTCTAAGCAGTATGCGTGTATGTATGCATGTATGTATGCAGCAGAGCAGTATGCGTGTCTGTATGTATGCATACAGAGCAGTATGCGTGTCTGTCTGTATGTATGCATGTATGTATTCAGCAGAGCAGTATGCGTGTCTGTCTGTATGTATGTATGCAGCAGAGCAGTATGTGTGTCTGTATGTATGCATGCAGCAGAGCAGTATGTGTGTCTGTCTGTATGTATGCAGCAGAGCAGTGTGTGTCTGTCTATATGTATGTCTGCAGCAGAGCAGTGTGTGTCTGTATGTATGTATGCAGCAGAGCAGTGTGTGTGTCTGTCTGTATGTATGTATGTATGTAGCAGAGCAGTATGTGTGTAAGTATGTATGTAGCAGAGCAATATGTGTGTGTCTGATTATATGTATATATGCAGCATAGCAGTGTGTGTCTCTGTATGTATGCATGTATGATGTGTATCTATGTATGTCAGTGTATATGACTGTATAGATTTGTCTGTTTATATGTATTTTTGTGAGTTTGTCTTTAAATATGTATATGTGCGTGTATGTATCTGTGTATGTGTGTGTGTCTGCGTGTTTATGGGGCCCACTGGGACTCTTCCGCCCGGGGTCCACAAAAACCTGGAGCCGGCCCTGATTACGCTGGTAACCTCCTCCTGTGTAGGCCTTACATTGGAGCCTGCATAAGGGGCGGAGCCAGCGGGGAAGGGCGGAAATGGCCTGGTGGAAGAGATGCAGGGGAGTGGGTGGGACCCGGGAGTGATGTAACAATGTGGGCGGAGCCAGGACGTGTGGCCGGGAGGAGGGGCGGTAACTTTTTTCCTGGATCCGTCCTTTGTGTTCTGTGCTCGGGATCTATGGAGGGGCGGGGCGCTTGCATGCAGACCTGAGGCCTGGTGCTGGTGTTGCAGGGGCTCGCCGGTGACCCAGAGCCACTCTGGAGGGCGAGAGCAGCTCTTGGAGCGCCTGCCCCCCTGAGCCCTCTGATCAGTGCTCATAGTGTGGGCCGAGGAGGCTGCACGCTGCGAGGGGCGAGCGACCAGCTGGGAGGAAGGGGGGGTCAGTGGCTGGGATCCCAGGGAAGGTGGTGCTGGAATGTGAGGCTGTGGGGGAGACTAGCGAGGGCTCAGGATGATCTATGGGGAGGTCAGGAGGGGCAGAGGGGGAGACTAGTGACCGGGCAGCCTGATCTAAAGGGAGGTCAGGAGGGGCTGCTGTGGACTGAGCCCCTGGGGTGGATGAAAAGGCCTGAGAAGAGGGAGCCAGAGACGGCACAGAGAGGGGAGCGCTGAGGCCAGAAATAAGGGCTTGTTGCCTGTGCTCACCTTCCGGTACTGCTCTCTGCCGTAGGGCCTCCTTCAGGGGGTCAGCCATGACAATAGACTCCATGGGGTCCTAAGGAACAAAAGCTTCTAGGGGGCAGGCAGCCTGAGGGGAAAATGGAAATCACGGACCCCGGGCACTGAATTTAACCCCTGTAGGTGTGGCTGGACCCCCCTTTCCCCTGTGATCCCGTTGGTCAGCGGGGCATCCCAATTAGTGGCTCACCTAGGGAATGGTGGAAAGAGGGGACATGGGCACGACTATGGTCTCCTTTAGCATTGGTCAGGTGCCAAATGCATTGATTACAAAAACAGAAAAATACTGGTGTCAAAATTCTTTTTTTCTATCTACTGGATTTTTTTTTTTAATACTATACAAATACAAAAAATGTTGTAATACATATGATTTTATATATAATTTTTTTTTCCACTTTCTTACATTTGAGGAATCTACTAAATACTGGATCCATTTCAAATGGATAAATACTGGACATGTGACCTCAGCCTAAAATGTAGGCTGTAAACTTTGCAATAAGTATTGTTTTAAGTGAGAGAGAATAATATCAGTCATTAGTCATAGAAACTTTACTTAAAGAATTAGTTAAAATTACAAAATAAACTTAACCATGTCATCAATGACCTTATTGTGTTCTACAAAATTAGTTTAAATTGGACTTCCCTAGTTTTCTGTGAAATATTGGGAATTGTATAAAAGGCATTACTTTTATATTAAAGTACATGTGTTTCTTACAATACTCACTTGCTGAAGCTTTTTCTGCTTCCCAAAATTGTGGCCCACAAAGATTGGCCTATAGGATCTGGTAACGTTGATCGTCCCGCCATGTCTCTCCGTGAAATCTTCTGGAATTTCCACTTCAGATCCAGGAGTTAGTGTGGTGCTTTCTGCATGGATCACTGACAGGATTGCAGGCTTCTGGCCAAAGATGTAATGTGTTCCTTTCTGGGTCCATTATCAAAGTCAAGCTTTTAGCTGTCCACAACGTTTATTTCCAATTCCTCTTCATCTGCCATGTGGCTGCCATGTGCAGAAATGTTTTATCTTCCAAGAAAAATCAAGGTAGCTGGAGACTGGATGCCGACAACAGGGACTGAGCGAAAAAGTTGCTAAACATGCTCATGGCTTCTCTAGATAAGATCGTCCATCTCACAGATGGAGTAAAGTCTGAACATGGCTTCCAATCCGTGTAGTCTTGGTACAAGAAGTCTGTTTTTCAATGCTTCAAACCAGGGCAAATATCCGATCAGAATAATGAAAAGAATAACCAAAAGAACCCCAAAGGCCCAGGTGTCTACTAGGGCTCAAGATTAAAAATTCTTCGTCTGTGAAGTCACAACTCTGGAGCCATGTATGGGATAATGTGTGACATCGCTGACACACCAGTTCCCACACATTGGGACAAACCGAAGTCACTCAGCTTGATGTAATAACAGACTCTGTCCATAAGTAACACATTGTCCGTCTTCAGGGCACAGTGAACCAATCCTCTCCTGTGCATGTAGTCCAGAGCACAGGATATCTGGATCGCGCATCTTTTGACTGCATCCTCCGGAATTCCAACCTGCAGAAAACAGATCAATATCATGAGATTTTCTAGTGTAGTGCCTTATCTAATCCAACAATACTAAACTTTGAAGATTTGTCTGGTATTGGGACAGGGGATGCTGCAGTAGATACAACAATTGCTGTGATGATCATGTGGCATCAAACAGTGCATTATTTGTAAGTGTGCCGCCCCTGCAGTGGTCGACCCGCTCGGATCCAGGGTCTGCTGTGGCTCGAGGGTCTCTGTACCCGGGGGCTCACGGCCACTTCAAATGAAAAGGGGGTATTTACAGGGGATAAGAGTTTGTCATGCCATCCGTGGTTTGCGGTAAGGGGAGTACCTGGGAAAGATGGAGTGGGACAGCCAGATGATGTTCCCTCCACGGGCAGGGGAGGCCCCGGCACTCTGGATGATGGAGGTGTAGGGGAGCGTGGTTCAGATTAGAAGCAGGGGAGGACAGCGTACTCTCTCAGGCAGTGTTGGTAGTGATGCGACCGCAAAGCAGACTCTGACACAAAGGGTAAACAAAGTCTATGGGTGCCGCTGCCACTTCAGGGGAGCTCATCCGGGAGTCCTCTCCCTTTTGCTATTGCTAGTGATCCGTACCTTTCCTCCATGCACTGTATTTTAGATGTTCTGAGTGACCCCTATGCTTGAAGCTGTTGGGGTCCCGCTCCCCACTGTTAAGTAGGGAAGCTGTGCTCTTGATGGCTGACACTTGATTTCAGTGGGCTGCGTGAGCTGGAAAGCCCTATCCTGCTTGTTGTGTTGATGCCTTCGATCTCTAAGCGCTTGGGGAAAGTTTATAAAGATACTATCCTCCGCAGGTTATCGGGTTGCGTGAAGCTACTCTATGATCTAGGGTCCAGTACCCCGCCGTGCTTGGTACCGGTTCAGTTACTAGGTAGTACGGTGCCGACCGTTCCCCCTAAACTAAGCCGGGCACCCTTCTCCAGCACCCTGTGACTGGGTCTCCCAACTCCTTCAGTCCCAGACCACTGTCTGCGACCTAGCCAACATCTCCCAGGGAGCTCCAACTCCCCCTAGCTCCTCACTCTGAGGGCTACCACTCAACTAACTCTGCCCCTCCCACCAGTCTGACCCCTAGGCGGGTGGCCCTTTTCCATCTAGACCACCCACTGGTGTGCCTGACAGGGTGTGGTGTGACTAGGATTTGCATGCTGATGGAGCAATACCAAAAGTTAGGATCCCAGATCCATGGGTTGAGTCCTGCACCAGACAAAGACGTGCAGTACCCTGACTAGTTCAGGGGTGTTGTATAAGAATCTTCTACCCATAGACTATGTATTCCCAAAGACCCTCCCTCCACCCCCACCCCACCTATACACATTAGTCAACAAACTGGCTATCTATTATGGGTGTACCTAGATTCTCCACCTGACTTGGTTTTCATCTTCAACCTTTTATTTTGTAATAAAGTATTGATATATTGTAGGATAATATAGAGCCATCCTTTAACTCCTGATAATGAAATCCAATGTGCCCGCTGGTGCCAACTCCTTCGTCATAGTGGTCCTGCGTGCCAAAGACTAGACTGGGCAGGTCCCAATGTCAGGGTGGTTAGAAAAGATGACTGAAAAGACAGCTCCATCAAAAGTTTCCAGACAAGCTCTGCCCCTCCTCACTAGCTTCATAGCCACTGGTTCTTTCCCCTCCCCCCAATGTCCAAGATTTCCCATAGAAACATTTATTCAAACACATTCCATCACCTTTGGCTGTAGACATGAAATATTTACTGGTCAATCTCACTTCTGAGGCAGACCCACTATGGTAGGTCGGGGGACAGCTTAGACTTACCCAGGTGTAATCCCAAGTTGACCACTAGTCAATTGACACCAGATGTGTTTGGTGGTCCATTTTTGTTCTTAAAATCCGATTTTTGGATCTGCCGATCCCTGGATTTCAGCAGGTTTGCCCATCACTAGTTCCGATCCAAGAAATGTCGGTCTTTTGGGCTGCAAACTTTTGGTTTGGGCTGCATCGTCTGCACAGGTTTCCATATAGGAATTTCAATTGTCTCGCATTGTTAGCAGCTTAGAGGACTAAAATATATTCACACTAGAGGACCATGAACCTAAGCAAAATGAGCATTGCAGGGAGAAATTTGTATAAAAGCCCTGCAGAAACCCAAATGTGCCCACCACATCTTGCATCAATGGTTAAAACCAAAATGCATATTTACATCCTTTGGTAAAACTGCTTGACATTTTACACTTGGGACCAGCTGTAATCTTACAATTCATAAGCCAAGACAACTTAAGTGTAAAGGGTGCTTTATACGCTGCGACATCGCTAGCGATCTCGTTAGCGATGTAACACTCCAGATCGCACAGACGATTTTGCCGAGATCGCACATGTGACCGACGCTACAAAAATGACCTATGTGCGCTCTCGGCAAATCTTATCTGCGATCTGACGTGTCACATCGCTAACGAGATCGCTAGCGATGTCGCAGCGTGTAAAGCACCCTTAAGACTAGGAGCTCACCACATCTTTACCTTGTAAGACCTAAACCGTCTCCACTTAAGATCCCAAATGAAGTTTGGTGTCAGACAAAATCAGTGGAAGCAATTTCTAGTTTCAGTAATTCTGCTCTAATGCATCAGCTATTGACATATTCGATGTCCCTCCTCAGTTCTACACAATATGCTCCTCTTCTTTCGTTGACTATTTAATTCTCCCAACAATCCATCTCAATACTCAAACTAATTTGAGGAGAATTTCCAGGCACTTCGTCTTCTCCCTGTGGAAAGTGAAGAGTTCATGATGGTTACTGGACTCCTGGTGATGGTGTCTTCAGAGAGCAGGAAGTGAAATAATTCTTGCACTTTGGTTGAAAATTTAGTGTAATGTCTTGGAGGTGCAGCAGGGTTTCCAAAATGTTGGCAGTAGATATAATCTAAGGACAGTTTTCTATGCCCCTTTCCCAAGGAAAATATCTCATAAATGCAACGTATAGAAGTACAGCAAAGGCCCATGTATCCATACTGGGTCACAAGACTAAAGATTCATGGGTCGCAACTGACAGCTCTGAGGATATGTAGGGAATGATGTGACATCAATGGCAGATGGGTAACAATAACTTGTGTAAGGCTGAAATCACTTTAATATGGAAGCAATTGTTGTCCATGAGTAACACGTTATCTGGTTTTAAGTTCCCCTCGATCCTCAATCACAATAGTCATCTTCTCCTTCGATGACTATGAATTCATTCTCCAAATTTTCCACCTCAACACTTTCTTCAGCAATTTCCGGAGAATTTTCAGGCACGTTTTCTCCCCAGGAAAGTGAAGATACTTCATGATTATGGTCACTGGACTCCTGATGGTGGGATCTTCAGTGAGCAGGGCATAAAATAATTCTTGTGCTTTTTAGTGGAAAATTTGGTCCAATGTTCTGGAGGTGCAGTTTTGGTTTCAAAATCGTTGCCACTTGATAAAATCTTGCATCAGAGGTTAGTCTTTGGCCCTTTCCCAAAGAAAATATCCCGTAAATGTAACATATATAAAAGTACACCAAAGGCCCATGTATCCATGCTGTGTCGCAAGACTAAGGCTTCATGGCTTTGCAATTGACACAGCTCTGGGGCATGTTGGGAATGATGTGTGACATTGATGACACGAGGTTACCGATGGTTTGTATCAGGCTGAAATCACTTAATTTAATATGGAAGCAGTCTTTGTCCGTGAGTCACAAGTTATCTGGTATTACGTCTCTGTGCATCAGTGCTTGATCGTGCATATATTTTAGTGCACTGGTCAACTGTACCGCACAACGCTTCACCATCGCTTATGGATTTCCAACTTGGAAAAGAAGAAACCATTAGATTATATGCTCATTTAACTAAAGAATATGTAAGAACTTGGCAAATATGGTGAGTAGGTACATGACTAGGGGCTGCAGCTTGTAGCCATATCCTTGATCAAAACGCAAGGAACCCCATGTGGCTTTTTTTTTTTCTAAATCATTTTAGATCTTAAAAACTGTGGTGCCTCAACTTTGATACCCAGCCATGGTGAAGCAGACAGCTGGGGGCTGGTATTCTCAGGCTGGGGGGGACACATGGTTATTGGGCCCCCAAGCATAAAAATGATCACCCCCCCCCCTCCCCTAGTCATCATACAGGACTACAATCCTAGCCAAATTGAGGTAGAAGAAAATCATTAGTACAAACACGAAGTTACTGAACAAGGCCAACATTTGTTGCTTTGAGAAGTGTTCCGGAATCTCTTCTCATCCCTTACCCTCTGGATTGCTGAGTCCTAAAGTTCTGTGCGTGTAGGGAGCATTTACAATTGCTTCTCTACACAGTGAAAATGGCAGTGTTTACAGAGATGAGTGGATCTGAGAATCGTGTTTATTTTTTACCAGGAAGTTTAATTTTGTGGAAACTGTTCTGCAAATTTAATGCTCCTGATATTTTTTTTTTTTTAGCATTGTACGAATACTTTTTTTTTTTTTTCTCTGTAGTGACCCCAGAACATAGAATAAGATGTGGGGGGGAGAACAAAACAAAGACCCTTATGCTCGTGGGGGGGGGGACAAAACAAAGACCCTTATGCTCATGCCACACCCACACTGGGGCCTAGGGGCACTCGTTTACCGGGTCTGCTCTGTTCTGCTTGGAGGATGTCACGGCGACAGTGCCTGGTTCAGTGACCCCGGCAGTGTCATTTTAATATATGGAGATTGTGGTGGGGGATTATTTACAGGGGATAGTTCGTGACGCTGACTTGCCCACCCCAGGGCCTTAGGTGACTGTGTCGGGCCGGACTAGTCCGAGGTAGTCAGCGGTGGCGGGGCCCGACTATTGACCCTGGTGGAGTCAATACAAAATGTGGTGGTATTGGGGGGTGATGATAGTGTTAAAGTTTATATAAGATTCGTGATGCCACCTGTGGTAATTTGCAGCTATGGAGCCGCAGCTGCTGGAAGGGACCTCCGGCGCTGATATGGCAGCTAAGGTGTATCTTGCTCTCCACAGGTAGAGCGGGTACCCCGGGGCAACCTTTGGTGCTTGGTGAAGTCTATGGTGTTTGTGGGCAAGGTGCAGAATGAATCAGACGATACAGGGCTTGCAGTTGAGGTCTTTTACTCAGTTTCTGAATCCAGTTGCCAGCAAACCGGTTGCCCGCAGTATGCTGGCATCCTCTGTCAGGTGCCTCCGCCGATCCCGGATAGTTCAGAGGTCAATACCGGTGCACCCCTCCTTGTCTCTTTCCTGACTGTCTTCTTAGCTTTGACTCTATTAGTTGAACTGGTCTCGGCCTCCACCACAGGGCCTGTACAAAGGCGGCTAACCTCAGTCGTATCTTGTCCCCTTCACCGGTGGTCTGTGGCGGGTTGTGGCCTTGGGCGCTTGCAGCGATCTCCCAAGCCTTCGGTTTTACTTTAAGGAAATGTCTTTCTTCCCGCAGTCTAGGGACCGTCCCTGATTTTGCAGCCGGATCCCTCCACCCGATCTTTTAGTGGAGCAGGTCACGAGACAATTGCACTTCGGTGACCCTGGAATCCCCTCTTTCGGTGTCACCTGGGCCTAGCAAGACCCCAGGATCTCCACCAGGAACCTCCTCTCCTTTCCTTCTGGAACTGACCTGCCTTGTTCCCCTACTCACTGACTCCTCCCACTCTCTCCCTGGCTAGGCCCCACCCACACCATTGGGACCAGTAGATGGGACTTACGGCCCCATGACCAGATCTATGGGGGTTACTGCCACTATCCTTGACCTGGTGTATGCCTACCAATTGGTGTGTGCAGGTTTTATCCGTGAACCGGTAGGTGACCCCATTCTTACCTGGGATGGGATATTGCACCACAGCCAGAGGTGTAGTATCTGTGGCGACATAAGCCTCAGGGGCGCCACACATCCTCTTCCGACTGCCTCACATTCTACATTCTGCTCCCACTAACTAGACTCCACCCCCAGGCTGGTTTCGGACTGTGCTTTCATATGGCGACGTCAAAAGTGCAACTTCCCCTAACCATGGTATAGTGGAGTGTTGCTAAATAAGTGTGTACTGATTTGTGACCCCCTCTTACCGGGAAATGGGATACTACACCTCTGCTGATTCAGCCCTTATCCCAGGACTGCTCTCCTCCACGTCCTCTTCCAACTGCCTCACGTTCTACATTCTGCTCTAACTAGACTCCACCACAAGGCTGGCTTCGGACTGTGCGTTCCTGTGGCCACGTCATAGTTGCAACTTGCCCTAACCACGGTCTAGTGAAGTGTTGCTAAATAAGGGTGTCTGTGTTTCTGTGTACAGATTTGTGACTCCCCACCCCCCTCCTTACCCAGGAATGGGATACTACACCTCTGGCTGAGGTGCAGTACCTGTGTGGTGACTGAAGCCTCAGGGGCACCAGACTCACTTCACCACTTGCCTGTCCCAGCACCACTAGAGTTTCTGCACCCTTCTTTCTGCATTTCTCTGCCTCTTGTCTCTAGAGCAGGACTTCTTGCCACAACTAGGCCTGGGACAGCCCTGCTCATCCTATTAATAATTACATAATTCATCATTTTAGGAGTTGTGGGTGCATATTGCTGGTTTCTGCCTAACCGTCCCTGTATCTAGTAGCATAGAGATCTATAGAAAAAGTATTTCTAAAGATCTTTTATGTTTAATGAGCGTAGGGACTGGTGTTGTATCTCCCAACTAAGTGCCCTCTTATCATGCCCATAGGGGACAGGTTCCCTTTAAAAGGATGATAAACTAATGCTCATTTACCCACTCCTGTCGCAGCACCTCTATAGTCTGGTGTTTTTGGGGTTTTTTTTTTGGTCTGATATAGCTTTGTATTTCAACAATCTTCTTGGCAACTGAAAATACTATGGGGCCAGTAATGGTCAGTGGGTGGAGGGAGGTGAGCACAATTTTCAAAGAAAATTTGAGGTAATCACTAACGCGCTTTTGAATATAGCCCATGGTGGCTCCTCCACTCTCGGTCATGAATGCTGCAGGCTGCTATAGACTTACTGCCTTCATGTCAGCATCCTGATACAGGAGGCATAGTGACATTACTGCTGAGGTACAGGTGTCCTCCCATAATCCTGTGTTGTGTGGGTCTTTAGGGATATTGGGGATATTAGTGTGTATTCAGTGCTATAATGGCAGGACCCCTGTACTTCTGAATCAGAAAATCTGAAATATTATGTTCTAAAATATTATGAATTGGGCTATATTCTGTAGGAAAATACAATTTTATGTTGATTTCTAGCTGAGCCCATTTTAAAGAATCCAGATTCTTCAGATCAGTTCCAGATTACGCAGTCACAGGTTTGAAGCAATATGAGGAAGAAAAAGGACATCTGCTGCCAAATATTGCAATGCCTTGGACTGTATGGGGGGGAAAAAACTAGATATTTCACAAGCTTCAGATTGTATAGAAAATAAATATTATGGGGCAGGTGTCCGTCAGTCATCTTTTCCAAGTGTTGGATACAAGCAATACTCCAGCATCCCTACCCAACACTAGAAAAGACCTCTGCGCCTCTGTTTTTGAATTTTATCCAATTGATCAAATGTTTTATACCTTTATTTTGAGCATTAAAAATGCACATTTTCTAGAGAAGTCATTTATTCACCTTTTTTGTGATGTGTAACTTTTCTACTCCCACCAATGCTTGAGAGAAATATCTGAAAGTGTCATGCGATGTTTGTTCAGCCAGAGCTGGTCATCTGCTAAATTAGGTTCACTGGTCTTCAGCCCTGCAAGAGTAATTCCTGCAGGCTGGTAAGCAGGAACTAGGAGCTCATGTTGCTAATGGCCATGCGCAGCTGTTTTTCCTATTTAAGGCACAGCATTACTCTAATATACGCTGATGATGGCTTCAGCAATTCTGGTCATAGTAATGGTCTGGTTTATGGTGATCTGTGTTGCGATTTTGAGTGATGGGGCTGTTCCCCTGTTGTGCAAAACTTCCCTTCCTTTTCATTGTTCCCCTGTAAACAGTCTCCTGTTTTGAGTGTACAGTAGTGAGTTTTCATTCTCCCTGATCTGTGAAAATTCTGTGGGGTATTTTTTTTTTTTTTTTTTTCCCAGCCTGGCCCAAGGGGGGGGGGGAGAGTAAAATTAGGGTTCAGACAGGAGTCAGGGTCACGCTGGGGGCTCAGACCTGGCTACCATCAAGCCTACCTCTGAGATGAGGGACAGCGCAGGGTCTTGAGTCTGAGGGCCAGCCTAGGGGCCCCTGTTCTACAATTACATACCCCATGACATAAAGCTGAAATGTTGAATCACATCACTTGGGAGAATACACCACTCCTAGAATTTACCTCCTTTTATTCAGTTGCCGACATTTTATGGCTCCAAACAAATCTTAGATGAATAGATAGAAATGAGATTTGAGAGCTCCATGTTGTGTTTTGTATTTAATTAAAACGAACCTGTCGTAACAAACTTCCACCCAAAAAGCTTCTATTGGGCTTTGACCCTACATCTGTACCTTTAAAAAAAAAAAAAAAAAAACACACCAGAGAAGAAATTTTGGGGGAAATGGGTTGGCCCCAGCTTTATTAGACAATAGAAAATCAACCTCTGTCGATGCCCCTTCATTCATAACTTTAAATCATTATTCTTAATGACAAAGCCAATGGCCGATATATACAGCGAGCCTTGTAAACAAGACCTAACCGGGCATGGAAGAAAACCGCCCTGCTGTGGCAATGTCCATATATATGTACATAAGTATCTGTAGAAATCCCATCATTGAGAGAGGGAGAGTGTCTTCCTTCCACTGCTGGTAAGATGGCAAATTGTCATCTGGCTCCTCTGTACCCCTTCTTTTAACAAAGTGCCTCCACACCCCCATATCCTTGGAAAAGCCCCTCAACTTCCCCACACTTTTTTTTTTTTTTCTTTTTTTTTTTTTTTTTTTTTTTCTTCTTAACCCCTTTTCACCTCCCTAGGTGCTTTTCTTAGTTCAGGTCCTGTTCGGAAATTGCACTCTGATCTGCAGGCCACATGAAACGGCTGTATAGTTTGAGAAAAGACTTCGAGCAGAAAAAGATTAAATCATTGTTCTTTGTTATTTTCAGTCCAGTGTTCGGCACAATCAATAACTGCTTTCTAGTTATAAATGTGCAGAAAGATCCAGCAGTCAGTGATTGGGCCGAAAACTGGACCAAAAATCCCAGAGCAGAAGATCACAATGCCGGATACACTGACTCATAATAAAAATATACAGCAATTTACTCCCCTCCCCTTTATAATATGGAGCCTGTAGATCAGACTGAATGCTCATGGTGACTGCTTTCCTTTTTTTTTTTCTTGTGCATGATGTAATTTAAAATGTCTTCCAAAAAAAAAAATGAACAATAGATATTGTAGAAGATTTTTATTGGTAATTCCCTGGAACAGGGCAGACGTGGTATCTGCTGTTCCTTACTCAGTGGAAGTATATTTTAGTTATGCCCCTAGTCTCCCTGAAGTTGAGCATTTTACCCAGGTGTTTTTGACTGATACAGTATGCCGCAGCATTTCGGAGACAAGCCTACTTTAAAAGTTGTCATTGAGTCCCGGGTGACTTCTTGCCACCCACTGTCTGTGAGTGACAGGACTCTTCCTATACGTGTATACAGTCAATCCAGAGCAGATGGCAGGTAGATGCCAGGAGCCAGCCTGTAAGACTAGTCCTACTTCAAAGCACAGCTCAGTCCCCGGCAGCTTAGACTAGTCAGATAGGCGGGTACCTGGTGGCTTTCTACCGCCACCTGCCCTGGATTGACAGGTCTCCACATTCATTTCCATAGGCAAAGTCAGCCTTGGCAGACTTTCAAGTAGGGCTAATCACAGGCGGGTCCCCGGCATGTATTATCTGTCAGGATCACTTTTAAATTTGGCTTTATCTCTATGTACCAGAGCTTTACCGCACACGTATTCCAGATCTCTGGTCAATTGTAACACTCAATTCACTGTTACTTCTGGAATCTCCACCTAGAAAGGTAGAAGAGAACTTAAAGGGTGCTTTACACGCTGCAAAATCGCTACCAATATATCGGCGGGGTCACGTCGTTAGTGACGCACATCCGGCGCCGGTAGCGACATTGCAGCGTGTGACACAAAGGAACGACTATCAACGATTGCAAAATCATTAAACTGATCGTTGACACGTCACTCCTTTCCTTAATATCGCTGCTGCCACTGCAATGTGGGATGCCGCAGGAACGACGAACATCGTACCTATGTGTGACACTGCAGGAACGACTAACATCTCCTTACCTGCGTCCACCGGCAATGAATAAGTAAGGAGGTGGGCGGGATGTTATGTCGCGCTCATCTCCGCCTCTCCGCTTCTATTGGCCGGCTGCTTAGTGACGTCGCTATGACTACGAATGCACCTCCTCCTTGAGGGAGGAATTGTTCGGTGGTCACAGTGACGTTGCTGACAGGTATGTGCGTGACGCTGCCATAGCGATAATGTTCGCTATGGCAGCAAGCGCCAAATGTCGCACGAATGACGGGGTCGGGTGCTATCTAGCTCAACATCGCTAGCAATCGCTAGCCAGATCGCAGCGTGTAAAGCACCCTTAAGACTCTCAATTTAGAGCGAATATCCATCTGAAATAGAAAATGAGTCAGTATCCTAGATAAAGTCCACAACTACAAACTGCAGTTAATTTGACCTCACGAAACCACTGCTCCCAGCAAACCAAAAGGATGACCACTGGTGAGACAGAATGGAGACCACTACACTAGAATAAAAGATCTTTAAATAACACCATTCCTGACCACGTATCTTCAGACTATCCCTTAAATAAAACAAATGGCCAATTTAATGTTTTTGAATATTTTAGCTATATAAAGATTTTGTAATACTTATACCAGATTATGATAAAATGAACCGATCCTGCAAGAGCCACAACCTGGGTCAGAACATAATGGTCATCAGACATAAGAGGGAAGAGAGTAAATATGGCAGCTTTGTAGATGGACATACCTTGGCCAGACTCCCGGACATTTTCCAGATGTGTCCATCAGTATTGAAGTGCTAGGTGCCTGGTGTGTCTTTGGTGTGAGCTGTGCCAAGAGGGACAAGAACTAATATAGAAAGGTTGGGTGTGAGGGCTACAAGCGCAGACTCCTCAGCCCTCCGGCACTACCCAGATGACACGTTGAGTTAGAACTATTCTCACTTACAGTAATAACACTCTACTTATTGCCATATTACAAGTGAGATGGCAGCACATAGGGGAGTTCCTCAAGAGAACTTTGCAACAGACTTTCTTTAAATTAAGAAAACTAAACCGTCATCTGTGAGTATCTTACATTTAAATTATAAAGCTATACATAGGCCTTTATTATTGGAGCGTTCTGTGACCGGGCTCACCTATCTCCTTGATGACTAGGTAAATGTCCTCCTTCTGGGTTTGGAAAGCCGCCTCCATTGCCACCTAGAAACTGTTCTTAGATCAGAGTATATTCCCATCTACAAGATCCTATCCCAATATGTAGAGGGTGTAATATTAGCAAATACCTCCAATTAGAAATGTAGTATATCTCTTCTGATTCACTGCCTCTTGTTCAGGAAATTGTAGGTCCTTGGGTTTCCATAGTTATGACAACTCATAGTCACAGCCAGTTAGGTATCCAGGGTTATGACCACTAGCAACTAAGGTGCTTCAATGCCCTGAACATGAGGTAAGCAACAATGAATTAGGAGAACTAGACTACATTTCTAATTGGAAGTATTTGCTAAAATTAATACACCTACTACATATTTGGATAGGTTCTTGGAGAAGGGAATACCAATTTAATATTACTCCAGAGGAAAATGTAGACTACTTGTAAATGATTGTGTGGCGCCCTGGACAAGCCAGGTCATCACAGGTACTACAACAACACACCCCGAGATAGGCACATCAGTCACACACACACAAATCCTTGTTGCCTCCCTCCAGGGGCTGATGTCCACACCAGGTGGGGTGGAGCCAGGTGGTTGGCCCCACCCACTGAGGCGTTCACAGTCCTGGAGACGGGAAAAGGAAGCAGTCAGTTAGGGAGAGTGAAGTGGAGGAGTAAAGTGGCAAGTGAGGAGCAAACTGACCGTGTCCGGGTACTTGGCCCGGGCACCAAGAGCAAGGTTGGCAGATGGTGGTGGCCGTCTGCAGGAGAGGCCGATCAACGCGGAACCGTAGGACCGGGGTCGGGCGGTGGCCCGCCGGTACCGAACCGGGGAGCGAAGAGAAGCCAGCACAAACCGGCAGGGCCTACGGACCCCAACCAGGCTTGGAGTCGCCGTTTAAATCGGTCAAATCCATTAGCGACTGGAACCTCCGGGGTTTCCTAGCAGAAAAGACCCGATAGAAGGCAACCGTCCAAACCGAGAAGGGAAATACAGCTACCGCCAAGGCTAAAATTCCCAGGGCCAGAGCCTGCGGGCAAAAGGGGCTCCTCCAGCCCATATCTACGCTGGGGAGTGGGTTACCGGTGGGAAGCCATCGGGACCGAAGATACACAACAGGTGCAGGGAAAGGCAGCCACCCCCACCTGTCCGGGAGTAACCACCACAGCCGGCTGTGGGACCCATCCATCCAGCCGTTTGTTTCACCGGAGACTCCGTATACGTTATTGGCTGAGTGAGTACCTCCGTGCCGTCTGGCACTGCGCTGCCCCCGCGACCCTGCACCTCACCTACCCTGCCTCCCCATCTCCTCATCGGGCCCCGGGACCACCGACCCCCCCCCCCCCTACCCACGGAGGGGGAAAACAACATCCCAGCTGCTCCCTACCATCGCTCCCGGGATCCCCGTCACAAGCAGCGGTGGTGTCCCAACCTCACCACAAACAGTGGGTGTCGTCACGGACCAACTTCCCAAACTCCATCCCCCTTTCACTCACGGGCGAGGAGCGCCGCTTGAGTCCCCGGATCCGGCCCACCGCTCGAGCCACCGAGCAGCAATCGCAGCAGCGCCGGACCCGAGCGTTAGCGAGAGCGCAGCGGCGGCCTCCTCCCCGCCCGCGATAATTGTACAAGAGTATGATGGTAATTTAACTAGAAAAAAAAGTTTGCTATAGTTAATGTTACTCTAAAAGGTTTGACCACTTTATGGCCATAGGGTAACAAGACCCTAAACCCAGCATTAGTAAAACTAATAGAGATGTAATTGAGGAGTCGTATCAGGTTTACCAAAAACCCAACCCAGTTCAGTTGGGTTCTTATCAAAGAAATGAATTGTTCTTGATCCATAAGAAAGCTACATTTAGTTTTGGCTCAAATATCTACAAAATTTTTAATATAGGGATTTGGGTTTGTCCTCAAAGCTGCTAATATAATGAAGAGTAAAGGCCATTTACATTACAGGACCTTGAACCAAGCAAAATGAACTAGGCAGGGAGTAGTGTTTGGGTTTCTGCTGGGCCTTTACACAAACCTGCCCACCACATCTTCCATCAATGGGTTTTAAAAACACATATTCATATTTTACATATTTGCATGATATGTACACTAACACTAAATGACCACCTGTAATTTAGAAGCCAAGACAAATTAATAGCAAGTGTAATGGAAGACTAGAAGCTCTCCACATATTTACCTTGGAAGACTTAAGCCATCTCCGCTTCAGATCCCAAATGAAGTTTGGCGTTGTCAGACAAAACCAGTGCACTGTTACTGAAGCTAGAAACTGCTTCCACTGAGGCATCCGCTATTATGATGCATTCGATGTCCCCTTGGTCATCAGTCACAATATAGTAATCTTCTCCTTCGATGACTATGAATTCATTCTCCAAATTTTCCATTTCAACACGGTCTTCAACAATCTCCAGAGAATTTTTAAGCATGTATTCTCCCCATGGAAAGTGAAGATACTTCATGATTATGGTCACTGGACTCCTGATGGTGGGGTCTTCAGCGAGCAGAGCATGAAATAATTCTTGTGCTTTAGTGGAAAATTTTGTCCAATGTCCTGGAGGTGCAGTTTGGTTTCCAAAACATTGCCACTTGATAAAATCTTTGAACAGAGGATTATCTTTGACTGCCCTTTCCCAAGGAAAATATCCCGTAAATGTAACTTATAAAGTACACCAAAGGCCCATGTATCCATGCTGGGTCGCAAGACTAAAAACCAGGCGGGAACTTTGGCACACCATAACCCCCAACAAAAGAGCAATAGGTAAATTTTTTGGAAAAGCTTTTTATTGATCAAAACATAAAAATGGTCATAAGTGCAACAAGGACCTGTCCAGAAATGTTGACGTTTCGGCCGGTGGGCCTTCGTCAGACCGGACTCTTATCAATAAATGACCTTTGTGAAATTTATTGTCTTGGGGTGAAAGGGGTGCAATTCCCCGTAAGATCCTGATAAATGTAGGAAGATGTGAACGATAACCTAAGGTTATCCCAATTCAATATCCTGTAATTAGTTTGGAACAAAGTCCATAGTACATAAAGGTATGATTTGGATCAATAATTCAATGACATTACTCAGGGTATAAGGTAAACCGGCCGTGCTGGAAATAGGTACAACCTTCTATAAAGGTGTCTTAGTCAGCATATAAGCTGGTTATGGGAAGCTAATCAAATGTAAGGAATTAAATTAGAAAAGCTCCATGATACCATAATGATCATAACTGCGGTCAAGGTACCACCCGTGGGTCACATGCCGCAAGCACAAATTCCATATAAACATTTAAAAAAACAGGAGAAGAAAGGAATAAATAGTGCAAATTTTTGTCAAAAAAGGGGGGACAAAAAGGGGGTTCAAGTGAATGTGCATAAAACATTAAGCGCATGCGTACAGGGATGACGTGCAAGGTAGACACAGATAATGGTAGGAATTGTCCAGGGTGACATGCACAGCGGATATAGAGGGTGGTATATAGCAGTAGATCTGGACTATCAGAAAAAAGAGAAGCACAGAATAAATAGATCTAAGAGTATCATTACAGAGTGATAAAAGGAATTGCCGATGTGAAGCCCCACAAGTGTCGTGTCGGTGCATTACCTTCAGGGACTCCACTGGATCAGTCTGGTCACAGGTAGGAAATCTTCTTTGTAGTTTGTCGTGACGCCACTCTCAGAATTGCGGTCAGTGGGGACCGCCACTGCAGATTAAGGGATGCCTGGGGCTGATGGTGGGTGCAGTTAGTTGTAATAGCCTCCTGAGAGTGAGGCAAGCCCCAGGGCCCTGTGTAGGTGTGTGGAACCACAAGGCGCAGAATAACTCAATACAAGCAGAATGTCTTTCAGGGGTTTTACTCACAATTGATGGCAGGGTGAGTAACCCGGGCGTAGCTGGGATGAACCAGGCTGGAACCAGGTATCCTTCAGGCTGACTGATGAGGGTGGCTACCGACTCGCCTTCCTTAGCCCTTCTGTGGTTTGTGGTAACCCCGACTTTTAGTCCCTATGGGGGTCACCCAGGGAAGTAGCTGCTCCCCTCGTTTGGTTGCCGTTTGCTTGTCGCCTGGACCAGATCACTCCAGCTGCTTGCCTCCTGTGAACTATGGGCCCTAACTGTGGCTACGTGGCTGCGGACTTTGTGGTGTTGTGGCGTGGGCTTTGAGGGCCCCACACCGGCAGGTTTAGCAAGGAAAGGTGGATCTATCCCCCCACCGGGATCTGCCGCCCGTTTGGGCCTGGTACTCCCTGACAGTCTCCGTACTTTCCACTACGTTGCTCTCTCTCTAGCGGTGTGTGGATTTCGGGCAGCACTACCAGGTGACCGTTCTCCCCCGTCGGTAGTCACTGCGCGGACGCTGTTAGACTGCAACAGCTCCAGGGGCTGCTTCTGCTCTCCCTGAGCTGCACACTAAACCGGCTCACTTGAGGGACCTGCACTGCTGCTCCTGTCTGAGCTCCACTTCCATGCTCCTCACTCCTCCACACTCTGCTTCAGACTCTTACTCCTCCTTCTCCCTCTTGTGCCTGCCTACGCCACCTAGCAACCAGGCTCTCCACCACACCCCTCGATTGGAGATGGAGGCTTTGCCCCCTCCACCCTTCCAGTGGAGGTGAAGGCTTTGCCCCCTCCTGGGATCCCCAGGGGTCCTCTCAAAGGTACATGTGTGAGACCTGATCACTATGCGCCTGTGTAGTCACACCTCGGTCAGCCTTCTGGATTACCTGTGTTGTACTGTCCCCAGCATGGGTGCAGTACTCGGTGGTGCCTGACTAGGTCAGGGGCGCCACACCACATTATACATTGTTATGCAAACAGGGAATGAAAGTATTCTTTATCAGTTCTAGACCGATGGCAGTATTCATCTCATTCTTTATTCATGATATAGAAAGGCAGAGTAGTCCGAAATGGGGGTCTTCAGTGGACCACTCACTCACTGCAAAGATAGGTAAATCTGCTCTAAATAGAATGAAAAAGACCCCTTCTGAGGAAGAGACGAAACGATCGTATAAGGTACTGTCACACATAACGAGATCGCTAGCGAGATCGCAGCTGAGTCACCGTTTTGGTGACGCAGTTGCGATCCCGTTAGCGATCTCGTTATGTGTGACACCTACCAGCGATCAGGCCCCTGCTGTGAGATCTTTAGTCGTTGCAGAATGGTCCAGGCCATTTTCTTCAAAGGTGATGTCCTGCTGGGCAGGACACATCGCTGTGTTTGACACTGTGTAACAGGATCACAGTGACTGCTGAGATCGTTATACAGGTCGCTACTGCGATCTGTATTGTTCTGCATCGCTGGTATTATCTGACTGTTTGACATCTCACCTGCGACCTCCCAGCGACTTACCTGCGATCCCTATCAGGTCGCATCGTTTTCGGGATCGCAGGTAAGTCGTTATGTGTGAAGGTACCTTAAGGGGGATCTTGGGTTTCTTATGTAAGGCTTATATTTATGCTTTGGTTCATCACCGCTCTGTATGACCTGTTTAACACTATGTTGATTTGATCCTTGTACCTGCTTGATAAGTATTGCTGTGACCACACCAGTGTCTATGGCCTAATGTTATGCGGCTTGTCTAGTAACACACTGGTGTAATCTAACTCCTGCAACAGGATTAAATCTTGCTCTGTTAACCCTTAATATACCTATTTGAGAAGCATTGCTCTAAACACATCAGTGTTCATGATGTTATGTGGCCTGCCTGGTAATATGCTGATGTGATATTATTCCTGTTAATCATATGGCAGATTGCATTTTGCTCTGTTAACTCTTAACATATAGTTGATACATAGGTATAATGGGCATTTGTTTACAACAATTCATGTGACAACGTGTTCAGAGTTTTTTTCTGATGCAGTTTATGGCTTGCCTTAGACATTAACTCTGCATAGATTCATTGGAATAAGCAGATTATTCCCATCCCTAAACAAAACTGTTCAACCCCTCATTCATCTCATGTATCTTTGGTCTCTCAAATTGTTTACTTTTTTTTTTTTTTTTTGTTGTTGTATGCTAATGCACTAGCACTTTCCTATAGATCATAAATTATATATTATAGTCGACCTTGATGCGGGCGGATTAGGGGTTGACTACTTTTGCAAGAGACCAACTTCACAAACATATGTACAAAAAATTTGTTCAAAAAAATTGTGTGATGAACCTGTGAATTTATTATGTATAATATTTAAAAAAAAGAAAAATTAACACTTGTTAAACCCAGGATATTTTTATATCATTATCCATCTTTTTAATATTTTTCTTGTGTGTTTGTCTAAATAAAATAATAAAGAATGTAATATCAGAAAAAAGAGAAGCACAGAATAAATAGATCTAAGAGTATCATTACAGAGTGATAAAAGGAATTGCCACATTATACATTGTTATGCAAACAGGGAATGAAAGTATTCTTTATCAGTTCTAGACCGATGAATACTGCCATCTCATTCTTTATTCATGATATAGAAAGGCAGAGTAGTCCGAAATGGGGGTCTTCAGTGGACCACTCACTCGCTGCAAAGATAGGTAAATCTGCTCTAAATAGAATGAAAAAAGATGTAACACTGTTTTAGTACAAAGCCTAAAGTGCGCCCATGCCAAGGGGGACAGAAGGGTAAGAAAAGTTTAAAAGCATAAAAACAGATATACGTAGAGTAATAAAAGAGGATTGATAATGGTGGGCAGCTATAAGAATGATGCAAAACTAATAGCTTCGTTCAGTCCCCTGGGGACCAACGTGTCGAGGGTGCTGATCCATCGGGCCTCACATTGGGCCAATCTTTGAGGTTACCACCTCTGGATCCACCACTCACCACGTCAATGCCCCTTATTTCCAACCTAGAGGAGTCACAGGAGTGAAACACCTTGAAATGTCGAGGGATGGTTTTGAGGAAAGTATTATCATCAGCAGATCTAGCAGCCTCAATGTCACGTACGTGCTCCCTGACCCTAATGCGGAGCTCACGGGAAGTGAGCCCCACATATATCAACTGTGGGACCACACATGTGGTATATTACGCCACATGTCCGTGCTCTCTGATCTATCTCCTTATATCAAAGCGTCTCACTCCATCTGAGGACAAGAAGGTCCTAGTCCGGATTATATTTCTACAGGCCATACAGTGTCCACATTTATAACAACCTGTTAAAGGGGGGGCCAGTGCTGAAAGGGTTAAGGGCAGGAGGAACGTAATGGCTGTTCACCAAAATGTTTTTGAGATTACGGGAACGCCATGCCATCATGAGTGGGTGTCAGTCAGGACATCCGATAGAATAGGGTCTGATAAAAGGACAGGCCAATGCCTGTTCAGAATTTTTTTCATGGCACCCCACTCATGATTAAACGTCCCGATAAATCTCAAATCAGGCTCCAGATGTTCCTTTTTAGTAGTGTACGAGAGGAGCTGAGGTCTGGGTGTCTTCCTAGCTCTCAAATAACCCCTTTTGATGGCTCTATTGCGATAGCCACGGTCGTGGAAACGGCGCTTGAGATCCAAGGATTGGGCTTCAAATTTTTGGTCTGACGAGCAGATCCGCCTCATCCTTAGGTATTGTCCAGTCGGTATGGCTCGGATAGTAGAGGGGGGTATGGGCAGATGAAGCATGCAGCAGTGCGTTGACAGGTATCTTTACGGAAAACGTCTGTTTGAGACGATCCGGACCTACTTCAATTTTAATATCCAAGAAGTCAACGCAACTGCTGCTATGCTTTATAGGTAAGTTTGATGTTAAAATCATTATGGTTGAGTTGCCCCATAAAGAGTTCGAGTTGCTCCACACTGCCCTGCCAAAAAATTAAAACATCGTCAATATATCTTAGCCAGCACTGCACATGGGCGCTAGCCCCGGCACCTCCGTCACCAAAAACCAACCTCTCCCGGAAACCCAGGAAGAGGTTGTGTACGAAGGCGCACAGGCCGCGCCAATCGCAGTGCCTTGCCTCTGAAGATAAAATTGATCTTTAAAAAGAAAAAAATTATGAGTAAGGGCAAAGTGGAGCAACTCGATAATCAAATCCCCCATCCTGCCACAGCGACTGTCCATCCCAAGGAAAAAGCAAACTGCTGCCAGGCCATCCTCATGTCCAATGCTGGTGTACAGGCTTTCAATATCTGCCATCACTATATGAGGACATCCTCTTCCACAAAGATGCCGTCAATCCTATTAAGGACATCCGTAGTGTCCTTAACATAAGAGGGGAGTGTCTCAACAATGGGTTTTAGAAAAGGATCTATAAATTTACAAATTGGTTCACACAACCACTCTATGCCGGACACAATCGGACGCCCTGGAGGATTGACAGCATCTTTGTGGATTTTGGGTAGAAAATATAAAGTTGGTACTTTTTAAGGATGTATTGAGAAGCCCCTCCATCTTTTTAGTGATGATGCCTTTCTCAAGCGCCGCCTCCAGAATACGTGTTAGTTCCTTAGTAAAGAAAAGCAAGGGGCTATGTGAGAGCTTAGTGTAGGTATCCCTGTCCTTAAGCTGACGTGAAGCCTCCCTCTCGTATTTTTCAACGGCCCAGAACACCACGTTGCCTCCCTTGTCCGCCGCCTTAACAACAACATCTTTATATGATTTCAATTCCTCCAAAGCCCGTCTGTCTGTGTGAGGTTATCAAATCTCCTTCTGGAGATTTTTTTTTTAAATCATTCATGACGAGCTTGGTGAAGATGTCGATTGCTGGGCAGAGGGACAAGGGAGGGAACCTGGTTGATTATGAGTAAAAATGCCTTAGGAAACGCACCTGAATTAGTTGTCTCCTGTTCTTGTAGGAGATCCTCTGACGCCTGTAGAGCCTCCTTTTCCAACTCACTCTCAACGTCCATTGTGTTCCTGTGATTGAGTCTTCTCAATATCACCTTTCTTGCAAAGAGATTAATATCTTTTTGTGCTGAAAATAAATTAAAGTTGTTAGTCGGTGAGAAGGACAGACCTAACGACAGTACCTCCAACTGGGCCTCTGTAAGGACACGGGTGGATAAATTAATGACCTGTAATTGGTTAGACACACACCTACAGGGATTCTTCCAGGATGATTGTTGTCTTTTACGGCCATTTTTGACTTTTGCCCCAACACTCTGGTCCATATCCAGTGCCCCACGAGAGGCCCCGGAGGAGGCATCTTCTCCGGAAGTGTGAGAGTGAGTTGATGAGGATCTTTCGCGTGACGTCAGGTCCGGTCCTGCCACGTCCCCTATTCTGTCCAGACCGCCACTTGTATGCCCGTGATGTGGAATAGTCTGATGTCCCTGTTCAATTTTTTAAGTTTATACTCTTTTATATCCTTCTCAAGTTTGGACAATTCCTGCTCTATTTCCTCATTTTAAGTTTGGATACAAACTCAGGAGAGCATTTTTCCTTTTAAGGACTTCTCAATGTCCTCTCACTCGGACTCCATTTTAGCTAGAGATTGACTGTTACGATACCTTTAATAGGGATAAGAACCCTTTAGAGCAGGTCTGGGCCAGGTCTTCCCATTTGTTCACAAATGTAAAGAAACTGTCATTCACCTTTCCGGCAGAGCTGGGTATATGTATGGACCAGTGAAAATTTCGCCATTTGAGGTGTGGGTGACTCCTGCGAAGACTAAGGCTTCATGGCTTTTCAATTGACACAGCTCTGGGGACATGTAGGGAATTGTGTGACACTGATGACACGAGGCTACCGATGGCTTGTCAGGCCAAAATCACTTAATTTTAATATGGAAGCAATCTTTGTCCATGAGTAACACATTATCGGGTTTTAAGTCTCTGCACCTGTGAGTGATCATGCATATATTCTAGTGCACTGGCCAACTGTACCGCACAACGCTTCACCAACACTTCTGGAATGCCAACCTGGAGAAGAAGAAACCATTAGATACATGCTGCCTTAACTAGAGAATAGGTATTAACTTGGTAAACATGAAGAGGAACTACCACTCTGGTTTTTGTTTTTCACTACCGGATGTAAAGTATTTTACTACATACAGCAAACACTTCTTCAATTGTGTGACTACAGCTCTGACTGTTTGGAAGTTACTGACTATCACTCTCTCTTGCTGAAAGTCTGAGCCTCATTTGGAGCCTTCTAGACTTATATTAAAAAATGACTTCCAGTCTACCCAGCAAACACTGGAACGATCCTGAGCATATCTACTCCGGTCATGTGGTGGAGAGGACTGGAACAGCACGGGGAATAGCAGAAGGCAGTGATTGGGAAGTATTTTACTACATACAGAGAACATGCATTACTGATTTAACTATCTGGTGGTGAAATAAAGAACCTGGAGTGGTGGTTTTAACTTGGAATACTGATTTCCAACTGAGGATTCTCTAGTCTATGCATAATCACGAATAATGTGACAAGAGGCAAGTAAGGAGTCTTGAAAGAACTAGCGGATCTCAGGTTGGATAACACTTTTCTAGGTATCTAAAGCAGCTGTACAAATGAGAACTCCTGACCACACTTCAGAATATCTACAAAAATCAGACAAATTCTACAGCTACATATTTAAAAACATTCAGTGATTGACCTACTTACACTGGGTTCAATTAGCGAATGAAGGCCAAATCCTGGGTCAGGATATAGTAGTCCTCAGTGTCCACATAGATTGGGTGGGTGAAGATGATCCCTTCATGACCCGATAAGGTGATGGACACACAGAAGATACGGACAAAGGAACAACATTTCCTCCACGAGTCAGTTTAAGGGCCACGTGTTTTCCTTATTTAAAAAAAATAAAAAAATAAATAATTCAGATGAAAAACAATATTGGTCTTTTAACTTCTTTTGACCTGTATATTCCTTGAACTTCTGTATTGGTGTGATCAGCTGCAGGAGCCTGACTATATAGCTGGCTCCTGTTGGTACTGATTTTCTCCCTGATCCTCAGTTCACGCTTCATATGCAGCGGTCAGCAGTACCATAGGCCCATGCCAGTGATTGCTCTCCCCTAACTCATCAGCCACCCTGCAGGGCGATTGTAGATGCCAGTAGGTCTCTATAGGGCAGGTGCTGATGGGAAACTGCCAATCAGGCATGGACCATGATGTGTAATACACGGCGCTGTAGGGGAATGATCTATATAACACGGGATCAGGGCGTCACATGTTAAATTTCCCTTGTAAATTTTTTTTTTTATATATTTTTATAGGGATGGAAAAAATGATGACACTCACTCTTCAAATGTGTTTAAACTCTCAAACCTTTTGAAGTACCTATACATCTAAGGCTCTGCCCCTGTTTAAAAAAAATATATATTTGTAGTTTCTCTTTATCTAAACTGAAAAAAAATTCAGAATAGGGGGAAAATAGCTTTTCTTGCCATACGGCAAAAAAACGTAATTCTGGTCTTTTGACTTTTGTTCCTCACTACAGACTTTACTGATCAGAATAATTGATTTTGTATTTTGATCAGGCGTTTCTGATCTCCTATTAAATCTTTTTTTAATTGTGTATTATATTATATTTTTCAGTAATTTTTCTAAATAGATCTCATATATACAGATCTCCAATGCAGGTAATCATAGTGTGAGGAAATTATGGAAGAATAATATGGACATTTTAACCCCTTAATTTTACTAATTGTAAAGGGGTGTGTCTGTGTGAAATAAATACCTAAAGATTATATAATATATACGGATATATATTATAATATTATATTATATAATATATTATAATATATAATATAAACATAATGTATATATAAATATAATATATAAATATAATATATATATATGTGTGTGTATGTATGTATGTATGTATGTATGTATGTATGTATGTATGTATGTATGTATGTATGTATGTATGTATGTATGTATGTATGTGTGTGTGTGTGTGTGTGTGTGTGTGTGTGTCGCCCTGGGCAAGCCAGGGGTCACAGGTCACAACACCACCACACCCCACACTCCAGGTAGGCACATCTGCTAACCAGAAATCCTTGTTGCCTTCCTCCAGGAGTCTGTTGATACACACCAGGGGGTGGGCCAGGCGGTTGGCTCCGCCCACCAAGGAGCTCACAGCTCTGGAGGCAGGAAGTGACCAGGCAGAAGGCCCAGGCAGGGCAAGTGTGAGGAGCTAAAGTGAGAGTTAACAGAGAAGGAAAGAAAAGTGGAAAAGGAGGAAAGCAAGAAGTGGTGACAGAGCAGAGAGAGTGCAACGCCTGAGAGCCCAGCTGTGTGTAGGGCTAGAACAGCAAGGTCAGCGACGGCGGTGACTGTTCGGAGGGGGACCGTTTGAAAGTTCCTGGAAGGACCCCGTTGGCTGTGTGCCCGGTGGTCTGGAGCAGTGTTCCGAAGGACAGGCAGCACCAGGGCAGGGGCCTCTCGGACCCCGGCAAGGCTAGGAGTCGCCCAATTTGCCGAATCCGTCAGTGAAGGGGACGTAGATCCCCCAGCAACCAAGTCCCGATTGACGGCAAAAGCCCGACCATTACAGGGGAGACACCGCCACCGCCAGGGCACCAGTTTCCCCAGGGCCAGCGCCTGCGGGCAAAGTGTAGAGCTCCTCCGGCCCAGATTGCAGTCGGGGAGCGGGTAACCGGAGGGAATCCACCGCTACCATCAGTCAACACAGGTGCAAGGAAGAGAGACATCACCGTCACCTACCGGGAGTGCAGGTGCAGCCGTCTGTGGGACCGTCCTACCAGCCATTTGGTTTACCGTACAAACTGTGTCCAAGTCTCAGGCTGAGTGAGTACCACAGTGCCGCAAGGCACAGCGCTGCCCCCGCGTCCCTGCGCCCTCCAGGCCCTACACTTTACATCTCTTCACTGGGCCCCGGGATCACCAACCCCTACCCACGGAGGGGCAACACAACACCTGGCTGCTCCGCATCACCATCCCCGGGACCCCCACACTGAGCAGCGGTGGTGCAATCACCACAACCGTGGGTGGCGTCACGAACTATAACAATCCCCACACCCAACAAACAACCCCCTTTCACTCACGGGCGAGGAGTGTCGCTCGAGAAACCCCGGGATCCAGCCTACAGCTCGAGCCACAAGGAGCAGCTGCCGGACCCGAGCAGAAGGGGTGAGCGCGGTGTGCTGACACCCTCCTCCCCGCCCGCGACATATGTATGTATGTATGTATGTATGTATGTATGTATGTATGTATGTATGTATGTATGTATGTATGTATGTATGTATGTATGTATGTATGTATGTATATGTGTGTGTGTGTGTATATATATGTGTGTAGATATCTATCTATCTCTTTATACTGTTAGCCAGTGGATAGAAAGACATTGTTTAAAAAAAAAAAAAAGGCCTCAGTGGTTGATACCTTTTTAATGGATAACTGAAAGGTGATAAATAGCAGCTCCTCGGGTCTCCATCAGGCATGGTATAACACAAAAGCTGAAGTCACATATTTATACACAACAGGACATAGAATAGAGCAGTAAATAAGACAGCATATGGAAAGGGGACAAACAGTTGTGGCAGCAAATATTGGAGCAGTTCATAGATTTCTTTTTACATCAGTTAAGAAATGTGCTCCTCAGAGCATCTGGAGGATTCACAACTCTGGACGAGACCTAAATTAAAAAAAAAAATGTTCACACTCCTTATTAGAGTTGAGCGCGGTTCGTGGTTCGTGGTTCTCCAGTTCTAGGCTCGAGTGATTTTGGGGCATGTTCTAGATCGAACTAGAACTCGAGCTTTTTGCAAAAGCTCGATAGTTCTAGAAACGTTCGAGAACGGTTCTAGCAGCCAAAAAACAGCTAAATCATAGCTTGGTTTCTGCTGTAATAGTGTAAGTCACTCTGTGAATCAAACTATTATCACATTTCAGTGTATAGTGTGCGTGAACAGCGCCTTCAGATCACTGCTGTTTCTATAATGGCGATCGCCATTTTTTTTTTTTTTTCTTGTCTTCCTTCCCTAAGCGCGCGCGTCTTGTGGGGCGGGCCAGCATGTCAGCCAATCCCAGACACACACACAGCTAAGTGGACTTTGAGCCAGAGAAGCAACGGCATGTGTGATAGGATCTGCATGTCACATGTCCCTGCATTATAAAACCGGACATTTTCTTCACGGACGCCATTATCTGCCTTCTGCGTCTTTGGTGTCAGACATCAGTGTCGCAGCTCTGTCCTCCTGAGTCCTATAGCCGATACAGCTGTATGCGCTGCATACACAGCGTTAGACAGCATAGGGAGAGCACTTTATAGCAGTCCTTTTTAAGGGCTCAAACCGGCAGGGTCAGAGTTAAGGTGACAGGTCCTGAAAACAGCGCCAGCGTCTGTGCAGCCAAGGTCAGGGATTTCCTCCCTGCATTTCACCATTAGGAGGGAATAGAAAGGCAGGCTTCCATTCCTCTACCCAGAGCACCACAATCCTGCCACTGTACCCTCTTGTCCTCTGCACACTCCAACTCATAACTAAGCCATTATACTAGCAAACACTCAGTGTACCTAGTGGCATCCTATACGTGGCTATTGGACTTTGCTATAGTCCCACTAGTGCCAAGACATTTGCAGAGCGCATCTGCCTGCGTTGCACACTCCAACTCATTATAACTAAGCCATTATACTAGCAAACACTCAGTGTACCTAGTGGCATCCTATACGTGGCTATTGGACTTTGCTATAGTCCCACTAGTGCCAAGACATTTGCAGAGCGCATCTGCCTGCGTTGCACACTCCAACTCATTATAACTAAGTTGCATTGTCAGGGATATTTATTCTTTATTATTCTGCTGTTAATAAAGCTAGACCACCACTGCAATCTTCACCACCTCTCAATTTTTACTACCACATTTTCAGTCCACAATCTTGTCGCAATCAACATGAGTGGCAAAATGACAGATGCTGGTGGAAAGGGGAAGAGGCGTTGTGGAAAAGGCAAAAAAGGTTTTGTCCGTGGGGAAGGTGGCAAAGCTCCATTATCATCTGCTGAAGATAGACCATCTACCAGCAAAAGTAAGATGTCTACTACTTACCGTGGACAATCCGATGTGCTCCCTTTTTTACGGACACGAACAACAGGAAGAAAGGTAGATGATGGGCAAAAAAGGAAAATGCTTGAATGGATCTCAAGTGGTCCAACAAGTGCCCTCTCAGCCACTTCAAGTACCGCATCCAAAAAACACCAGTCCTCTGAGTTGTCATCCCAATCAAACTTGCTTTCTCACAGCTCTGAAGTCTCCATCAGCCCTGCACAGTATGGTGGAACTGAGATGGCTGAGTCTGCAGAGCTGTTCAGTCACACTATAGCCTGGGAATCGGAGGTCTGCTCCCAAGCTACAGTGAGTACAGAACAGGAAATGGTCTGCAGTGATGCCCAGAACCTTTGTGACTCTGATTCAGGCCGTGAGGACCAAGTTTCTGAGCATAATGTTGACCCTTTGTCACAAACTGTAACACCTGTGGTTATAGACAATGAGGAACATACTGATGAAGATGAGACGCAGATACCCGATTGGAATGACAACTTAAATATTCGGTCAGGGCAAGAAGAGGCTCGGTCTGAGGGGGAGGGGAGTGCAAACACAACAATTGATGATGACGTTCTAGATCCCACCTACTGTCAACCCCGTGTCAGGCACTCGAGGAGGTCAACAGAGGCGGTGGAGGAGGATGCAACCGACGACGAAGTTACCTTGCGCCTTCCTGGACAGAGTCGGAGCACTGGTAGCACGTCTACAACTGCATCCTCAGCCACCACTCTGCCTATGAGCATTATTCGGGGTGGATCAACAGGTCGCATGGCCTCTAAGCCTTGCCTAGCCTGGTCTTTTTTTGACATCGAAAAAGATCGCCCAAATCATGTGATATGTAACATTTGTCATGATTCTCTTAGTAGAGGTCAAAACCTCAGCAGTTTGACAACTTCTTCCATGAATCGTCACATGAATAAATATCATAAGTCCCGGTGGGAAGCTCACCGTGCTGCAATGCGGCCTAGCGGAGCGAACCATCCACCGCCCGCCCCTTCCAGTGCATCCGCGCGCTCTTCATCTTCTAGGACTGTGGGGACAGCTGTCACACCTGTTTTTCCACGCAAAACTTCCACCACTGTAACCGCAACAGGCAGTTTGCTTGGTAGGTCGTCAGTTGGTTTGGAAGGGGAAACAAGTGAGTGTGTACAGCTCTCTCAGACATCGATAGCACCAACGTTGGATGAAGGCAACATCATGTCTCCGCCTGCACTTTCCTCACAAACCTGCATTTTTCCAGGGACACCCTACTCAACACCGTCTACACACAGCAGCTAGATCTCTGTCCCTCAGATGTGGTCAAATAAAAGGCCACTTCCTCCGACCCATGACAAAGCTAAGAGGTTGACTCTATCCCTCTGTAAGCTGTTGGCTACCGAAATGCTGCCTTTCCGCCTAGTGGACACACAGGATTTTAGAGACCTTATGTCTGTCGCTGTGCCCCAGTACCAGATGCCTAGTCGCCACTTCTTCTCTAAGAAAGGTGTGCCCGCGCTACACCAGCATGTCGCACACAACATCACCGCTTCCTTGAGAACCTCTGTGTGTGAACGGGTGCATTTCACCACCGATACTTGGACCAGTAAGCATGGACAGGGACGTTACATGTCGCTGACTGGGCACTGGGTAACTATGGTGATAGATGGTGAAGGGTCTGCTGCACAAGTCTTGCCGTCCCCACGACTTGTGTGTCAATCCTCTGTCTGTCCAAGTTCCGCCACAGCTTCTGCATCCTCCACCTCATCTGGGTCCTCCACCTCCGCCCCAAGCCTGCCTGGTCAGGCCACCAGCGTTCTTACTGCGCAGAAGGAATCACGCACCCCTCATTACTATGCTGGCAGCAGAGCGCAACGGCATCAGGCGGTCTTTAGCTTGACATGTCTTGGGAATAAGAGTCACACAGCTGAGGAGTTGTGGTCAGCTCTGCGGTCCGAGTTTAATAAATGGTTGTCTCCACTCAACCTGCAGCCTGGTAAGGCCGTGTGCGACAATGCTGCAAACCTGGGTGCGGCACTTCGCCTGGGCAAGGTGACACACGTACCTTGTATGGCTCACGTGTTGAACCTTGTCGTCCAGCAATTTTTAACACACTATCCCGGCCTAGATGGCCTTCTGAACAGGGCACGAAAACTGTCAGCTCACTTCCGCCGTTCAAGCGCCGCAGCAGAGCGACTTGCATCGCTCCAGAAGTCTTTCGGCCTGCCGGTTCATCGCCTGAAATGCGATGTGGCGACACGCTGGAATTCAACTCTCCACATGTTACAGCGACTGTGGCAGCACCGCAGAGCCCTGGTGCAATACGTCATGACGTATAGCCTGGGCCAACGAGATGCAGAGGTGGGGCAGATCACCCTGATGGAGTGGTCTCAGATCAAGGACCTATGCACCCTTCTGCACAGTTTCGACATGGCGACGAATATGTTTAGCTCTGACAATGCCATTATCAGCATGACGATTCCAGTCATTTACATGCTGGAGCACACGCTAAACACTATTCGGAGTCAGGGGGTGGGACAACATGAAGGGGAGGAACTACAGGAGGATTCATATGCGCAAGGGACAACAACATCACCAAGGTCCAGACGTTCATCATCACCAACGCAGCAGGCATGGGACCATGGGGGACAGGGATCGACAAGGGCGCATAGTAGCAGGCGAAATGTTGAGCAAGGTGCAGGAGAACATGAAGAAATGGAGGACGAACTGTCCATGGACATGGAAGACTCAGCGGATGAGGGAGACCTTGGTCAAATTTCAGTTGAAAGAGGTTGGGGGGAGATGTCAGAGGAAGAAAGAACGGTTAGCACCTCTGTGCCACAAACACAGCGTGGACTTGGTCCGCATGGCTGCGCAAGACACATGAGTGCCTTTTTGTTGCACTACCTCCAACATGACAGTCGTATTGTCAAAATTAGAAGTGATGATGACTACTGGATTGCCACACTATTAGATCCCCGGTACAAGTCCAAATTTTGTGACATAATTCCAGCCATAGAAAGGGACGCACGTATGCAGGAGTATCAGCAGAAGCTGTTACTCGATCTTAGCTCGGCTTTTCCACCAAACAACCGTGCAGGTGCAGGGAGTGAATCTCCCAGTTGTAACTTGACAAACATGGGACGGTCTCGTCATCTTCAACAGTCTACCCGTACCAGTAGGACCGTATCTGGTGCCGGTAACAGCAATTTTATGGAATCTTTTCATAATTTTTTTAGACCCTCTTTTGCAAGGCCACCAGAGACAACAAGTCTGACACATAGTCAACGGCTGGAGAGGATGATACAGGAGTATCTCCAAATGAACATCGATGCCATGACTGTGCAACTGGAGCCTTGCTCCTTTTGGGCTTCAAACCTAGAAAAATGGCCAGAGCTCGCAACTTACGCCTTGGAGATTTTGTCGTGTCCAGCTGCCAGCGTTGTCTCTGAACGTGTATTCAGTGCTGCTGGGTGTGTGCTGACAGATAAGCGCACGCGTCTGTCCAGTGACAATGTGGACAGACTGACGTTCATCAAAATGAACAAGTCATGGATCCAGAAGGAATTTACTACCCCTGTGTCATCCTGGGGAGAGTAAATGCTTGTTGATTTGGAATGTGCTTGATGCAAATCAAAACATCCTGTTTGCAACTAGGGCCCAAGTGCTGCCACTGATGGGGTGTCAGTGTGGCCCAATTTTTGGAAAAAAGGGAGACTCCGCTTGGAGTAACCCTTGCTTGCTGTGTTTTTAAAAGAAGCCAAGATGAACAGAGCTGGGATCAGGAAAGACTTTGCTACCTACCCCGGTGTCATGCTGGGGACGGTTAATTATGGCGTATTTTGGAATGTGCTTGATGCAAATCTAGCTGTGAAGTGTACAACAAGGGCACAAGTGCTGCCACTGAATGGGTGGGTGTGTGGGGCCCAATTTTTGGAAAGAAAGGGAGACTCCGCTTGGAGTAACCCTTGCTTACATTGTTTTTAAAAGAAGCCAAGATGAACAAGTCATGGGTCAGCAAAGACTTTATCTACCTACCCCAGTGTCATCCTGGGGACGGATAAGAATGGCGTATTTTGGAATGTGCTTGATGCAAATCTAGCTGTGAAGTGTACAACTAGGGCACAAGTGCTGCCACTGAATGGGTGGGTGTGTGTGTGGGGCACAATTTTTGGAAAAAAAGGGAGACTCCGCTTGGAGTAACCCTTGCTTGCTGTGTTTTTAAAAGAAGCCAAGATGAACAGAGCTGGGATCAGGAAAGACTTTGCTACCTACCCCGGTGTCATCCTGGGGACGGATAAGAATGGCGTATTTTGGAATGTGCTTGATGCAAATGTAGCTGTGAAGTGTACAACTAGGGCACAAGTGCTGCCACTGAATGGGTGGGTGTGTGGGGCCCAATTTTTGGAAAAAAAGGGAGACTCCGCTTGGAGTAACCCTTGCTTGCTGTGTTTTTAAAAGAAGCCAAGATGAACAGAGCTGGGATCAGGAAAGACTTTGCTACCTACCCCGGTGTCATCCTGGGGATGGATAAGAATGGCGTATTTTTGAATGTGCTTGCTGCAAATCTAGCTGTGAATTGTACAACTGGGGCCCAACTGCTGCCACTGAATGGGTGTGTGGGTGTGGGGCCCAATTTTTGGAAAAAAAGGGAGACTATGCTTGGAGTCACCTTGCGGTGTTTTACATGATTTTAGAATGGCGTGCCATGCCTATATCTGTGTGTCCTCCTCTTTTTCCTTGTCCAGCTGTTTTGTTTTCGCATGAGTATATGTCCTTGTCACTTTCCAATGTGTTTGAGTTGTTTGTCACCTTTTGGACACCTTTTGAGGGTGTTTTACTGTGTTTGTGATTGCCTGCTATTGTTTCCTATTGGCTCGAGTTCGGTTCGTCGAACGTTCGACGAGCCGAACTCGAACGGGAGGTCCGTTCGGCGAACCGACCTCGAGCCGAACCGGGACCGGTTCGCTCATCTCTACTCCTTATCCATGAACTGCTCCAATATTTACTGCCACAACGGTTTGTCTCCTTCCCATCCTGATAGTTCTGCTTCACATAACTTGTCTTATTTACTGCTCCATTCGATGTCCTGTTGTGTATAAATGTGACTCTTCAGATTGTTATACAAAGCTTGCTATTTATTACCATTTTGCAGGGTATCAACCACTCTAGATTCTGTAGCATGTACTGTATGTTAGTAGGTATGTCTATTTTGTGAGAAATTGTGGAACAATATATGATGTACTGTATGTAGTATGAGATATTCTATTAAGAATTACTGAAACAGAAAATAAAATACCAAAATTAAAATCGCTGACTTCAGAAATACCAGATTAAAATATATAAAGTCAATTAATCTGATCGGTAAAGGGCAAATCAAGAAAAAAGTCAAAACACCACCAGAATTTTAATTTAATTTTATTTTTTTTGTGGTCACGACGTTGTAATAACGGGCGATCAAAACATCGCATGTACCCCCTAAAATGGTATTTCTGTCTTAACCCGACTATTTTAATAAGTAATCACCGAGCCCTAGCACCTGAAAATTAGCACAATTAGTCTCTGAAAATTACGACTTGGTCTTCAGTTTAGGTAAAAGTAAAACTATTTATTTGTACATGTATAAATTATTTTTTTTTTTGGGGGGAATATATATATAATTTTTCCCAATATAAAGTACAGACCAAAAGTTGGGACACTTTCTCTCTGTTTTCTATATGTTCATGACTCTGAAAATTGTAGATTCACATTGAAGACATCAAAACTATGAATTAACACATGTGAAATGAAATACTTAACAAAAGTGTGAAGCAACTGAAAATGTCTTATATTCTAGGTTCTTCAAAGTAGCCACCTTTTTGCTTTGATTACTGCTTTGCACACTCTTAACATTCTCTTAATGAGCTTCAAGAGGTAGTCACCGGAAATGGTTTTCCAACAGTCTTGAAGGAGTTACCAGAGATGCTTAGCACTTGTTGGCCCTTTTGCCTTCACTCTGCAGTCCAGCTCACCCCAAACCATCTCAATTGGGTTCAGGTCTGGTGACTGTGGAGGTAGCACCCAATCACTCTCCTTCTTAGTCAAATAGCCCTTACACAGCCTGGAGGTGTTTGGGGTCATTGTCCTGTTAAAAAATAAATGATGGTCCAAGTAAATGCAAACCAGATGGAATAGCACGCCGCTGCAAGATGCTGTGGTAGCCATGCTGGTTCAGTATGCCTTCAATTTTGAATAAATCCTCAACAGTGTCATCAGCAAAGCACCCCCACACAATCACACCTCCTCCATGCTTCATGGTGGGAATCAGCCATGTAGAGTCCATACATTCACCTTTTCTGCATCGCACAAAGACACGGTTGTTGGATCCAAAGATCTCAAATTTGGACTCCAAGACCAAAGCACAGATTTTCACTGGTCTAATGGCCATTTCTTGTGTTCTTTAGCCCAAACAAGTCTCTTCTGCTTGTTGCCTGTCCTCAGCAGTGGTTTCCTAGCAGCTATTTTACCATGAAGGCCTGCTGCACAAAGTCTCCTCTTAGCAGTTGTTCTAGACATGTCTGCTGCTAGAACTGTGTGGCATTGACCTGGTCTCTAATCTGAGCTGCCGTTCACCTGCAATTTCTGAGACTAATGACATACCAAACCACGCCTCCCAACTACCCGTGCCCCAAGCGCGAATAAAAACCACACTAAATACCTTTTTAGTGGATGGGGTCAGCCACAGCTTTAACAACCTTTTCTCAACATCTTTAAAACTTTCCTCATAACTTGAAAAACTTCTATTTTTTAAATCCGAGACGGTTTGCCCCTCAAGTTCCTGGAGGGCATGTACATCCGGTCTCAAAACTGTTTTACTTTACTGCCACGAAGGGGCTAGTGTACTCCTACACTAAGCGCCGACCCCCACTTAACAACAAAAGAGCTTGCTCGACCCCGTCCTGCAAACCGGATAAGAATATATCAAGGCCGATCTCATTTAAATGAACGCAGCCAGGCCCCATTAACCGCCGATTGCCCCCTTCAAGCTGCCTGTGCCGCACTACCACCCCAAATTTTGAACGCACAAAACGTAAAAGCTAGCAATTCACTGTAAGTCGCGCTTTCGCGTCCCTAGCCCCCTGCCAGGTCACTCTAGGAATCATTTCGGACCATACCAGGATAACCTCTGCAAAGAACCCAATGATCCTTTCAAGATCTGCCCGCATTAATGTCATCAACTCGGCCATTTTTAGAAAACAAAGATCGTTCCACCCCCGCATGTATCACCAAAATGGTAGGGGGCGAGCAACCCTGCTAATCTCCATGGCCTCTGGAAGCACCTGGGCCCAGTTGAGGCCCCGAATTCCCCTCCAGGACACATCAACATTCCGGAATACCAGCTCTCTGCCACCAGGTCTGCATGCGGCCCTCTGCGAAGCCCAGAATATATAAGAATGCCCGATGAGCCAGATGTTGGGGTGACTGTGACCTGCCAAAGAAAAACTGTGGACATAACTGAAAACACAAGCTGACTTCCATCTGCCGATCTGTTTTACCTGACCCATCGATAACCCTGCCCTGGACGCCTCTGTAGCGGCCCCAATCCTAAATGAATGAGTTCCAAAATCCTCAGGGGGAACACAGACTATTACTAAACACTTCCTGAAAAGCAAAATTAATTGAAAATGCGAAACCGGGGCACTATCCACATGGGATAAAAAGGCCTGTCCCAAAGACCAAAGAGACATACAGTGCCTACAAGTAGTATAAAACCCCCTGCAGATTTAGCAGGTTTGATAAGATGCAAATAAGTTAGAGCCTGCAAATTTCAAACGAGCAGGATTTATTAACAGATGCATAAATCTTACAAACCAACAAGTTATGTTGCTCAGTTAAATTTTGATAAATTTTCAACATAAAAGTGTGGGTCCATTATTATTTAACCCCTAGGTTTAATATTTTGTGGAATAGCCCTTGTTTGCAATTACAGCTAATAATCGTCTTTTATAAGACCTGATCAGGCCGGCACAGGTCTCTGGAGTTATCTTGGCCCACTCCTCCATGCAGATCTTCTTCAAGTTATCTAGGTTCTTTGGGTGTCTCATGTGGACTTTAATCTTGAGCTCCTTCCACAAGTTTTCAATTGGGTTAAGGTCAGGAGACTGACTAGGCTACTGCAACTGTCGCGGGCGGGGAGGAGGGTGTCAGCACACTACGCTCACCCCTTCTGCTCGGGTCCGGCGGCTGCTGCTCAGTGGTGGCTCGAGCCGTGGGCCGGATCCCGGGGGTTTCTCGAGCGGCACTCCTCGCCCGTGAGTGAAAGGGGTTTGTTGGGTGTGGGGATTGGTTATTGTCCGTGACGCCACCCACGGTTGTGGTGATTTTCACCACCGCTGCTCGATATGGGGATCCCGGGGATGGTGATGCGGAGCAGCCAGGTGTTGTGTTGCCCCTCCGTGGGTAGGGGTTGGTGATCCCGGGGCCCGGTGATGGCTTGGGAGGTGCGGGGCCTGGTGGGCGCAGGGACGCGGGGGCAGCGCTGTGCCTTGCGGCACTGTGGTACTCACTCAGCCTGAGACGTTGACACAGTTTGTACGGTAAACCAAACTGCTGGTAAGACTGTCCCACGGACGGCTGCACTTGCTCTCCCGGTAGGTGACGGTGATGTCCCTTTTCCTAGCACCTTTGTGTACTTGTTGGTTGCGATGGGTCCCCACCGGTAACCCGCTCCCCGGCTTCAAGCTGGACCGGGGGAGCTCCACTCTTTGCCCGCAGGCGCTGGCCCTAAGAAACTGGTGCCTTGGCGGTGGCGGTGTCTCTCTTACACTGGCTGGGCTGTTGCCTTCAATCGGGACTTGGTTGTTGGGGGATCTACGTCCCCTTCACTGACGGATTCGGCAAATTATGGCGACTCCTAGCCTTGCCGGGGTCCGAGAGGCCCCTGCTCTGGTGCTGACTGTCCTTCGGAACACTGCTCCAGACCACCGGGCACACAGCCTACGGGGTCCTTCCAGGAACTTCCAAACGGTCCCCCTCCAGACAGTCACTGCCGTTGCTGACCTTGCTGACCTGTCCTGCACACAGCTGGACTACTTCAGGCTCTGCACACTCTTTCTTTCCTGTCACCACTCTTGCTGTCCTCCTCTACCACTCTTCTTCCTTTACTTTCACTTAGCTTGTTTACTTTAGCCCTGTCTGGGCTACTCCTCCACTCCTTCCACTTCCTCCTCCGACTGAACTGCCTGGTTCTTCCCACCTCCAGAGCTGTGAACTCCTAGGTGGGCGGAGCCAACCGCCTGGCCCACCCCCTGGTGTGAATCATCAGTCAACTTTCAAAGGCTGTCCAGGCCGTGGAAGGCTAACAGTAGTTCCATAAGCCTTCCACTTCCGGATGATGCTCCCAACAGTGGAGACAGGTAGGCCCAACTCCTTGGAAAGGGTTTTGTACCCCTTGCCAGCCTTGTGACCCTCCACGATCTTGTCTCTGATGGCCTTGGAATGCTCCTTTGTCTTTCCCATGTTGACCAAGTATGAGTGCTGTTCACAAGTTTGGGGAGGGTCTTAATTAGTCAGAAAAAGCTGGAAAAAGAGATAATTAATCCAAACGTGTGAAGCTCATTGTTCTTTGTGCCTGAAATACTTCTTAATACTTTAGGGGAACCAAACAGAATTCTGGTGGATTGAGGGGTTGAATAATAGACCCTCTGAATAAACTTTTCACAATTTAAAAAAAAAAAAAGAAATAACATTCTTTTTTGCTGCAGTGCATTTCACACTTCCAGGCTGATCTACAGTCCAAATGTCACAATGCCAAGTTAATTCCGAATGTGTAAACCTGCTAAATCTGCAGGGGGTTGAATACTACTTGTAGGCACTGTATGTGTGTATTACATATACATATATTATATTATATTATATTATATTATATTATATATATATATATATATATATATATATATATATATATATATATATATATATATATATATATATATATATATATATATATATATATATATATATATATATATATATATATATATATATATATATATATATATATATATATATATATATATATATATATATATATATACACACATATATACACCCAAAGGAAGAAAGAGGGTCGCACTTCGTGAGGATCTTAATGTTGTTCCATCTTTAATTCACACTAACATGCAAGTACAAGCGGTAGGGGAGGTGAGGCGTGCCATACAACGCCGGACGACGGCGTGCCGTTTCGCTTATGTTTAGCTTCCACGGGCTTCCAGTGCAATTTGCTATGCAGCACCGCCCTCTTAATACAAATGGTGTGGATACTACCTCAGCAAGTGATATAAAATGCAAATATACAACTAGATGTTGCAAAAGACAGGTGAATTATTCTAGAAATATTAAACTATAAAATATCAAGAAAGTGAATTGTGTCGCCCTGGGCAAGCCAGGGGACACAGGTCACACACCACCACACCCTACATCCCAGGTAGGCACATCTAAGCTGAACCAAAAATCCTTGTTGCCTTCCTCCAGAGGCTGGTGATTCACACCAGGGGGTGGGCCAGGCGGTTGGCTCCACCCACCAAGGAGATCACAGCTCTGGAGACAGGAAGTACCAGGCAGTCCGGTGAGGGACATGAACGAGTGAACAGCAGATTAGCCCCGGGCAGGGCAAGAGTGAAGTCTAGCTGAGGGCTAGAAAGGAGTAAACAACTAAGTGAAAGTAAGGAAAGTAAAGGAGAAACTGAGGAAAGCAAGAGTGGTGACAGAGAGAGAAAAGCCTGAAGAGTCCAGCTGAGTGCAGGGCAGGTCAGCAAGGTCCGCAACGGCGGTGACTGTCTGGAGGGGGACAGTTTGGAAGTTCCTGGAAGGACCCCGTAGGCTGTGTGCCCGGTGGTCTGGAGCAGTGTTCTGAAGGACAGTCAGCACCAAGGCAGGGGCCTCTCGGACCCCGGCAAGGCTTGGAGTCGCCGTAAATTGCCGAATTCGTCAGTGAAGGGGACGTAGATCCCCCAACAACCAAGACCCGAGTGAAGGCAACAGCCCAACCTGTGCAACAGAGACACCGCCACCGCCAGGGCACCAGTTTCTGAGGGCCAGCGCCTGCGGGCAAGAGTAGAGCTCCCCCGGTCCAGCTTGAAGCCGGGGAGCGGGTTACCGGTGGGGACCCATCGCAACCAACGAGTACACAAGGTGCAAGGAAGAGGGACATCACCGTCACCTACTGGGAGAGCAATTGCAGCCGTCCGTGGGACCGTCCTACCAGCCGTTTGGTTTACCGTACAAACTGTGTCAACGTCTCAGGCTGAGTGAGTACCACAGTGCCGCAAGGCACAGCGCTGCCCCCGCGTCCCTGCGCCAACCAGGCCCTGCACCTCCCAAACCGTCACTGGGCCCCGGGATCACCGACCCCTACCCACGGAGGGGCAACACAACACCTGGCTGCTCCGTATCACCATCCCCGGGACCCCCGTATTGAGCAGCGGTGGTGAAATCACCACAACCGTGGGTGGCGTCACGGACTATAAGCAATCCCCACCCCCAACAAACCCCTTTCACTCACGGGCGAGGAGTGCCGCTCGAGAAACACCCGGGATCCGGCCTACAGCTCAAGCCACCACTGAGCAGCGGCCGCCGGACCCGAGCAGAAGGGGTGAGTGTAGTGTGCTGACACCCTCCTCCCCGCCCGCGACAGAATCATAAAATATTTTTTGGGTGATAAATAACGGACATATCACTATAAATGTCAAAACAGATCTTTGTATTACATTTGTACTCATGGAGCAGGAAGGACCGTATTTACAAAAGACCACATGACAGTCAGAAAAATAGACAAAAATCAGACAGGCAATCAGAAAAGGAAAGAGGGAACCAAAAAACACACATAGCACAGCAAGAAATCCCATTGTATATAAATATAGATAGATTTTTTTCTAATCAAAGAAAGACAGACCGGTCGTTCCTGTCATTCAGACCCAGCGGTCCCATTGCGTTTAGGTCTAAGATTAGTCTTCTTTTTTCAGTAGTGAGCGGTGTGTATCGCCACCTCTACTACTGGGATTCACTTTTATTCACCCTGCAAAGGACATGAAGCGAGGATTACTGTTGTGACCTTCTTGCATGTGTTTTATAAGTCGTGCTGAGCCTATCCCTGATGTTATAGATTTTGAGTGCTCTCTAAACCTGACATACAGGGGTCGAATCGTTTTCCCAATATAATAAAAATTACAAGGGCAAAATATAGCTTTTACTAATATATATGTAGATTTACATGATATGAAATTGACCCGGAGATACTCACTCACATCCCACTCTTATAACGTCCCCCGTTTTATGGGCAAAGCAATAGGGACAATTCCCACATTTGAAGTTACCTTTCAATTTCTTGCAATCCAACCAGGTTCTTTCTTTTGTGTATACGAATCTATTAACCAGTAGGTCACCCAAATTCTGACATCTTCTATAGGATACTAAGGGGCCTTCCTTTTGCCATCTCTTGAAGGTCCCTATCGTGTTTATTAGGTGCCAATGTTTTTTTTCTTATGCTGGATCGTTGTCAAACATGGAATTGTATCTGAAATTAAAGGCACATCTTTCTATGGGAATCTTTTTTGGCATTTGTTTGGATATTTTTTTGGCAGAGTTATTCTGCTCGGTGGCCCCTGTTGCGGCCCTATCAAAGGCAGCATCTATAACCATGGATAGGTAGCCCCGCTCAAGTAACCGCATCTTCAACTCCGAGGCCTGTTCCCTGAATCTAAGAGGATTGCTAACTCTTAACCGCAAGAATTGGCTATATGGGAGTGAGGTTCTGGTGTGGGATGGATGAGCACTACCATAATGCAGTAGGTTAACCGCTGTAGGTTTTCTATGGACCTCCCTCAGGATGGTTCCGTTATTCACGGTCAGCTTGACGTCCAGGAAGACTAGTTCCCGGCCCCCAAACTGACTAGTGAAGAGCATATTAAATGTATTCTCATTCAGATAGGTGACAAATTGATCAAACTCTTGCTCAGTGCCATCCCACACCAGAAACACATCGTCCACATATCTTGCGTATCTTTTAATATGTTTGAGAAAGGGGTTACCAATACCATAAATTAGGTCATCCTCTAAGGCCACTAGGAACAAATTAGCGAAGATGCAAGCTATGGGGGTACCCATCGCTGTACCCCCGCATTGCAAGTACCATTGCTCCCCAAAAGTGAAAGCATTGTGGCTCAATACAAAATTGAAAGCCTCTGCCACAAATGTTACAAGGGAGGGATCCGGTCTAAAATTGGTCAGGACTTTTTTGATAGTCTGCACACCCAGATCTTGTGGGATCCGGGTGTACAGACTCTCAATATCCAACAATGCCAACTGGAATCAATGTTGCCACTCGGTCATCCAGCATTTCTACAAAGTCACCTGTATCCCTGACATAAGAGGGAATCCTTTTAGCCAATGGCTTCAGAAGCCATTCGAGGTATTGTGATAGGGGTTCGGTCACAGATCCTATGCCCGAAATTAATGGGCTTGTATATATATGTGTGTGTATATGTGTGTGTGTGTATATATGTGTGTGTGTGTGTGTGTGTGTGTATATATGTGTATGTGTGTGTATGCATGTATGTATGTATGTATGTATGTATGAGTGTGTGTGTGTTTCTGTGTGTGTGTGTAATGTATTTCGGGGCTATGTAAATTATTCATCTCTTCAGCACGTGTAGTTTGTATATAAATGTCATAAATAAAACATGTTATCTATAATTGCTCCGGTTATTTTCCTGTACTGAGTCTCCGTATGCGGTGCAGCTTACCAAACCACAATCACCAAAAAACTGCTCCGCAGAAACTATTTATTAAAAGATAGGGTCCGTGCTCATTGTCTTTATACTGTGAGTCAATTCAAGGGGATGGAAAATTAAGGGTTAAATAAGTCATAAGATCACACAGATCATAAAGATGATGAAATTCGATTTATTTTTTGTTTCATGTACGTATTTATATTAGCTTAAATATTAGTTTATTTACAGTCATATGAAAAAGTTTGGGCACCCCTATTAATGTTAACCTTTTTTCTTTATAACTATTTTGGTTTTTGCAACAGCTATTTCAGTTTCATATATCTAATAACTGAATGACTCAGTACAATAAACCTCATTTCAATCCAGAAATATTACTAACAGAAAATGTGTAATCCGCATTTAAACAGAATTTGACCGGTGCAAAAGTATGGGCACCTCAACATAAGTGACATTAATATTTTGAAGATGCTCCTTTTGCAAAAATAACAGCCTCTAGTCGCTTCCTGTAGCTTTTAATGAGTTCCTGGATGAAGGTAGATTTGACCATTCCTGTTTACAAAACAATTCCAGTTCAGTTAAGTTTGATGGTCGCCGAGCATGGACAGCCGCTTCACATCATCCCACAGATTTTCAATGATATTCAGGTCTGGGGACTGGGATGGCCATACCAGAACATTGTAATTGTTCCTCTGCATGAATGCCTGAGTAGATTTGGAGCGGTGTTTTGGATCATTGTCTTGCTGAAATATCCATCTCCTGCTTAACTTCAACTTCGTCACTGATTCTTGCACATTATTGTCAAGAATCTCCTGATACTGAGTTGAATCCATGCGACCCTCAACTTTAACAAGATTCCCGGTGCCAGCATTGGCCACACAGGCCCAAAGCATGATGGAACCTCCACCAAATTTTACTGTGGGTAGCAAGTGCTTTTCTTGGAATGCCGTTTGGTTTTTTTTTTTTTTTTTGCCTCCCATGCAGAATACCTTTTTTGTATGACCAAACAACTCAATCTTTGTTTCATCAGTCCACAGGACCTTCTTCCAAAATGTAACTGGCTTGACCAAATGTGCTTTTGCATACCTCAGGTGACTCTGTTTGTGGCGTGCTTGCAGAAACTGCTTCTTTTGCATCACTCTCCCATACAGCTTCTCCTTGTGCAACGTGCGCTGTATTGTTGACCGATGCACAATGACACCATCTGCAGCAAGATGATATTGCAGGTCTTTGGAGGTGGTCTGTGGATTGTCCTTGACTGTTCTCACCATTCTTCTTCTCTGCCTTTCTGATATTTTTCTTGGCCTGCCACTTCTGGGCTTATCAAGAACTGTACCTGTGTTCTTCCTTATTCTTACTATGTTCCTCACAGTGGAAACTGACAGTTTAAATCTCTGAGACAACTTTTTGTATCCTTCCCCTGAACAACTATGTTGAATAATCTTTGTTTTCAGATCATTTGAGAGTTGTTTTGAGGAGCCCATGATGCCACTCTTCATAGGAGATTCAAATAGGAGAACAACTTGCAAGTGGCCACCTTAAATACCTTTTCTCATGATTGGATACACCTGCCTATGTAGCTCAAAGCTCAATGAGGTTACAAAACCAATTTAGTGCTTTAGTAAGTCAGTAAAACGTAGTTAGGAGTGTTCAAAACAAGAAATTGATAAGGGTGCCCATACTTTTGCACCTGTCAAATTTTGTTTAAATGCGGATTGCACATTTTCTGTTAGTACAATAAACCTCATTTCAATCCAGAAATATTACTGAGTCCATCAGTTATTAGATATATGAAACTGAAAAAGCTGTTGCAAAAACCCAAATTGTAATAAAGAAAAAAGGTTAACATTAATAGGGGTGTCCAAACTTTTTTCATATGACTGTATCTTAAAAGAGACGTATGACAAGATACTTCTGTGCTCATATCATAATCCGCCAATATCTATGTCTCTGCATTAAGAAAAGTATATATCTATCATTAAGATTCAACGCTCTGTATATATGTATTCTAACAGCCTGTCAAAAACTGATCAGAATCCTCATTACTTCTTCCCAATGTCATTCCCAACTGCATGTAAAATTTTAATAAATATTTGAAAATGGGGTTCAGGAAAAGATATATAAAAAAGGGAAGATCCATATGAAAAAAAAATAAAAATGTTTTTAAAAAATAGAACGCAGATCTGAGCTGTAATTGAGGTCGCCTGGATATCTAGTATCTAGCTTGAGAATCCATTTGGCTTCTGCATGTAGTAATGCCTGGATCCAATCGCCGCCTCGAGGGGGTTTTTGGGACATACTCAATGCCTGTGATCGCAAGGGAGGAAAAATCTGCTGAATGGCAGTCTATAAAGTGTCTAGTGAGGCCTGACAGTGAGCGTTTTATGCTGGGGTATGGCCAAGGGTGGTCGTATCATGAGCATGTAAAGAGGTCCTGATGTGTTCTGATATTCTGATTCTTAAACATCGAGAGGTACAGCTAATATAATTTTTATCACAGGAGAAACATGTTGCTTTATATACCAAGTGTGTGGAGGAACAATTAATAAATGAGTTAATTTTGATGTTAGTATTGTTAATCCCCATAAATGATTTAGTTTTATGCATAAATCTGCACAAACCGCAACGATGGGAACCGCATTTGTGGGAACCGTACTCAACCAGGCTTTTTTGGGGGTAGTGGTTGTATACATACTCGGTGCAACTGAATTGTCAATGGTCCGTGCTCTTTTTGGCAACCACATTAACCCCTTGTGAAACGATGGAATTGAGTTTGGTGTCCTGTTGAAGGAGGGGAATGAACCGGAGAACAGTCTCCTTAATGCGAAAAAAATCTGTGCTAAAATGGGTGGAAAAGGTAATCCGTTCCATACTTCTATCACTTTTTGGATGGTCTTCTAATAGATTGGCACGTGTACATTTTAGCTGTAATGGACGATGCTCTATTAAGGGTTTTATCAGAGTATCCCCTTCTCTTTAATCTGTTTCTGATATGGGCGGCTTCTTTCATATAGGATATCTCGGATGAGCACAGCCTCTTTGAGTGTAGCAGTTCACCTACACGTAAATTCTGTAGTGTTTGAGGCATGTGGCAGCTGGAAGCCAGTAAGTGGTAATACTTCCCTCCATGCAGACAGCTGCCACATGCATTTCCTGAGGAAGGAGACTGAGATGTCTCTGAAACGTGTAGAACTGTGAAATAAAGGAAATCTCTTTATCTACAGCATCTGTGGTTTTTAGCGCGGCATTTAAAACCAGTTTTCTATTTGATTTATATGATAACCTGCTCTCCGGGGCCGCTGCTAAACCACATAAAAACACACACATGCGATCATAGGGGGTTGTGACTGGCATAACCCTACCAGGTGAGTGTATCTTTCTGTTCTGTCTCTACCCTCATACCGGGTAAGACCCTATTGGGCTTTTTTTCCCCTACAGCTGAAATTCCTGAGTGGGAGGGGGTGTAGGGGGCTCCTCAGCTGACAAGGATGCCTGGACTGCATTACTCATGCTTATGCTAGTACTCTGCGTTGTTGGGGTAATAAAATTGCTATTATCTTGCGCTGTCGCTAAACCTTTAACTGCTCCCTGCAGCGACCACTCTCTCAAAGATGTTGGCGGTTGCGGAGGGGTGGAATTACCTCAGCGCAAACCGAGGCTCAGTACTGCAGGAGGGAATGGAGGGGGCGGGACACTTGCGAATGCAGGAGCTTGAGGAAGCTCTTCTCAGCTGACTCACCTCTCCCCTATTCTGTGGGCGGTCCCTATGCAGCCCGGGTCTCAAACGCTGTGGTGGCCAGACCTGACTTGGTGAGCGCCTGCCCTTTGTTTCCACATATGCCTCAGCCTGCACTGCGCTATCCACCAGCTCCCTCAGCCTTGCCTGGAAACTCAGGTCCCCTGTCTGCAGGAGTGCAGCCAGCCACACCAAAAGCTCCTTGTCAGCCATCACTGTGTAATGGTCATGCTGCACGTGGAGCTTCAAACAGCTGATGACGGTAAGAGTCCGAAAGCCGGTGGGGGACCCCTGAGCCCTACAACCTAATAACATTAACGGGGGAGGCAGCAGCAAAAGGGGATGTGACACACTGACCCAACACAGGCCGCATAGCCAAAAGCACCCCTGCACACTATATAATATGTATGTGTATGTATGTATGTGTATGTATGTATGTATGTATGTATGTATATATTATAATTTTTTTTTCTTCAATTGAAACTTTATCCTCTATATCACTTATTTTAGACCTGACGCTCACTACTGGGGCACAAGCAAGTCACCATACTGACCGCTCTTCTAAAGCAATCAGTCTAGGACCACTTGCCAACAAGGCTCGTAATCTGACAGGCTGGTGACTCGGATTAACTTATCCTCTGCAGCAGAGGTGACTCGTGGTCTTCCTTTCCTGGGGCGGTCCTCATGTGAGCCAGTTTCTTTGCAGCGTTTGATGTGTTTTGCCACTGCACTTGGACACTTTCAAAAGTTTTTCCCGTAGGTTCCGCTGCCCAGAGTCTCCAAAATATGGAAATCATTATCACTGGTCTTAAGGGTGGTTTACACGCTGCAACATCAGTTGTCGCGGGCGGGGAAGGACGCCGCTGCGCTGCGCTCGCTAACGCTCTGGTCCGGCGCTGCTGCGATGGCTGCTCGGTGGCTCGAGCGGTGGGCCGGAACCGGGGACTCGAGCGGCGCTCCTCGCCCGTGAGTGAAAGGGGGTAGTTTGGTTTGGGGATTTGGTCCGTGACACCACCCACGGGTTGTGGTGAGGTTGTACACCACCACTGCTGGTGACGGGGATCCCGGGAGCGATGGTAGGAAGCAGCTGGGATGTTCTTTCCCCCCTCCGTGGGTAGGGGTTGGTGGTCCCGGGGCCCGGTGAGGTGACTGGGAGGCAGGGTTGGCAAGGTGCAGGGTCGCCTGGACTGCGCAGTGCTGTGCCGGACGGCACGGTTGTACTCACTCGGCCACAAATGTACACACAGTCTCTGGTAAACCAAACGGCTGGATGGACGGGTCCCGCAGCCGGCTGCTGTGGCTTCTCCCGGACGGTTGGTGGTGGCTGCCTTTCCCTGCACCTTTTGTGTATGTTCGGTCCCGATGGATTCCCACCGGTAACCCGCTCCCCAGCGTGTATATGTGCCGGAGGAGCCCTTTTTGCCTGCAGGCTCTGGCCCTTGGAACTCTAGCTGTGGCGGTAGCTGTATTTCCTTTTGCTGGTTGGACGGTTGCCTTCAATCGGGTCTTGGCTGTTCCGGTCACTGACGGATTTGACCTCTAATGGCGACTCCAAGCCTGGTCGGGCTCCGTAGGCCCTGCCTGAGTGTGCTGGCTTCACTTCGCTCCCCGGTTCGGTACCGGCGGGCCACCGCCCGTCCCCGGTCCTACGGTTCCGCGTCTATCTGCCTCTCCTGCAGACGGCCACCACCGTCTGCCAACCTTGCTCTTAGTGCCCGGGCCACACACCCGGACACTGTCAGTTTACTCCTCTCTCCTCTTCACTCTTGCACTTCCCTCACTAAACTCTACTTCTCACTCACTGATCTCACTTCCTTTTCCCGCTTCCAGGACTGTGTGAACTCCTCGGTGGGTGGGGCCAACCACCTGGCTCCACCCTACCTGGTGTGGACATCAGCCCCTGGAGGGAGGCAACAAGGATTTTGTGTCTGGCTGATGTGCCTGTCTCAGGGTGGGGGTGTTGTAGTACCTGTGATGACCTGGCTAGTCCAGGGTGCCACACACTAGCGATATAAAGCGCGATAGCACCCGACCCCGTCGTATATGCGACATTTGGTGATCACTGCCGAAGCAAACATTATCACTATGGCAGCGTCACACGCACATACCTTGTCAGCGATGACGCTGTGACCGCCAAACAATCCCTCCCTTAAGGGGGAGGTGCGTTCGGCGTCATAGTGACGTCACTGCGGCGTCACTAAGTGGCCAGCCAATAGAGGCAGAGGGGCGGAAATGAGCGGGACGTAACATGCCGCCCATCTTCCTTCCACATTGCCGGTGGACGCAGGTAAGGAGATGTTCGTCGTTCCTGTGGTGTTACACATAGCGATGTGTGACGCCGCAGGAACGACAAACATCGTACCGTTGGCAGCAGCAATATTAAGGAAATAAACGACGTGTCAATGAGGAACGATTTTTCACGTTTTTGTGCTTGTTGATCGTTGCTTAATTGTGTCACACTCTGCAATGTCGTTACCGGTGCCGGATGAGCGTCACTAACGACGTGACCCCCGACGATATATTAGCGATGTCGCAGCGTGTAAAGCTCACTTTAGTGAGCTGAAATGAGTTAGACCAATTGACAATTTTATACCCATTAAAATTAATTTTTATTAATGATTCATTAAAAACCAAATAATTCCAACCATAGGAACAAACACTCAGTGTGTAGTGTAAGTGCACACTTGGTAGAAAGGTATTAGAAAATGATATAGAGGGGCCTGAGGTGAGTGACAGGTTATGCAAGTCAAAAATGGAAACTAAGGGATATACCTTTTTTCTTCTCTTGGTCCCAACACACAATGAGGCTTTAAGCACCCTAGGTGTGTGGTGCCCCCATTCCATGACGGCTCACCCTCTGTTCCTATCTACCTTACAGTATACCCACCACCAGTCTCCAAAAGTGCAAGGTGCAGCAAAATCAGCACAACACGAGAAATTATTATATTGTTTTGGGAGACTCTCAGTACAGATACAATTCAATCCACCGATTTTATAATATTGCCCGGATTAGGACTCCAAATCTGATACCACGGGGCCAGTGCCAGCAAACCCCCCCCCCCCCCCTCTTTTTTGACAAACTGAAAAAATACAGTCCTATTAGCAATATGATACAGAAATGGGGATCTCTGATATGGATAAATACTTCGCAATATAAATAGATAACCCACAGTAATGGGTATTATGATATACAGTAAAGTATCACTATGTATGTCAATAGGATACCCTACTGTTTGTTGGTAGTCCTCCTGGACTACAGTGGGTATCAGTAGTCGGAGGCTAAATTTCTCCCAGTCTTCATGACAAATCAATTAATATTGTGCCTGGTATTGTGTAGATACACTTCCTTCTCCCTACGCGTTTCCACCCCACTAGTTGTTGGGGTTCATCAGGAAATCAGAAGGCAACTGGGAGCAGAATCGCAACCCAGTTGTCCCAAGATGCCACCTATGAGATGCTAAATGTCCGGTCTCAATGTCCCATGGGGCCTGAACGTCTTGGTCCATGAGGTTAATACCTCCCTCCTAGTAGTGCTGCCACTAGTAGGCAGTACTACTAGGAGGGAGGTATTACTCCACTGGCAACCACACACCTAGGGTGCTAAAAGCCCCATTGTGAGGTAGGACTAAGAAGGGAAAGACATATCCCCCAGTGTCCATTTTTGACTTGCATAACCTATTAATCACACTCAGCTCAGGCCTCTCTATAATTTTCTAATACCTTTCTACCAAGTGTGTACAGTCATGGCCAAAAGTTTTGAGAATGACACCAAAATTATTTTTTCACATGATCTGTTGCCCTCTGGTTTTTAATTGTTTGTCTGATGTTTACATCACATACAGAAATATAATTGCAATCATATTATGAGACCAAAAGGTTATATTGACAGAATGAGTTAATGAAGCAAGTGAATATTTGCAGTGTTGACCCTTCTTCTTCAGGACCTCTGCAATTCTCCCTGGCATGCTCTCAATCAACTTCTGGACCAAATCCTGACTGATAGCTGTCCATTCTTGCATAAGCAATGCTTGCATTTTGCCAGAATTTGTTGGTTTTTGTTTGTCCACCCGTCTCTTGATGATTGCCCACAAGTTCTCAATGGGATTAATATCTGGGGAGTTTCCAGGCCATGGACCCAAAATCTCTGTTTTGTTCCATGAGCCATTTAGTGATCACCTTTGCTTTATGGCAAGGTGCTCCATCATGCTGGAAAAGGCATTGTTGGGCGCCAAACTGCTCTTGGACAGTTGGGAGCAGTTGCTCTTGGAGGACATTCTGGTACCATTCTTTATTCATGGCTGTGTTTTTAGGCAAGACTGAGTGGGAGCCGATTCCCTTGGCTGAGAAGCAACCCCACACATGAATAGTTTCAGGAGGCTTAACAGTTGGCATGAGACAAGACTGGTGGTAGCTCTCACCTCTTCTCCTAAGAAGCTGTTTTCCAGATGTCCCAAACAATCGAAAAGGGGATTCATCTGAGAAAATGACTTTACCTCAGTCCTCAGCAGTCCACTCCCTGTACCTTTTGCAGAATATCAGTCGGTCCCTGATGTTTTTTCTGGAGAGAAGTGGCTTCTTTGCTGCCCTCCTTGAAACCAGGCCTTGCTCAAGCAGTCTCCGCCTCAGTGCGTGAAGAAGCACTCACACCAGCCTGCTGCCATTGCTGAGCTAGCGTGGCACTGCTGGTAGTCCGATCTCGCAGCTGAAACAGTTTTAAGATACGGTCCTGGCATTTGCTGGTCCTTCTTGGGCGCCCTGGAGCCTTTTTGGCAACAATGTAAGCTCTCCCCTTGAAGTTCTTGATGATGCGATAGATTGTTGACTGAGGTACAATCTTTTGTAGCTGCGATACTCTTCCCTGTTAGGCCATTTTTGTGCAGAGCAATAATGGCTGCACGTGTTTCTTTAGAGATGACCATGGTTAACTGAAGAGAAACAATGATACCAAGCACCAGCCTCCTTTTAAAGTGTCCAGTGGTGTCATTCTTAATCATAACTGATCGCCAGCCCTGTCCTCATCAACACCCACACCTGTGTTAATGGAACAATCACTAAAACAATATTAGCTGCTCCTTTTAAGGCAGGAATGCAATGATGTTGAAATGTGTTTTGGGGGATAAAGTTAATTTTCTTAGCCAATATTGACTTTGCAAGTAATTGCTGTTAAGCTGATCACTCTTTATGACATTCTGGAGTATATGCAAATTGCCATTAGAAAAACTTAAGCAGTAGACTTTGTAAAAATTAATATTTATAGCATTCTCAAAACTTTTGGTCATGACTGTACTTGCACACTACACGCACATTGTGTGTTTGTTCGTATGGTTGGAATTATTTGGTTTTAAATGAATCCTTTAATAAAAATTAAATTTAATGGGTATAAAATTGTCAATTGGTCTGAGCTGAAATGATGGCGTTGCTCCCATTGTAGCTTAGATTTGCTCTAAAAAGAAAAAATTTCTATCATGAAAAGGAAAATGCAGATGTGAGACATGACATTTGCTGTAAAATCCAAAAATATAGTGCTATATAATGAATGTCACAATTTTATGTTAACTATACATATTGTAAACTGGCCGAGGGTTGGAAAGATCTTCAGTATGAAGACGTCCATACACCTTAGGCCCGTTTCACACGTCAGTGAAAAACACTGACGTTTTTCACTGGCGTGTAAAACACGCACATGTCCCTGCGTGTGCCGTGAATCACAGCACACGTGGGTTGTCTAAGTGCAATCCGGGCTCCGTTCTCCATGGCCCGTGATTGCACTTAGAAATCAACTCACCTGTGCCCGCTCCCGCTGTGCATGGTGCTGATCGCTCCCGCGGTGCAGCATCCGGCCGGCGCTGACCTCCGCAGCAGCTGCTTCCGGGTCGGCTGTGTCGTGCATCATGGATATGCGTGACAGTAATGAGCCGGCTCAGAAGCAGCAAGCTGCACGGGCTGCAGAGAGCGCGGCTGAAGCCGGCTGAGTAAAAATGATTTTTATTTTATATGCATGTTTTTTTCTGGCACGTGTTTCACGGACCACACCACTGCGTGGTCCGTGGGACATCAGTGATGCCAGAAAAAAAATGGACATGTCTCCGTGCGGCAATCATGGACACGCGGGTACGCCGCACGGAGACACGTGCAGTGAAAAATCACTGACGTGTGAGCAGACCCATTCATTATAATGGGTCTGCGTATGTCACTGATTCTGGTACGTTTAAAAAAAAAAAAGCACAAACGTCCCAGAATCACTGACGTGTGAAACAGGCCTAAGATAGTGATCAATGGGGAGAGGGGAATGAGCTGCTGTTATCACCATTGGTTGCTCATCTCCAGAATAAAGAATGAGACATAATAAAACCAATAAACCCAATTCTTATTTCTGATCTGCTACTGGGGAGAATTGGGACACAACCATACATAGGTACTAGATGGTCCCAAAATCAGTGGGTTTGGTAAAAATTCACCTATAGAGTAAATGCTACGTTGGCAATGAAGATTCAGTTGGGTTTCCTCAAGTTGATTCTGATGCAATGTATCCGGAGAGCTGCAATCTCACTATTAGTGAAGTCACTTCTCTAGGAGTTGGGTGCAATGAAGACCTTGTAGGAAAGATCCACATCACAAATGTCTGCAGTGATCCAATGGTCTTATAAGGACACCCTGGCCAAGAGATGGCCCTTCCTACCCCTTCCATAGACAATGAGAGAAACTTCCCTCTAGCCATATGGAAATGGAGATCTCCCCTACATCACCAGTCTATTGTGAGGAAAGGTCATGAGCAGCCCAGGATAAGACATCTTGGTGGAGGCCACATTTTGTCTTTCCAGCGTCTAAAGCTGGTGTCACACATAACGACGACGACAACGACGTCGCTGCTACGTCACCATTTTCTGTGACGTTGCAGCGACGTCCCGTCGCTGTCGCTGTGTGTGACATCCAGCAACGACCTGGCCCCTGCTGTGAGGTCGCCGGTCGTTGCTGAATGTCCAGCTTCATTTTTTGGTCGTCACTCTCCCGCTGTGACACACACATCGCTGTGTGTGACAGCGAGAGAGCGACGAAATGAAGCGATCAGGAGCCGGCACTGGCAGCTGCGGTAAGCTGTAACCAGCGTAAACATCAGGTAACCAAGGGAAGACCTTTCCCTGGTTACCCGATGTTTACGCTGGTTACCAGCCTCCGCTCTTGCTGCCAGCGCCGGCTCCTGCACTGTGACATGTGGCTGCAGTACGCATCGGGTAATTAACCCGATGTATACTGTAGCAAGGAGAGCAAGGAGCCAGCGCTAAGCAGTGTGCGCGGCTCCCTGCTCTCTGCACTGTGACATGTAGCTGCAGCACACATCGGGTTAATTAACCCGATGTGTGCTGCAGGAGAGCAAGGAGCCAGCGCTAAGCGCGGCTCCCTGCTCTCTGAACATGTAGCACAGCGACCTTATGATCGCTGCTTCTGCTGTGTTTGACAGCTAAGCAGCGATCATAACAGCGACTTACAAGGTCGCTGTTACGTCACCGAAAATGGTGACGTAACAGCGACGTCGTTGTCGCTGTCGTTTAGTGTGACACCAGCTTAATTGTTGACTTGGCCAGCGTTTTTTTAAGTAGAATTTTTCTCACATAATACGATCTTTACATGACCAATGACACTAAATTATACTAACGTAAATTACGTACTGTGTATATATATATGTGTATATATATATGTGTGTGTGTATGTATATATATATGTACATATATGTATATATATGTATGTGTGTGTGTATATATATATGTGTATATATATATGTGTATATATATATATATATATATATATATATATATATATATATATATATATATATATATATATATGTATGTATGTGTATATGTATGTATGTGTATATATATGTATGTATGTGTATATATATGTATGTATGTGTATATATATGTATGTATGTGTATATACATAATTAATATATAATATATAATATAATTCTTTTATCCATTGTTACTTGAGCCTTCCAAAAATTTACATCCGGCCTTTTAAATACAATGATCAAAGCTGTATGTAGCCTGAGAGGTCACCAGGTCTCAGAGGAGCAGGCAGGAGGCGTGCCACGCCTGAAAAGTAAAAACTCCCTAAAGGGCTATATTCTGGATAAAAAAAAATCAGTATTTCAGATACCTGGGGAATGTGATGTGACTTTTCTTTACCTAGAGCTCTTGGCAGACATGGTCTAAAAACCACATTTAATTATATTATGCCAAATTGGATTTGTGCTTATAAAGATGGTAGTGTGTGGTGTTTTGTTCTTGTGTGTGTGTGTGTTTGTGTTTGTTTTCTTTTTTTTTTTTTTTTTTTTTTTTTTGCTTTCACAAACTCATGGATGACATTGTCTCAGGACTCTTTGATCACTAAAATCCATCTCCAACCTGTGAGTTTCCAGGGGAAACTAAAGAATTAAAGATATTCCACATTATGTAGCCACAGGGTAAACACAATATGGGAAAGAAAGGATCGCTGCTGTTGAAAAGCATTAACAAGAGAAATGCCTTGAACTGTGTATGAAAGCATTAGATATTTCATAAAAACTTAAACTTTGTCAGCTTTCTAGAAGCTATTGTAGCACCCAGGGATATAGGGTACTTTTTTCCGGGCCGTGTACGTCTTGGGGATTTCACGATGGTGGCCGTTACCCGGTTCCATGCCCTAGGCCTTTTTTGTAATGGGAAATATTTTACAGGGGATTTGTGAATAGTTATGTGACGCCACTTGCGGTGTTGCGGCTAAGTGTAGAGAGCCTCAGCTGGGAAATCTCTACTGGGGCTGATGGTATTGCAGCTAGTATGGTAGTCCCTCTGCAAGTAGGGTATTGCCCCAGCGGGTGTGTGGTGCAGTGTGCGTTGAAAGGAGGAGTCCAGACAGGTATTCAGTGCAACTGGTTTACTCAAGATGTTAACTGGTTGCCTGAGGCTGGCTGGTTTCGCTTCCAGGTCCCCTTCTTCCCAGTGCCAGTCTGGTGTTTTGGTACCTTCCTCCCATACACCAGGCTCTGGTAAGTGGGTCCCCGTGGTATAGATCACTGGGAGTCCCCATTCTGTGGTTTGTCCACTTCTGTCCACCTGACAGTAGCGTGAACCTTGTGGGGTTGGTGTCTCTGGTCCTGTCCCCAGTTTTCCCTTTGCTACTCAAGTCTTCAGATTCTTTAGGGTCAGGGAGGTCCTTGATGGTCCCCTTTGATGTGCAGGTGTTAACAGGTCGGCTTGAAGCTCTTTCCTGTCCTAGAGTCCTTTACCCAGTCGGTGCATAGTTCCGGGAATACTCCACCGGCAACCACCTCTCCTGGTTACCAGGTCAACCCTAATCAGTATGTTGCTCAGTCACATCTTTCTCCTTCATGGTCTCCTCCACTCGCACTGACTACTCTCCAGTCTTCCCCTCCCACCTGGTCAACTAGTGGACTGGATTGGCTCCACCTCTAGACGGCCATCCATTGATCCCACCCTAGCTGGGTACCATTGTATGGGGGATTTGTTGGGGGAAAACTGGATTACCTGTGTTCTTGGTGTTACCGGCGCTGGGGTTCTGGGTCCCTAAGGGGGGTAGGCTCTGCATCCTTGTGGAGATGCAGAACCTTGTAGCACCCTGATGTAGTGCCCCTGAACCCATCATATATTACGGTGCAGGTGTCAGTCAGTCATCCCTTCCAAGTGTTAGAAGCAATACTACAGCAGCCCTACCCCACACTATAATAGACTCCTGGACCTCAATATTTCTGTTTTTGGATTTTATTTGATGGTTCACAAGTTTTGTACTTGTTTGTAGTATAAAACATTGCACCCTTTCTATAGTAGAGGTTTAATCACTAGTGATGAGCGAGTACTAAAAAGCTCGGGTGCTCGAAGCTCGGGCCGAGCCTCCCAAGATACTCGTGTAATCGGCCCGAGCAACGAGCCCAATGTTATCCTATGGGAGACCCGAGTATTTTTGTGAAATGACCACCGGCAGCATGTAGAAACCCTAAAAATGGCACAAAAGTCTCAGAAGAGTGCTCAAATGACATGGCAACAGCATGGGGAAGACCCCTTGAAGCATTTATCACTCAAAAGTCACAGCTGTGAACAATTTTGTCCGCGTTTTACGCCATTTTTACGGACTCACCAGAAAACCTTCCAAAATGACACCAAAATGATTTTTCATGGCGGAAATGTTAAGGGCACATACCCAATAGTGAGATAGAGCTAATGTATGTTACTTTTTGAGATCAATACATGAAAGATTTTACGTTAAACATTGTGTGGCACTCCGATGTCCCTGAGAAGAGACGTACATAAAGGCCTCTGAGTCTAATGTGCCCATTTTGAGGAACTGAGTCTTTGTAGTATTTTCCTTTGCCAGGGCAGTCCAAAATTGTGAGGTTCACCAATGCCCCTGCATACAGACGTGCATGATGGCCTGTAAACCTGAAGTGCCCATTGTAAGGAAGTGGGTCTATTGTAGTATAGCCCTTAGGCAGGGCAGCCAAAAATTGGGAGGCTCCACGTTGTCCCTGGATAGAGACGTGCATGAGGGCCTCAAAACATTGTTCCCATTGCAAAGGAGCGGGTCTCCTGTCGTTGTAATGTCCATTCTGCAAAGAATGGGCGAAAAAATTTACCACTGGGGGTATACCTGAAACAAAGGCCTAACTCTTGTAACGGTCATCATGGTGGCGCATGAGGAGAAGGAGGAGCAGTCCAGCGATTATCCAAAGTCCAGAAGTGTGTACCCATGGGTGACTGGAGGTACATGGCAAATTCCCGTTACAAACTTTAAATTCCGCTCTCATTTGCTGGTGGTGTGGTGAAGTCTGGCCCAATCCAACCCTTGTTCATCTTGATCAGAGTCAGCCTATCAGCATTTTCAGTTGACAGGCGGGTGCGTTTATCTGTAATGATTCCACCTGCGGCACTAAAAACACGCTCTGACAAAACGCTAGCGGCAGGGCAGGCCAGGACTTCCAAGGCGTAGAGAGCCAATTCATGCCACGTGTCCACCTTGGATACCCAATAATTGTAAGGCACAGAGGAATGTCGGAGTACAGTTGTTCGATCTGCAAGGTACTCCTTGAGCATCTGGGCAAACTTAGGATTTCTTGTGGCACTACCCCGCACCTCAGGGGCTGTGGTACGTGAGGGGCTGAGAAAACTGTCCCACATCTTAAAGACTGTTCCCCTACCTCTGGCGGATTGGACTTGTGCCTCTCTCGGCTGTACGCCTTGGTTGTCCACTGATTCCTGACCTATGCCGCTAGCGTTTTGTGAGGGGAATGCTTTGCCTACTTCCGTGACTATGGCCTTCCGGAACTGCTGCATTTTGGTTGACCTCTCCGCCTCGGGAATAAGAGACATAAAGTTCTCCTTGTAGCATGGGTCTAACAGTGTTACCAACCAGTAATGATTGTCGGCCAAGATGTTCTTAACGCGAGGGTCACGAGACGGGCAGCTTACCATAAAGTCAGCCATGTGCGCCAGACTCTTAACAGCCAGGACTTCAGTAGCCTGACCAACAAGATGACTGAACATGCTGTCCTCCTCCTCCTCCTCCTCCTCCTCCTCCTCCTCCTCCTCCTCCTCCTCCTCCTCCTCCTCCTCCTCCTCCTCCTCCTCCTCCTCTTCCTCCTCCTCCTCCTCCTCCTCTTCCTCCTCCTCCTCCTCCTCCTCCTCCTCCTCCTCCTCCTCCTCCTCCTCCTCCTCCTCCTCCTCCTCCTCCTCCTCATCTACCCTGTCCTCTGGCCAGCCACGCTGAACCAAGGATATGACTGGTGTGCATGTCATATCCTCAATTTGGCCGGAGATTTGCTCCATGTCTTCATCCTCCTCCTCGTCATAGTCCTCCACTGCACGTTGTGATGAGACGAGGCTGGGCTGTGTGTTATCACCCACACCCACTACTGTTTCTTGCTGCAACTCATCGCGCTCCGCCTGCAATGCATAATGTTTGGTTTTGAGCAGAGACCGTTTTAGAAGGCAGAGTAGCGGTATGGTGACGCTAATAATGGCGTCAGCACCACTCGCCATCTTGGTGGAGTCCTCAAAGTTTTGGAGGATGGTACATAGGTCAGACATCCATCTCCACTCCTCAAGTGTTGTGTGGAGTTTGACCCATTTCCCGACGGCTTAGGTGATGCAGGTACTCAACAACTGCCCTCTTCTGCTCCCATATCCTGACCAACATGTGCAGAGTTGAATTCCAACGCGTGGGGACATCACACACCAGTCTGTGAGCCGGAAGATGCAAACTGCGCTGAAAGCCGGCAAGGCCGGCTGAAGCAGTAGGTGACTTTCGAAAATGTGCAGACAGGCGGCGAACTTTTACCAGCAGATCAGACAGCTCTGGGTATGACTTTAGAAACCGCTGAACCACGAGGTTGAGCACATGGGCCACGCATGGAACATGTGTCAGCTGGCCTCGCCTCAAAGCCGCCACCAGGTTCCGGCCATTGTCACACACGACCTTTCCTGGCTTTAGGTTCAGAGGTGTGAGCCAGTGATCTGCCTGCTGTTTCAGAGCTGTCCACAGCTCTTCTGCATTGTGGGGTTTGTCACCTATGCAGATTAGCTTCAGCACAGCCTGTTGCCGCTTCGCCGAGGCAGTGCTTCCAGCTTGGGACTGGTGTGGAGGGTACAGTGGATGAGGATGCGCAGGAGGAGGAGGAGGCTGAAGAGCATGACATTCCGGAGCTGTAGAGTGTGGGTGAAACACTGACTGAGGTAGGGCCTGCAAACCTTGGTGTGGGAAGGACGTGTTCCGTCCCTCGCTCAGACTGGGTCCCAGCTTCCACAATATTAACCCAGTGTGCCGTCAACGAGATGTAGCGGCCTTGCCCACAAGCACTTGTCCACGTGTCTGTGGTTAGGTGGACTTTGGGTGAAACAGCGTTGTTCAGGGCACGTGTGATGTTTTGTGACACGTGGTTATGCAACGCGGGGACAGCACACCGGGAGAAATAGTGGCGGCTGGGGACCGAGTAACGTGGGACAGCTGCCGCCATCAGGTCGCGGAATGCTTCTGTCTCAATCAGCCTAAAAGGCAACATTTCCAGCGCAAGCAGTCGCGAAATGTTAGCATTTAGAACTGTGGCATGTGGGGTGTTGGCAGTGTATTTGCGCCTGCGTTCAAAGGTTTGCTGAATGGATAACTGAACGCTGCGCTGGGACAAGGACGTGCTTGATGATGGTGTTATTTCTGCGTAGGCAACTGCAGGTGCAGGACCGGAGGAGGCTTGTTCGCAGGCAGCATGGACAGGGGATTGGCTCGCATGCACAACCAGCGAAGACGTAGCAGTGACATTAGCAAGCACTGCTCCTCGACTCTGTTGTACTTCCCACAAAGTCGGGTGCTTGGCTGACATGTGCCTGATCATGCTGGTGGTGGTCAGGCTGCTAGTTTTGGTACCCCTGCTGATGCTGGCACGGCAGGTGTTGCAAATGGCCTTTTTTGAATCATCTGGAGCCAACTTAAAAAACTGCCAGACTCGGGAAGACCTAACATTTGTACAGGCACCTTGTGTCGTGTTGTTGTTCCGGGGAACGGTTGCCTGACTTCTGCCTGGAGCCACCACCCTGCTTCTTACTGCCTGTTGGGATGCTACGCCTCCCTCCCCCTGTGCACTGCTGTCCTCGCTCTGCATATCCTCCTGCAAGGTTGGGTCAGTTACTGGATCATCCACCACGTCGTCTTCCTCTTCCGCACCCTGCTCCTCCTCCTGACTTCCTGACAATTGTGTCTCATCATCGTCCACCCCTTGTTGAGACACGTTGCCAACTTCGTGAGAACGTGGCTGCTCAAATATTTGGGCATCTGTACATACGATCTCCTCATGACTCACTTCAACATGAGCTGGCGAGAGGCCAGAATGTGTGAATGGAAACGTGAACAGCTCTTCCGAGTGTCCAAGTGTGGGATCATTAATGTCCGAGGACGTGTACTCAGCCTTGTGGTAGGAAGGAGGATCAGGTTCTGAAATGTGCGGTGCAGTATCACGGCTACTGACACTTGACTGTGTGGAAGACAGAGTGTTTGTGGTGGTGCCAATCTGACTGGAAGCATTATCCGCTATCCAACTAACAACCTGTTGACACTGGTCTTGGTTCAAGAGCGGTGTACTGCTGCGGTCCCCAAGAATTTGGGACAGGACGTGCGAGCGACTAGATGTGGCCCTTTGTTGTGGCAAAATTAGAGCTTGCCCACGACCTCGGCCTCTGCCTGCACCACCATCACGTCCACTTCCTTGTTCCTTGCCAACGCCCTTGCGCATTTTGCAATGCTGTGCTGATGTGTATTCACTAGACTTGGGCGTTATATCAAAGTTTGTGCAAATCGTGCACCTGTACGCTGCCACCGACAGGCACATACGTGCGGTTTTTAAATGCAAGCACGGACGCACTAAGAACCTAACAGGTTTTAGGAGCAAAAATTAATGAGAACTCTGACACTATGTGGACTGTTTTAGACTGTGTACACCAGCCCCAGATATGATGAAGGCTGGTATACGGTCACCACTAGGAATGGCTATATACCCTGCCTGCCTGCCTGCCTGCCTGCCTGTATACTGCTACAATAGTCCTGACAAGGACTCTTGTGGTCACTAGCCTGTATTCCGACCTGGCTATACCCTGCCTGTATACAGCAACAATAGTCCTGAGAAGGACTCTGCTACTGTACTCCGACCTGGCTATACCCTGCCTGCCTGTATACAACTAGAATAGTCCTGAGAAGGACTTTTGGTCACACTGTTTGCAGCCCTGCTACGGAAATAGCTATAAAGGGCCGCAAACCTTTCCCTGAAGCAGCGACACTCTCCCTGCACTGACTGTCTGGATAGCTGTGAGCAGAGCACAGCGCGCCCGCCGGTATAAAGGCTCGGTCACGCTGTGCAGGCCGGCCAATCACTGCAATTCCACAACTAACAGGGCTGTGGCATTGCAGTGGTCTGCCAGCCAATCCCTGCATGAGGGCTGGCTCTCAAAAGAGCGCCAACATGCAGAAATGAAGACCACGAGTACAGCACGAGTATCGCGAGATTACTCGGTCCCCGCCGAGTAGACCGAGTACAGTGATACTCGTGCGAGTACCGAGTAGTAACAAGCATGCTCGCTCATCACTATTAATCACCTGTGATGGGCAGAGTTTTTACTCACAAATGACTGAGAAATATCTGAAAGTTGAAACGTTCCATCACATGGGAGAATAAACCACTGCCGGAATTTACCTCAGTTTATTCAGTTTCTGCCATTTTTATGGTTGCAAACCAATCTCATATATTTCTGTTGTGTTTTTGTATTTGGATATAAAATGAACCTGTCGCTAGACTGCAAGGAGTGTAACAAACATCAACCCCCAAAAAGCTTTTATTGGGCTTTGGCCCCACATCTGTACCATAACAAATACACCAGATACGAAATTTTGGGTGAAATGGGTTGGCCCCAGCTTTATTAAACAATAGAAAATTAATCTGTCAATGCCCTTTATTCTGTATAGAAAAAGGGAAGAGAGGGAGCTCCTGTGTGGAACCGTAAATCAATTGAAGAAAGTGTAATATCATACTCACCTGAAAGTGTTGTGCAGTAGGTACAACACTGTTAAAGGTGCTGACGGGTGTTCCGATGCTTACCGATCCTTACCGCCGGGATCCTGTCCTGTCAGTCCCGCTGGAGTTCTGGCCTGTGTAGCCACTAATACGATCCAAAGATACGTGAAGAGCAGAACCGTTGCACCAGCTGCGGACAGCGGCGACTCCTCCAAACCGGATGGTCCCGTGATCCCGGTGACTGTGTAGAACCAGCCCCGTATTGCAGCATCAGTGGTGATAGCAACCTCCTAATCGGGCTGCAGCAGCCCCGTGAGCTCCCGACGGGAGAGGTAAAATTCAGCTCAATGTAAAAAAAAATCACTGTATCTGCCGCGCTGCCCAGACAGGAGATGGATATAGATGAGATAGTCTTTTATTATAAAGCCACAACGCGTTTCGGGGGCACGTCCTCCCCCCTTCCTCAGGTAGCAGAGAATCCACATACTGTTAGACCTATATATTCGGAGGCATTTACAACAATTAGATTTAAAACTCATAAAGGCTGATCAACAAAATTAATCAATTGATTAGTTATATCCTCCCCATACATAGCCCAAAAACAAAGAAAAAAAATAAAAGGAAAAATCCATAAAAATAAAGGGAAATCAGGAATCTGTTATACGTTAAACATTAAAAAACATCAATAATCCGATAAACTCAAAATGATTCAGTAAAATTACATGATGATTAATATCAGGGTAAAATTACATAAATATATAATAGTAATATTATATTGAATTCTATCACTGAAGGATAAAAATTGAAATAAAAATTGAAATAAAAAATATAATAATAATGAACCTTATACTATTTTCAAATCATTATTAAATATATGGTTATATTAAGTATATTATGCATTAAAACCGAATTAAAGGAACACGGATTACATATATAACCAAATTGTATATAAATGAACTACATGAAATTTGTATTTTCTAAAACCAAATTAGATAATGCCATGCTTCTATTGTCAACTCCCCATTTTCCATGGTCAATTAGTTAAAATACCAAGGGATTAATGATTTTTGAACTTTAAAAACTTTTTAAAAAGATTTAAAAAAATGTTTTAAAATTACCTTTTTTTTTTTTTTATTTAATCCGGTCCATCATGATGTTCAGGCCTTCCGGATGCAGTCTAGCTAGTTTAAAAATCCAAAAGGATTCTCGTTCCACCAACTTCCAATATCTGTCATCATCCGCCAAGATTTGCTCAACAATCACGGTTTTAAAATTATCCGTATCTTTGTCATGTTCTAAGTGTTTTGATAAACTGAGTGATTGTGCCGTGGTGAATATTGTATCGATGGCTGTTTAGTCTGTGTATAATTTGTTTAGTGCGGCCCACATATTTTAGGCCGCACGACATTCTAATAAATTATATACGATGTGTTACAGTTCAGATATTGTTTGACTTGGAATTCCTCTCCTGTAATGTTGGATTTGACCAATCATGCACCCTGAGTTAATGATTTGCAACACAAGCATCTAGTTTGGCCCCAGCAAAAATTTCCTACCGGATTTATTAAACCTAGCCTGTTTTTCCGGTATAAAGCTTTTGACGTGAAATTTTGCTAGGAGCAACCTAATTCTTGAGATTCCTGCTCCTTCTAAATATGACCCGAGGCTTGGTGGGTAAAATTCCTGAGAGGTCTGTCACTCCTCAAAATATGCCAATGTTTGCCCACTAATTCCTTCACCTATTTGTAGGAGTCACTATAGGTAGTTACCAGACAGCTCTCATAGCCAGTACTAGTTCCCCCTCCCCCCCATCTTTAGGGGACCTCAATGTTTTTTCTTCAATCATAGCCAGACATTTTCCTGGTTTAGTTGTATACTTTTTCGAAAGCCATCTGCTAGAATTTTTTTGGGGTGTCCTTTACTGGCAAATCTGGTTTTTAATATCTTGGCCTCGGTTCTGAAGGCATCTGTGTTGGTGCAGTTCTTTCTAATGCGCCAATACTGGCCATAGGGGATATTTCTAATCCAAGTAGGGAGATGACGACTAGAAAATTCCAGATAGCTGTTCACATCCACCTTCTTAAAGAAGGTGGATGTTTCGATAAGAGCTGCATCATTAACCCTGATATTTAAATGCAGGGACTAGATAGATTCCTTGGATATACTGTAGTTGCCGTAAAGGAAAGCCCCCATGTATTTTATTTAAGGAGTTTATAAAAACTTCCGCACTTTTCAGATCCCGACCAGATAAAGAACAAATAATCTATAAATCTGCGATAAAAAAAAACATATATGTTCAATGGCTAGAAGGGACTGTGCGATTTTAAGAGGACTCAAAACACCCCATATATGTTTGTATAACTTGGGGCGAATCTCGTTCCCATCGCACAGTCCCTCAATTGACGATGGATATTACCTTCAAACAAAAATACATTGTGGTTTAAAATAAATTCTATAGATTGTAGAATGAAGTTCCTCTGTAGGACTGGCAAAAGATCGGTAGTCAAATAGGATTAAACAGTGTTAATCACTAAGTGATGGTCAATGTTAGAATATAGTGCGGAGACTCCCAGAGTAAAAAAAGAGACAATTTGGGATTGGGGGGAGCTTCTTTAAAAGACTAAGGTGGGACGAATCCCTAATATGGAAATCTAGTCCTGCAACATATTTTTGCAAAAAAAGGCCGATGTAGTGGGATAGATTGGCCGTAATGGACTTGACTCGAGATAAATGGTCTCCCAGGTGGATTAGTTACACTTTTGTGAATTTTTGGAAGAAAATAGTAAGGCATAGAGTAGTGTTTAATGTCCAAAAAATGTTTTTCTTATTCAAAATATTCTCCTCACAAGCCTTTTTTAATTTTTTTTTATAAAAACTGTAATAGTCAGGTGACGGATCAATTTTGAGGACCTCATAATAATTGGTGTTCCCTAGTTCTTTGATACACTCATCAACATACCACTTCCTGTCCATAAGCACTATTCCACCCCCTTTGTCTGCACTCTTGATAACTAGATTGCGGTTATTTTTAAGGTAACTTATGGCTGATCTTTCCTCCCTTGATAAATTATCCCATTTAAAATTACATTTTCTAATGTCTTTTAATAACAGCTGGTGAAAGGTCTCTAGATTGTTACCCCTATGATGGTACGGATAAAAAAATTGTGTTCCCTTTTTACCTGTACATGTATGAATGAATTATCTAATCTCACTCGGTGTTAACCTTACCGGAGCCCTTTTGTTTGGCTAGAAGTGCAAAGTGCCTCCATAAGGTAAGTTTACGTACAAAGTCATTGATATCCATAAAAAGTTGAAATGTATTCGTATCACTAGTAGGGCAAAAAGATAGGCCTCTCTTTAATTTTAATTTTGATTTTAATTTCCTTTTAATAATCCGTTTCCCCCTGGTTTAGTTCATAGCCAGAGATATTGAAGATTCCACACTCTTGTTGCGTTGGTTGGGTTGGACCATCGCTTTTTTTTAATTAAATTTGGATCGGTTTCTATTTCTTTTCTATTTCTTCCTCCCCCCCCCCCCCCCCCTCGACAGCTTCTTCCCTTATCTTTCTTTTTAATCGAGTTTTTTTTGGGTAAAAGGTGAAAAAACTGTTCTTTGTGGGACAATGAGAAGTCAAAGGGGGGTTGTCTATCTGTTTACTAGTACCCTCCCCCAGGTCTACTAAGGGTGGTTCTATATTGATGTGATTTGTAACTGTCCGTATTCCAGTGACACCATTTGAGGATGAAAAAACTAATTTTCCATTAATTGGTGGCAGCTCCTCCTGGTTGGTGGAAGGGTCAGAATTTATTTTTTTCCTGGGTGTCATGTACAGTTTAAAATGGAAGAATTCATCAGATCAACTACCTCAGTCAGTAATAAATGCTCCAGGTTCAGGTGTATCTGGTTCCATATCTATATTCTTATAAAAAGGTCAGAACTAGCTCCATAAATCCTGAACCTGGTATAGGGCAAATATTTAATATTTGTTAGATTTTAAGAACACTCTAGTTGAAACAAGAGTGTTTGGTTTTTTTTCTTCTCCCCCAAAAGTTGTTTTTTGTGTCATGTTCCTCCGAGTTTTGAGTCCCCGGGGGAGCCCTATTTAATTGGAAATCTATTTGAAATGTTTCCAGGGTGCTTAAAATTATAAAGCAAGGGGGTGGGATTGGAGAATGGGATTTTGTTAGTTTGTATGGAATAATTTTTACTGGTATTTTTAGGAGCCTTATTGGCCCCAAAATATGTTCCACGAGATTATTTTGAAGGGAGCTACTGACATCTTTCTCCGCCCCATCCCCAACCCTGGGGTTCACTTTAACGTACTTCCTACTGTGATCCCAGGATGGGGCCTGAGGAGTTTTATAATCCGGTCTATTCCTATTAAGCTTTTTTGCTTTCTTTGAAATTAGATCCCCCTCATATTTAGTAAGTCTTTCCATTAGTGCTAAATTCATTCCCTTGTATACCGGTGCACTGGAGTATGCTTTCAATTCCTCAATTTTCTGAATATTTGACAATGCGGCTACAGCTAATTTATCCCTTTTTGCAATGAACAATTTAACCATACCACTTGAACATTCCATCATAAAACCATCCCATTCCCTAGTAAAACATTCATCATGGGGAAACGAGGAGGTAAACAGCATCCTTAGTCCCCTCGGTATGATTTTTTTTTTCTCTTAAGTATTGTTTTAAAAAGAGTATCAAATTTCACGTGTTAACCCAGTACTCACAGTGATCTGGCATCGGTAAGTAGCACTGCCTATACCTGCCTATACCTCTATATTGTATTTGGAAGTACATCTGGACTCTATGAGTCTATGATTAATCTAGATGCAGCTCTATTTGTGCCTTGGGCATTTTGCCTATAGCTAATTGAGATCACCCATTTGGAGTTAAAAACCTTTTTTTCCCTCCACATCTCCGGGACACATAGGGTTCTTTCCCCTTCAGCACTCCTCCTTCCTGTCCTATATTATCGTATGTTTGTTATACCCTAAAGCATATCACTTTAATAAATGTTCTAATTATTTAAATTTGCTATAAGCAAAAAAGGTACCCAAACAATCCATTATTTTAAAGACTTTTTTTGCGCTTTGATACCATGTTTAGAAGGAGCAGGAATCTCAAGAATATGATTGCTCCTAGAAAAATTTCACATGTCAAAACCTTTATACCGAAAAACAGGCTAGGTTTAATAAAACTGGTAGGACATTTTTGCTGTGGCCAACCTAGATGCTTGTGTTGCATATCATTAACCCAGGGTGCACGATTGTTCAAATCCAACATTACAGGAGAGGAATTCCCAATCAAACAATATCTGAACTGTAACACAACATATGTAATTTATTAGAATGTCCATGCGGCCTACAGTATGTGGGTTGCACTACACAAATGATACGCAACAGACTAAACGGCCATCGATACAATATTCACCATGGCACAATCACTCATAGTTTATCAAAACACTTTTTATTAGAACATGACAAAGATACGGATAATTTTAAAACTATCATTAACATCCGCCAAGATTTGCTCAACAATCACTAATAATGGAAGTTGGTGGAACGAGAATCCTTTTGGATTTTCAAACTAGCCAGACTGCATCCGGAAGGCCTCAACATCATGACTGAATGGATTAAATTAAGTTTTATTTTTTTTTTATTTTTAAATTTTTTTTATTTTTTTAAAGTTCAAAAATCATTAATCCTTTAGTATTTTAACTAATTGACCACGGAGAATGGAGAGTTGACAATAGAAGCATGGTCTAATTTTGTTGTTTTAGAATGTACAAATTTGATGTAGTTCATTTTTATACAATTTGGTTATATATGTAATCCCAGTTCCTTTTAATCCGTTTTTTTATACATAAGAACAAGCACCCCCTGTGGGATCAAATAATTATTTAATAATTTGAGAATAGTATAAGGTTCATTATAATTATTTCAATTTTTATCCTTTCAGTGATATAATTCAATATAATATTACTATCAATTATATATTTATGTAATTTTACCCTGATATTAATCATGATGTAATTTTATTGAATCATTTTGAGTTTATTGAATTATTGATGGTTTTAATGTTTTTTAACATATCAAACTGATTCCTGATTTTGCCCCTTTTTTTTATGGATTTTTCTTTTTTTTTTTTTTTTTTTTTTTTTTTTTTTTTAATTTATTCTTCGTTTTTGAGCTATGTATGGGGAGGATATAACTAATCAATTTAATTGATCAGCCTTTGAGTTTTAAATCTAATTGTAAATGCCTCTGCATATATAGGTCTAACAGTATGTTGATTCTCTGCTACCTGAGGAAGGGGGAGGACGTGCCCCCGAAACGCGTTGTAGCTTTATAATTCAATAAAAGACTTTATATCATCCATTTCCTGTCTGGGCAGCGTGGCCGATGCCGTGATTTTTTACATTGAACTGAATGCCCTTTATTCATAACATTAAACTTTTTATTCTTAATGACAGCCAATGGCTGATATATACAGTGAGCCTTGTAAACAAGACCTAACCGGGCATGGAAGAGAACTGCCCTGCTGTGACAATGTTGACATCCATATATATGTACATGAGTATCTGTAGAAATCCCATCATTGAGGGAAGGAGGGTGGGTGTCTTCCTTCCACTGCTGGTAAGATGGCTGAATATATTCTGGCTCCTCTGTACCCCTTCTTTTAACAAAGCACCTTCATGCCCCCATATCCTTGGGGCAGCCCCTTGACTTTCCCGAATTTTTATTAACCCCCTTCAAGCCTCCTTTGACAGACCCAGGCCCTTTTCTTGGTTCAGGTTCTGTTCGGAAATTGCAGTCTGATCTGCCGGCACTGTTATAGAGAAGGGGGAGCGGAGTAGATTGCTCTATGGTTTGAGAACAGACTTGGAATAACCGGTGATTTAATCTTCTTCTCTTTCTGTGATTTTTCGGTCCAATGTTCAGCCCCATCACTGACTGCTGGATCTTTCTGCACATTTTTGACTAGAAAGCAGTCAGTCAGTGATGGGGCTGAACACTGGACCGTTAATCCCAAAAAGAGCAGAAGATAACGATGCAGGATACACAATCTCATCACAAAATGATACAGCAATTTACTCCCCTCCCCCACTCTTATCATATGGAGCCTGTAGATCGGACTGAATCCTCAGTGATGGGTTTCCTTTTTTGTGCATGATTTACTTAAATGTCTTTCAAAAAAAAACATGAACAATAGAGGTTATAGAAGTAGAATTTTATTCTTGTAGTTTCCTGGTACGGGGCAGACGTGATATCAGCTGTTACTTACTAGGTGTGAGTATAGTTTAGTTCTGCCCTTCGTCTGCCTGAAGCTGAGGATGATGATGACTTTCTCTGTCCTTTCCAATTTACTGGTCACATGGTTATTATTGACACGCACCGAGCAAACTGAACCGGGCAGGGGGAAGTCTTCCTGTTCTGTGAAGATTCCCAAACCTGCCCCCCACTTCTAATGTCCATGGGGATTAAAAAAAAACAATAAGAAGGGAAAAAAGATTAAATCATGGTTACATCTTGTATCCAAAGTGCATAAAACATTAGTATTTAGAACCAGACATAATCTTTTTATATTTGAAGACAATGAAAACTTTACAAAAACTATTGGCCAATTTTGTTATCAATAAAAAGGTTCTCTGGATCACTTTGAGAGATATGAGCCTTAATTTGCAATCTGCACTGATGACTTACCAGAGCTGGAAATTGTCTGTATCAGGTGTCCGATTCCTTTTAATATCAGTGTCCGATCTGTGCTGTCTATGGATGTGATTTTTGCCTGGTGTTTTTGACTGACTTGCCGCAGTATTTTGGAAACCTACTTTAAAAGTCGTGGTTGAATCCCTGGGGATTTCTTGCCAGTGACTGACAGGACTCTCCTATACGTGTATACAGTCAATCCAGGGCAGATGGCGGGAACCAAGACTAGTCGTACTTTACAGCACAGCTCAGTCCCCGGCAGCTTTTAGTCTAGTTGGATAGGCGGGTACCCGGTGGCTTTGTCCCACCAAGTGCCCTGGATTGACAGGTCTCTGTCTATGTACACCAATATGGAGACCTGTCAATCCAGGGCAGATGTTCGGCAAAGTCACCTGGCGGCTTTTCAAGTAGGACTAGTCACAGGCGAGTCCCCGGCATGTATCAGGATCACTTTTATATTTTGCTTGATCTCGAAGCACCAGAGCTTTACCACACACGTATTGCACAACTCTGGTCAACTGTAACACATACTTCGCCATCACCCTACTTATTGCCATGTTATAAGTGAGATGGCGGCACGTTGGTGGTTTCCTCGGGAATACTTTGCAACAGACTCTTTAAATTAAGAAAACTAAACTTTATAGTTTGATGTAAGAAAATCCCAAATGACAAAGTTAAACACAGGCCTCTATTATTGGAGCTTTCTGTGACCTGGCTCACCTACCTCTTGATCAGACGTCACTCGACCATCTCCTTGAGTGAGTAAATGTCCTTCTCCTGGGTTTGGAAAGCTGCCCCCATTGCCACCTGGAAAATAGTAATTCTGGTATTTAGATCAATGAGACTTAAAGGGTTATTTCAATCTACAATATCCTCATCAAATAAATACATCAAAATATGTAGTGTAATAAGATTAGCAAACCCCTCCAATTAGAAATGTGGTATAGTTCTTCAGATTCACGATCATTACCTCATGGTCAGGGATTTGCAGGACCTTAACTATCCATAGGTGTGAAAACTCATATAGTCACAGCCAGTTAGGTATCCATGGTTATGACCACTAGCAATTAAGGTCCTGCAATGCCCTGAACATGAGGTAAGTGACATTGAATCAGGAAAACTGTACTACATTTCTAATTGGAGGTGTCTGCTAATAATAATGATAATTTGGAGATAAGGCATGTATTCCCCTTTAATATTATTCCAGGAAAGGAAAATGTACTTCTAAATGAGTACAAGGCAATGATGGTAAATTAATGACTATAGCAAACTTTATCTAGTTAATGTTACTCTAAATGGTATTGACCACATTTTTTAGTTTTTACTTATTCTGGGTTTAGGGTCTTGTTACTCTAGGGCCATAGAGATGTAATTGAGGAGTCTTACCAGGTTTACCAACATCTCATCCCAGTTTGGGTTCTTATCCAAGAAATCAATCATTCTTGATCCATAAAGCTACATTTAGTTTGGTCTGAGATATCTACACAAATTTTCATATAGGGAGTTAGATTTCTCCTCTTAAAGCTGCTAATATATCGAAGAATAAAGGCAATTTACATTACAGGACCTTGAACAAAGCAAAATGAACCGGGCAGGGAGAAGTGTTTGGGTTTCTGCTGGGCCTGTACACAAGCCTGCCCACCACATCTTCCATCAATGGGGGTTTAAAAACACATAAATTCATATCTACATTTATATCATGACATTTACACTTGACCCCAGCTGTAATTTAGAAGCCAAGACAAATTAACAGTAAGTATCGTGGAAGACTAGAAGCTCTCAACATATTTACCTTGGAAGACTTAAGCGATCTCCACTTCAGATCCCAAATGAAGTTCGGCGTTGTCAGACAAAACCAGAACAGTGTTACTGGAGCTAGAAACTGCTTCCACTGAGCCATCAGCTATTATGATGCATTCGATGTCCCCTCGGTCCTCAATCACAATGCACTCATCTTCTCCTTCAATGACTGAATTTATTGTCCAAATTTTCCACCTCAACACTGTCTTCAACAGTTTCCAGAGAGTTGTCGGGCATGTCTTCTCCCCTTGGAAAGTGAAGATAGTTCATGATTATGGTCACTGGACTCCTGATGGTGGGGTCTTCAGCGAGCAGGGCATGAAATAATTCTTGTGCTTTAGTGGAACATTTGGTCCAATGTCCTGGCGGGGCTGTTTGGTTTCCAAAACGTTGCCACTTGATAAAATCTTTGAACAGAGGATCGTCTTTGACGGCCCTTTCCCAAGGAAAATATCCCGTGAATGCAACATACAGAAGTACACCAAAGGCCCATGTATCCATGCTGGGTCGCAAGACTAAAGCTTCATAGCTTTGCAATTGACACAGCTCTGGGGACATGTAGGGAATGATGTGTGACATTGATGACACGAGGGTACCGATGGCTTGTGTCAGGCCGAAATCACTCAATTTAATATGGAAGCAGTCTTTGTCCATGAGTAACACATTATCTGGTTTTAAGTCTCTGTGCACCAGTGAGTGATCGTGCATATATTCTAATGCACTGGTTAACTGTACCGCACAACGCTTCACCATCACTTCTGGAATTCCAACCTGGAAAAGAAGAAACCATTAGATACATGCTGCCTTAATTAGAGAATGTGGCAAACTGAGAGGAAGGGCTGCTCTGCTTTGTTTTTCACCACTCTAAATCGGTAAGCATTTTACTACATACAGCAAACACCTCTTGACTTTTGTGACTACAGCTCTGACTGGTGGAAGCCGCTGATATCTATTGCTGGAAGTCTGAGAGCCTCGTTCAGTGTCTTCTACACTTATATTGAGAAGTGACTTCCAGTCTGCCCGGCAAACACTGCAACAATTCAGCCAGTAACCACTCCGGTCACGTGGTGCAAAGGAAGAACGGGATAAGCAATGGGAATAGCAGAAGATGGCTATTCTGTGTTTTACTAAATACAGAGAACGTGCCTTACTGATAACTATCTAGTGGTGAAATAAAGAACCCAGAGTGGTAAATTTAATTTAGAATACGGATTTCCAACTGACTCTATAGTTCAGTGTTCCCCCAACTAAAGTTCTCAAGAGCCACCAACAGTGCATGTTTTCTGTATTTCTGTAGTAATTGTATATGTGATTTAATTAGCTGAACAGATGGTAATTCCACCCGTGCAATACCACTGAAATCATGATCTGGGGTTGGTGCACACTGTTATTAGGGATTGTGCATCCACTAGTGCAATGTGCCAAAAGAGGCAATAAGGAGTCTTGAAAGAACTAGGGGTTGCAGGTTGGAGAACACTTTTCTAGGTATCTAAATCAGCTGTAAAAATGAGAAATGCCACTCCTTACCACACGTCAGAATATTTAAAAAAAAATCTCTGCCCAAGATTCTACAGCTACATATTCAAAAACACTTTGTGATTGTGAAATGCTTACACTGGGTTTGATTAGCGAATGGAGAGTTCCAGCAGGGGCCAAATCCTGAGTCAGGACATAGAAATACTCCGAGTCCACGTAGATTGGGTGGGTGAAGATGATCCCTTCGTGACCCGATAAGGTGATGGACACACAAAGCTCATGGAGGAAACTTTGTTCCTTTGTCTTCCTCTTCTTCATTAGTTTAAGGGCCACGTGAGTTCCTGATTTTAAAAAAATTGTTTAGATGAAATAAAATTAAAAACAAAAACAAATACGAAGTAGAGAATGGGTCTTATTTTAAATATTGGTATTTAACCTCTTATTACATATATATTCCTTGAGCTCATATTAGTTTTGGAGCACTAAGTGACCTATGTCATGCTGATCACACGGTTCAGCTTCTGTATTGGTGTGATCATCTGCAGGAGCCTGAGCAATTATACACAACCCGGCTGTAACTGAGTACTGATGACCTCCCGATCCTCGCAATTTTACCCGTGATATGCAGCTGTCAGCTGTGTCAGAGGCCCATGGGCTGCTGGTGATGGCGCTCCTCATCGGCCACCCTGTAGGGCAATGGTAGATGGCGGTAGGTGTCTATAGGGCTGGTGTTGGTGGGAATCTGCTAGTCAGGTACAAACCATGATTTGTAATATTTGGCGCTGTATGGGGAGTGATATGTAGAGCAAGGGAGCAGGGCGTCACATGTTAAATTTCCCTTGGAGGACTAATAAATATTGTAAACCTGTTTTTAAATTTTTTTATAGGGATGAAAAAATGAAGAAAACGTCCTCCTCAAATGTGTGAAACCCTTTACAACCATTTGAAGTACCTATACATCCAAGGCTCTGTCTTTTTAATACAGGCTCGCACACAACCCACGTTTTCTCCCTCATGATTCTGCTGATCTGATCAGCCGACGTGCAGCGAACAGACACTGGGGATCTCTGATCTACCCACTGTGGTTAACCAGTTAATTCCTGCTCTCAATGTGACAACTGAATGTAACACTGTCTGGCATGGATCGCAGTATTCCTCACCACAATCAGTGGCCCAGTTACGCGATTGCGAATGGCTGGTGGGTTGTCATGAAAGTGGGGAGTGTTCAGCTGATGACCCCTGTGGCTGTCATGACTCTATTCCTGTGAATGGTGCCATAGAGCCGGCATTCACAGGAGAGCAGCACTTCTGCTGATCCCAGTAATGCTTCAGCACCCCTCTGAACAGGAGAAGTGATTGGACAGTGCAGTAATAATGTGCCCTAAGGGGACTAATAAAATCAATAAAAAGTTTAAAAAAAAGCTAAAATTGTCCCATTGAAAATAAAGCGTGCGTGTATGTTTATTATACATATATATTATGTGTGTCTGTGTGTATATTATATATATATATATATATACACACAATTATAATATAATATAAAATATATATATATATATATATATATATATATATATATATATATATATATATATATATATACACAATTATAATATAATATAAAATATATATATATATATATATATATACACATATATACACAATTATAATATAATATAAAATATATATATATATATATATATATACACATATATACACAATTATAATATAATATAAAATATATATATATATATACACATATATACACAATTATAATATAATATAAAATATATAATTATAATTTTATATTATAATTGTCTATATGTATATATGTGTATATGTATATATTATATATTAATAATCACCAAAAATCGGCCTTGGTAAGATATGAATAATATGGGAATTATATGTAATAAGGTGGTCTCCTAACATAAGGAAAAAATTCCACCACCCACTTGTTCATAAATACAATGGATATTCTGATCTATGTCAACACACAAACCAACTCACAAAAAGATCAGATAGCAGCAATTAGTGTAAGAAAAATCTTTATTTAACAATAAGGGTATGTGCGCACGTTGCTTTTTACCTGCTTTTTACCTGCTTTTTTGCTGCTTTTTCTTCTGCGCTGTTTAATGCCAAAATGGATGTGTTCTTCTATTCAAGCAAAGTCTATGGGAATTTGGGTTTCTTGTTCACACTATGTTGTTCAAAATTCTGCCTTTTTGTGGCAGAACTTTGGTCAAAAACTCAGCTTTTCAAAGAAGCAACATGTCAATTGTTTTTGCCATTTGGGTTTTGCACTGCAAAGCTGAGTTTTTGACCAAAGTTCTGCCACAAAAAGGCAGCATTTTGAACAACATAGTGTGAACAAGAAACCCAAATTCCCATAGACTTTGCTTGAATAGAAGAACACATCCATTTTGGCATTAAACAGCGCAGAAGAAAAAGCAGCAAAAAAGCAGGTAAAAAGCAGGTAAAAAGCAACGTGCGCACATACCCTTAAAAATGTAGAAGAAAAGGAGGGGGTGTAGTAACAGGGAGGATACACAAGATGCCATACCAGAGCAGCTGAGAGCAGAGAAGTGTGCAACGTTATGGAGAAGCCACAAAGCAACCTTGTTAAGAAGTAAAGGGGAAGCAAGCAAGTATTATTGAATTATATTCAGGCAGGGTCCCAAGACAGAATAATACAAAGGGCATCAAATGGTGGCAATCAAGTATTAGCGATAAGCACACATACTCACAGCTGGAGTGGCGCCAAGTCCCATCCGACGCGCGTTTCAGCGTCAGCCTTCGTCAGGGAGGGGTGCGTGGCGACATACCGGCAGGATAAGTGTATTTATGTAAAGATCCAGCCAATCACTATCCGGATCAAGTAGACGGCGCATGCGCTGTGCAGATCGGCACAGAGCCCAAGCAGAAAGGACACGTCATCATCGCTTGGCAACCGGAGTCGTCCCACTATGAGTCACCGCCACACGTGACAAAAAGGTCACGTGACGCGATGATGTCAGAGGGGCGAGTACGGAGCTCGGACAATACAGATACGCCCACTGCGTGAGCGCTGTCCGGAGACCGCGCATGCGCTGTAGATCCGGATAAACCAAGACATGAAGTATATTATAAACTGGTGCTTATTACCCAGGGAGTATATACATTAGTCAGAGCAAACAAGGAATGCATATATACATTAATCGGAGCAAATAGAAAAGAATATAATTCATCAGTTTAAGATAAATAGTTCCTATATATATATTTAAGAAAACATACATATATACATATACCTATATACATGTGTATACACAAAAAGCATACATGGTGTAAATATTAAAAATATATATATACACATGCAACCCTGCAAGCTTATTAAAAATCTTTCATACATATAAAAGAGAAGCATCATGAAAAACAAAGGAAAAAAGAAAAGCAAGTGATAAAATGTGAGAAAACAGGCTCACTGAATAAAGTGTATAAAATGTATAAACTAAGTTTTTTCTTCAACTAAATATAGCTGTATAGAAAAAGATATAAAAAATTGTATGGCTATAATTGTTGCAGTGTAGGGGTGAAAACAAGTGTATGAATATGTGTAAGGAGATCCGTGTAAAATAAATAAATGTATTGAGAAAGTGAATGCGACCTGAAGAAAAGACAGTGGCAAATGGACAGAGTGCATACACATACAAGAAATAGTGCAATAAATGTGAATAATAAATATTATAAATATGTTAAAACATAATGATTCTTGAAAAGATATATGAAATGCGATCAAATTTGAAACAAATTCCTGACCTAATATAACTTTCAAAGTATATTCTGGGTCCACCGATGATATGAAAAAAACTCTTGTCCTGGGAGTAATCATAGGCTGGATGAGAAAAAAGCAGGAAACATCATGATGTAGAAAACACTATAAAAAGAAAAAGAGGTTTAGTGAGATACTAAATAAAATATGAAAAAACCCTTTTAAAAAACAGAGAAAATCCCTGCCAAATATGTACTGATGATCAGAAGGATAAAAACAAGACAGAGAAAAATGTTGCAATACATAGAATGTGCATACATATACATACAATATGTATATATACACGGATACACATCTACGTATATATGCATATAAATACATACAAGCACATAGGTTGTAAATGCAGAGACCAATATTACATCAAGGAAACCAAGGGGAAACTTTTTACAGGAATGATGTAAAACTAAGGTTTTCATTTAACCCTTTTGGATGTATGGTATCTAAGGTCCAGATCCAGCGACTTTCACATTGGGCCAATTTTTTGGCCACATTCCCTCCACGAATATTCATAGGGACATGGTCAATGCCGCGGACTTTCAATTGTGTTGAGTCACACTGATGGAATTTTCTGAAGTGTTTCGGAATCGTCTTAAGTGACTCAATGTCGTCCTCATTTTCCGCCGCTATGATGTCACGAATGTGTTCCCTTACACGTACTTTTAGGGCACGTGTAGTCAAACCCACATAAATTTTCCCACAAGGATAGGTGGCCTGATAGATTACAGCTGTTGTAGTGCATGTAATATGGTGTGTGATGGTATACGTCACCTGTCCACTTGAATTTGGGAAAGACGTGGCTCGCTCAATATTAGGGCAGGCCACGCATCTCCCACAGGGAAAACAGCCCCAATTAGTTCGTATCTTAAGGTCAAAAATTGGCTTTTTTGTAGGTTGGTAGTGGCTAAAGACCAGCATATCCTTCAAATTCTTGCTCCTCCTAGCTGTGACACTAGGATTTGGTGAAAGATACTGACTAAGGGATGAATCTGAACGCAGAATCGGCCAGAATTTCTCTATACTTTTCCTCATTACATTCCATTGTGAGTGGAACGTTGTAATAAATCTGACTTGTTCTTTTTTCTGTTTGTCCTGTTTGGTGTACAGTAGGGTTTGTCTGTTGTTGTTGTTGCCTGCTCTAATGCAGGCTGTGTTGATATTTTTCCTACTGTAACCCCGTTCGAGAAATCTTTTCTTCATAAGATCCGCCTGTTTCCAAAAATCTGAATCAGTGGAGCAAACTCTCCTTAGGCGTAGGAATTGTCCTACAGGAATCCCTCTAAACATCTGTGGGGGGTGTGAGGAAGTCGCGTGTAACAAAGAGTTCACCTCCGTATTCTTCCTAAACATATCCGTTTGGATTTGGTTTTTCTGATCTCTTCTTATTACAACATCCAAAAAATTGATTTCCTTCATGTCGTATTTATATGTAAAGCGGAGGTTGTATCAGTTTACATTTAAAGCTTCAAAAAATATCCTTAATTCTTCAGCATTGCCCCTCCAGATGATGAAAATATCATCAATGTACCGGGCCCAAAATATGACCCGGTCCATTGATGAATCACCATCCGAGAGGAACAGCTCCCTCTCCCACAGCCCCAGGAAAAGATTTGCATATGATGGGGCACAGGCCGCCCACATTGCTGTTCCCTGGAGCTGTAGGTAGAAAGCATTGTTAAAGATGAAAAAATTATGCGTCAAGGTGAAGTTCAATAATTCCAATAGAAAATCAGTAAAGCCAGTCTCCATATTACTCATTTCTAAATAGAAAGAGGTGGCTCTAATACCATCTTGGTGACGAATGGAGGTATAAAGCTCCTCTAGGTCGCACATCACCAAGAGCATGTCATCTTCAATATAAACCTGATCCAATATATATACACAATTATAATATAATATAAAATATATAATATATATATATAATTTTATATTTGTCTATATATATATGTATATATGTGTATATGTATGTGTGTAATATATATATATATATATATATATATATATATATATATATATATATATATATATATATATATATATATATATATATATATATATATATATATATATATATATATATAATTACACATAAACGCATAATAAAAAAAAGTTATGGCTCTTGAGTCTTTGAGGTAGAGAAGGAAAAAAACAAACTAAAACTTGTAATAGTCGGGTGGTGAATGGGTTAATCTGGTAGCTTACAAAAACAACCCTGATTTTTCATCTGGCTGCAGTTACTTGAACACTATAAATATATATTAAAATATATATTATACATATAAATAAAATTATATCTATTTTATATGGAATTTATTATATTATAATTTAATAATCATTATATGACAGTATTTTTTTGTAACTGTTTACAGGATAAATAGTGCTAGACAGAAAACAAAGCTAAAACTAAATTTTCCTGCAAAAAAAAACATCCTCCTACACTTACAAGAAATTTTAAATAAACCTGTATGAGGTTTTTTTTTTTTTTGTTTTTTATTGAATTGTAGTTTAGAGTATTTAGGTGCATACAACGTATTGCCTAACACCAATATGGGGAGAAATTAAAGAACCCCCCCACAGTAGATCTGCCAGTGTTTACTTGGTGCAGGATATGAAGGGCAGAAAACTTAAAACTGGCAAATGGTTTGTTTTTTTTTTCTAGGAAAAGTTTAGTGATTTATATAAATCCCCAAACGCTGCCAGACAAATGTAACTCCCCCAGAAATACCAAAGTGCTTATATAGCGATGACCAAAGAAAAAAAAAATATTCTGGCTCTTAATTAAAATGACCATGGGAAAGTAAAAATTGGTTTTCCCTTTAAAATGGGCACATCCAGAAAAAATAAATAAAAAATTGGTTTTCATATTATATAATGGGATTTGAACTTTATACAAAATTGTAACTTTTACAAAAAACTGTATGATTGTGTCTATGGCTTTCAGAAATATTGAATAGACTTTAGAAGAAGCCATAAAAAATGACTACTTCTCACGTGTAATGTTGGACTCACCGGTTTTCTTCTCCATAGCCATGACCACTCTGCCGTAGGTGCCGCTGCCCAGAGTCTCCAAAATCTGGAAATCCTTCTCGCTGGTCTTGGGGAGCTGAAATGATCCAGTTGCTTCCATTGTAGCTTAGTATGGTTTTTGTTTTACATCAAATCTATCACGAAAAGGAAAATGCGAGATGTGAGATGACATTTGCTGTAAAATCCAAAACTGGAGCGGTACAGAATGAATATCACAATTTCACACACACTATACATATTGCAAGTTGGCCGAGGGTTGGAAAGATTTCAGTATGAAGACGTCTATAGACCTTTTACATAGCGATTAATGGGGAGAGGGGAATGAGCTGTTATCACCATTGGTTGCTCATCTCCAGAATAAAGGATGAGACATATTAAAACCAATAAGTCCCATTCTTGTCCCAATTCTCCCCGGTGTCAGATCAGGAATATCACCATACATACTAGATTACTAGATGGTCCCAAATCATTGGGTTTGGTAAATATTCATCTATAGAGTAAATCATACCTGGGCAATGTAGAGTCAGTTGGGTTTTCTCAAGTTGATTCTGATGCAATGTATCCGGAGAGCAGCAATCTCACTATTAGTGAAGTCACTTCTCTAGGAGTTGGGTGCAATGAAGACCTTGTAGGAAAGATTCACATCACAAATGTGTACAGTGATCCAATGGTCTTATCAGGACACCCTGACCAAGAGATGGCCCTTCCTACCCCTTCCATAGACAATGGGATAAATGGCCGTCTAGTCATATGGTAATGAAGATCTCCCCTACATCACCAGTCTATTGTATGGGAAGTTCATGAGCAGATCAGGTATAAAGGACGTCTGGGTGGAGGCCACAATTTGTTCTTTCCAGTGTCTGCTAATTGTTGACTTGGCCAACATTTTTTCAGATGCATTTTTCTCGCATAATGCGGTTTTTACATGACAAACGACACTAAAATATCCAAAACACTGAAGAAAATTACATACTGTTTGTCTAAATGTTCTGTCAACCATCTCGTTACTTAAGGGTACCTTCACACTTAGCGATGCAGCAGCGATCCGACCAGCGATCTGACCTGGTCAGGATCGCTGCTGCATCGCTACATGGTCGCTGGTGAGCTGTCAAACAGGCAGATCTCACCAGCGACCAGTGAACAGCCCCCAGCCAGCAGCGACGTGCAAGCGACGCTGCGCTTGCACTGAGCCGCCGTCTGGAAGCTGCGGAGACTGGTAACTAAGGTAAACATCGGGTATGGTTACCCGATGTTTACATTAGTTACCAGCGCACACCGCTTAGCTGTGTGTGCAGGGAGCAGGGAGCTGCGCACACTGAGCGCTGGCTCCTTGCTCTCCTAGCTACAGTACACATCGGGTTAATTAACCCGATGTGTAATGCAGCTACATGTGCAGAGAGCAGGGAGCCGCGCACACTGCTTAGCGCTGGCTCCCTGCTCTCCTAGCTGCTGTACACATCGGGTTAATTAACCCGATGTGTACAGCAGCTACATGTGCAGAGAGCCGGAGCCGGCAGCACAGGCAGCGTGAGAGCTGCAGAGGCTGGTAACTAAGGTAAATATCGGGTAACCACCTTGGTTACCCGATGTTTATCTTGGTTACAAGCTTACCTCAGCTGTCAGACGCCGGCTCCTGCTCCCTGCTCGCTTCATTTGTCGCTCTCTCGCTGTCACACACAGCGATCTGTGTCATAGTGGGACAGCGCCTTTGAAGAAAACGAACCAGGGCTGTGTGTAACGAGCAGCGATCTCGCAGCAGGGGCCAGATCGCTGCTCAGTGTCACACACAGCGAGATCGCTAATGAGGTCACTGCTGTGTCACAAAAAGCGTGACTCAGCAGCGATCTCGGCAGTGAGCTCGCTGTGTGTGAAGCACCCCTAAGCCTTGCGAAAATTTGCATCCGGCTTTTTAAAGACAATGACCAAAGTTTTCTTTATCCTGAGAGGTCACCAAAGAGAAGTGATCACCTGAACCCACAAAACAATCTATGGTGTCTACAGGGGACATTATTTGTTATGGGGGCATCACTGCTTTATTGGTGGCACTCAGAATTACTTATAGTAGGGGAGTACTTAGGGGAGTACTATCCTGTGATTGTCTAATCGCTTATGCTTTATACAGCGATGCCACTGCATTTTTGTATATAGTAAATATCACGTCTGTTTCCGGTACGTGTGACATTTGTTTTCACATGTACTTGAGACACTGGCACACGTAGATCCATTAAAATCAATGGGTCTGTGCACACGTTTGTGTTTTCACATGGAATGTGTGGAGCATACGTGTCTTTGTGCTCCACATGTAGATATGTCCGTTTTTTTTCTCCGGCAGCACGGCTGTCATGTGGACCATACACTGATTTAATCCGTGTGACACGTACTGGAGAAAATGCGTGTCTGTGAAATAAAATGCTTTTTCTGAACTCTCCTGTCTCCAGTGCTGCTGTCTCTGCCGCTGCTGTTACTTGCTTCTGGGCCTGCTCATTATGCTCTTTGCATAGTCACTGCACCTTGGACAGGAAGCAGCAGCGTTGGGCACAGCAGCACCATGGACGGGTGAGTATATAGGTTCCTGCTATCCGTGTGCCATGTGGATAGCAGTGACAGCACATGCTGAAAAAACCACACACACACACACACACACACACACACACACACACACACACACACACACACACACACACACACACACACACACACACACTTTAACAATTTTTTTTTTTTTATTTTTTAATAAACCTTTTCCAAGTCCTCTGGTAGGTATGGCCTCACCATCAGATATTTGGGGTATATTGTAGGAATAATCCATAATGTCCTCTTATGATCTGTGTGAGCTGTTATTGATTCGAGCAGAGGTCTCAGTCAAAACCCCGGTGCCGACATTGCATATTGACATGCGCACAAAGTGGGGGGGGGGAGGAATTGTCAGTTTCAGTGCAAACTAGAGGTGAAACCAAAAAGAATCTGACAGCAAGACATCCCAGATATGTAAGTGTCCACAACATCCATCCCTCATGAGGTAATGAGCTGTAAACGCACCATGGACTCTTTGTTGCTCCATCCTGGGGGCGAGACATGAAAGGTTTCACTATTTTCCTTTTGTTTGTCTTCCAGGATTGAGGGAAAGCCTGCTTTTTGCAGGAAGAGATGTAGTTTTCAGTTACATCATCAGTTTGACAGTACAAAATACTGAATGTGAATATGCGAAAAAAAATTCCTAGTAGGATGATATAGAAAAATAGATTCCAAAAAGCAAATGGCAGAATAACTTCATACTGATCTGTGGATTCATTCTGCGCCAAACGTCTATAAATTAGTCCCTCATAGAAGCCAACAGCCCACCGATAGGGATAGAGGTCACTGCCAGGGCCCATAGATCCCACAGGCCAGCGTCTGCGGGCACGGCTCCTTAGGCCACATCCAGTCGGGAGCGGACTCCTGAGTTCCAGACTAGGAAGTCCACCATTCACAAAACTAGTGCAGAGGAAAAGGATAGAGACCACCAGCCCAGGTTGGGGATCCGAATGCAACCGGCTGCGGCGCCGGCTACCAGCACCTTGGTTTACCAAAGACTCGTGTGATTCATTGACTATGAGTAACAAAACATCCCCTTGCTGTCGCTATACCCTGCACAAAGACACTGGGTCCTGGGGCAACCATCCCTACCCACGGAGGGGTTAACATCCAGCTGCCACATCTCTCCCGGGTGGCCATAACAGCAGCGGTGGTGTCCTACCTTACCACACACCGTGGGTGGCGTCACGAACTTAATACGCCTAACCTGTACATAAATGTTCCCCTTTTTTTATTCGGCGTGTCTGCGAGACCCCCGGGTCCGGAGACCCTCGAGCCACCCCCTTATGGATCCGAGCAGCGGCGGCTGCTGCCACGGGGGCGGCACAACAGCACCGCATCCTAAATGTTATGCAAGTGTCGCGGGCGGCGGGGCGCTGCGCTCACTAACACTCGGGTCCGGCGCTCCTGCTGCTGCTCGGTGGCTCGAGCGGTGGGCCGGATCCGGGGCCTCAAGCAGCGCTCCCCGCCCGTGAGTGAAATGGGAGGCTTGGTTTGGGGATTTAGTCCGTGACGCCACCCACGGTTGTGGTGAGGTTGGGACACCACCACTGCTCTGGACGGGGATCCCGGGAGCGATGACAGGGAGCAGCCGAGATGTTTCTCTCCCCTCCGTGGGTAGGGAGTTTTGATGGTCCCGGGGCCCGGTGATGGGGACTGTAAGGTGGATGGCGGGGTTTGGCGAGGTGCAGGGTCGCTGAGGCGGCAGCGCAGTGCCAGGCGGCACGGTGGTACTCAGCCAATGACGCAGACTGAGTCTCTGGTAAAACAAATGGCTGCATGGACGGGTCCCGCAGCTGGCTGCGATGGTCACTCGGGGTAGGTTGGCGGTGACTGTCTCTCCCTGCACCTGTGATGTGTTTTTGGCTCCGATGGCTTCCCACCGGTAACCCACTCCCCAGCGGTGTATTTGCCAGAGGAGCCCCTTTTTTGCCCGCAGGCTCTGGCCCTGGGAACTCTAGCTGTGGCGGTAGCTGTATTTCCCTTCACGGTTGAGCGGTTGCCTTCAGTCGGGTCTTTGCTGCTGAGAAACCCCGGAAGTTCCCGTCGCTGACTGATTTGACCGGTTTAACGGCGACTCCAAGCCTGGTCGGGGTCCGTAGGCCCTGCCGAATGGTCCTGGCTTCTCTTCGCTCCCCGGTTCGGTACCAGCGGGCCACCGCCCGTCCCCGGTCCTCACGGTTGTGCGTCAATCTGCCTCGCCTGCAGACGGTCACCACCGTCTGCCAACCTTGCTCTTGAGTGCCCGGGCCACGTACCCGGACACAGTCAGTCTGCTCTTGCTCCTCCACTACTACTTCTCGCTCCTTCACTTCCACTCTCCCTAACTCAACTCTCTTCCTTTCCCGCCTCCAGGACAGTGAGCTCCTCGGTGGGTGAGGCCAACCGCATGGCCCCGCCCCACCTGGTGTGGACATCAGCTCCTGGAGGGAGGCAACAAGGATTTGTGTGTGTGTGACTGATGTGCCTAACCGGGGTGTTTTGTAGTACCTGTGACGTCCTGGCTTGTCCAGGGCGCCACACAAGTGTCCACAACATCCAGCAGTCATGGGGTAATGAGCGGTAAACGCCCCATTGACTCTCTATTTCGGATTCCCTCCCTGATTTTGAGTTGTTTGTAGCCAGTGAGCACAAGTGTTTTTTCCTGTAGAGGAAGAGGAGTGGAAAGGCATGCTGTGAAACCCCTTTTTCAAAGTGCAAACTGGAGCTAGGAAAGACCTCATATAATTTTTGATGGACATAGAAATTAAGGAGATAATAAAAGAGGCCCCTTTTCATATTTTGCTTGACACCACCATGCTGCTGTGATTTCTGGGGATTCCCCAATCCATTTTTTTATGTGCTGATATAACACCCGGGGTCGATGGGGGTTTTTCACCCGACACGTCGCCGGGCTGGGGGGTGCAGATCCTGTGTGTCATCACGGGCTGGCCTGGCCTTCGTGACCTCGAGACGTTCAGGAGGGAGGGAAGGCGGTGGACGGGAGGAAGGATGGAGGATGGTGGTGTTAGTGACGGTTAGGAAAGTCTTTTTATGATCGTGACGCCACCTGTGGTACGCGGCCAGGGATGGGCTGCCTCTGCGGGTGCTGCTCTCTGGGGCTGATTGTGAAGGTGGGATGGTGTCTCTCCGCACAGGCGGAGCGGGATTACCCCGGAGAGGATGGACAGACGAGGGTGGTGGTAGTCCCCGTTGTTACCGCAGCGCTGGGCAACAGCAAATGAAAGGCAGAGACAGGGGCTGTGGTTCCAGGCCTTTTACTCACTGATAGTTCAGAGGCTGCCACAGAGTACTGATCTTTGCCACGATGGGCTCAAGCCGATGCCAGATCCATGGAAGGTTAAGTCCGGTGTGTCAGCCTATGGGCCCTTCCTCCTTTGAGGCACTAAGTATCGGATGCCCGTGGCATGAAGCACTTGGGGACTCCAATGTCAGTAAAGTGTCCCTTTCTGCTTCTCCCCAGCAACAGTGTTGAATGCCTTGGCCCACAGAGCTGCTCGCGGCACATCCGCTATACTGTGTCTATAGCTGTTCTCCTCGTTGTAGTTGTATGTTCCAAGCTGTTGTCCCCAGCCACTGCCACCAGCTGGTTCGCTACTCTCACTAGGTCAACCTGCTCTTCCCACTGTGTGCTCTGGAGTCCCGGCTCCAGTGGATCGGGGAGCCCCTGGTGCAGTGGCGTCCTGTAAACCCACTACTGTAGTGACCCCCCTACTGTGACCCGCCCCTGGCCCGGTCCCCATTGGGGAGGGCAACCCACTGGTACTGTGTGACTGTTGGTGGAAACTGGTACCGACCTTACCTGGACCCGAGACAAGTACGACACCCTAATGGGGGTGCACTACCCTGTAGTGCCTAAAGCCACAGCGGCACCACATTTCCGAGTCAAGACCATTGTCTCATCATACACTGCCCCTAAAGCTGCTATGGGCCTATGGTAGCGGTGTAGCACAGAGGGAGTTACTGGGGCTGTTGCTTATGGTGGAAAATGTTTAACAGCACAAAACAAAAAATATTATAAAGTAGCAGTGACATTGAAGAAAAGGATCCGGCATAATCTTCTGGTAGTTGTAATCATTTTTTTTTTCCCGAACACGTGATAGGGAAGAATAATAAAACCTGACGCATTTCGTGTGCATTACACACTCTTAATCATAGTATATTTTCAATAGCTCAACTTATTCATTGGCTACTCTAGGTATAAATCTACTAACAAGATGTGTGTACACCGTATTTTACATTTAATTTTTATTATGCCAAATTGGATTGGTTTTATAAAGAGTTTTGGTTTGTTTTGTTTGTTTTTTGTTGTTCTTTCACAAACTCCTGGATGACATTGTCTCAGGACTCTTGATCACTAAAATCCATTTCCAACCTGTGATAGTTTCCAGGTGAAACTAAAGAATTCGGGATGTTCCACATGACCACGGGTATGGTCAAGTCATTAATGAAGACTTTAAATAACCCCCCCACCCCACCCTTACCTTCCCTGAAATAAACAGACTGCACACCAATATGGATTTTATTGGCCACAGCAGCCTTTTATTGTAACAAAACATAACATAAATAACAGAGGACCACCCTCCGGTTCTGTTGAGTATATTTGAGCCCCAAATCTGCCGACGGGTATTCTACCCAAACTGTAGCCAGACTGATGTTTTACCCCCAACCACTCAAGCATCGGCTCTGAGGCACCAGTTAACAAACAACCTGGCCTCATCTGAACACACGCCCCCAACCCGCAGCCCACCAGGCCTACCACGGTATTCTTCTACTCGCCGGCATATAAAGAGTCCACAAGAGGGGTCCAGAACCATACGGGTTCCCCCACTCCCACACAGTTACGACACAAACCCCAAATTCCAATTTTGAGGACCCTCCTCCCAATCGCTATGCTGCTATTACAAGAAGGTAAAAATTGGGAGGGTGGATGGGAGATTGTTCCGTTTTCTGTGCCGAAAATGGATACCCCCACTAACTACACCCACAATGCACAATTCAAAATATTCTTTCCGCTCCCTCTAAATATCTTTAACCCCTGCTTAACCCCAATCACTCATTCCCCCTTTTATTCCCGTCCTAACCTAGTCATGTCTGCCTCCCTTTTAAGGCTGGGCCCAGTACGGCCTCTTTATGTAGCCACAGGTTAAACCCTATGGGAAAGAAAGGATCTCTGCTGCTAAAAATCAACGAGAAGTGCCTTGAACTGTGTATGAAAACATTAGATATTTCACAAAAACGTCATGTTTGTCAGCTTTCTAGAAGCCATCATATATTAAGGGGCAGGTGTCCGTCCTCAGTCATCCCTTCCAAGTGTTGGGTAGAAGCAATACTCCGGCAGCCCTACCCAACACTAGAATAGACCCCGGGACCTCAATACTTCTGTTTTTAGATTTTATTCGATTGTTCAAGTTTTATACCTGTTCTTAGTATAAAACATTGCACCTGTTCTATAGCAGAGGTTTATTCACCTGTGATGGGCAATGTTTCGACTCCCACAAATGTCTGTGAGAAATATCTGAAAGCTGAAACGTTCCATCACATGGGAGAATAAACCACTGCCGGAATTTACCTCAGTTTATTCAGTTTCTGCCATTTTATGGTTACAAACCAATCTGAGATAAATAGATGGAGATCTCCTCTCATATTTCTATGTTATGTTTGTATTTGGATATAAAATGAACCGGTCACTAGATTGGAAGGAGCGTAACAGAAACCTCCACCCAGAAAAGCTTCTATTGGGCTTTGGCCCCACATCTGTACCGTAACAAAAACACAAACGAAATTTTGGGTGAAATGGGTTGGCCCCAGCTTTATTAAGCAATAGAAAATTAACCTCTGTCGATGCCCCTTTATTCAGAACTTTGTCATTATTCTTAATTACAGAAGGCCAACAGCCGATTATACAGCAAGGCTTGTACACCAGACATAACCCGGCATGGGAAAAAACAGCCCTGCGGTGACAATATAATTATTGATTTTATATAACGCTATTAATTCCGCAGCTTTAGATTGTGAGCCCCAATGGGGACAGTGTTGGCAATTTATGTAGAGTCCCTAACTGTATGTCTTTGTAGTGTGGGAGGAAACCGGAGAACCCGGAGTAAAGCCAGGCAAACGCAAGGAGAACATACCAACTCCTTGCAGATGTTGTCCTTGGTGGGATTTGAACCCAGGACCCCAGCACTGCAAGGCTGCAGTGCTAACCACTGAGCCGCCACAAGACTGCAGGGCTAACCACTGAGCCACCTTGCCGCCCTGACAATATTAACATCCATATGTATGTACATAAGTATCTGTAGAAATCCCACCATTGAGGGAGGGTGGGTGTCTTCCTTCCACTGCTGGTAAAGATGGCCGAATGTCCTCTCGCTCCTCTGTACCCCTTCTTTTAACAAAGAACCTCCATATCCTTGGGAAGCCCCTTTACTTTCCCGCATTTTTTTTTAACCCCTTCTCACTTCCTTTACAGTCCTAGGCCCTTTTCTTAGTTCAGATCCTGTTCGGAAATTGCAGTCTGATCTGCAGGCCCCGTGTTTTATAGAGCGGTGGGAGTGGTGGAGATTGCTGTGTAGTTTTAAAACTTGGAATAACTGGTGGTTTGAATCTTCTGCTCTTTCTGGGATTTTCTGTCCAGTATTTGACCCCCTCTGACTGCTTTCTAGTTATAAATGTGCAGAAAGATCCAGCAGTGATTGGGCCGAATACTGGACTAAAAATCCCAGAAAGATTACGATGCCGGATGCACTGAATCTAATAACAAAAGTATACAGCACTTTACTCCCCTCCCCTGCTCTATGATTTAGAGCCTGCAGATCGGACTGAATACTCACTGTGACTGGTTTCTCTTTTTTTTTTTTTTTTTTTTTTTGTACATGATTTACTTAAATGTCTTCCAAAAAAAATAACATGAGAACAATGGATGTTATAGAAGTAGAATTTTATTCTGGTAGTTTCCTGGTACAGGGCAGATGTGGTAATAGCTGTTACTTACGTGGTGGGTGTATTTTAGTTCTGCCCCTCATCTGCCTGAAGTTGAGGATGATGATGACATGGTTATTATTGACACGCACCGAGCAAACTGAACCGGACAGGGGGAAGTCTTCATGTTATGTCCGAAGGTTCCCAAACCTGCCCCCCACTTCTAATGTCCATGGGGATTAAAAAAAAGAGGGGAAAAAGGAAAATCAAAGTTACATTTTGTATCCAAAGTGCATGATAAACATTAGTATTTTGAACCGGACATGATCTATTTTATATTTGAAGTCAATTAAAACTTTACAAAAACTTTTGGCCAATTTTGAGATCAATAAAAGTTTTCTGGATCACTTTGAGAAAGATGAGCCTTAATTTGCAATGTGCACTGATGACTTACCAGAGCTGGAAATTGTCTGTATCAGGTGTCAGATTCCTTTTTAATGTGTCCGATCTGTGGTGTCTGTGGATGTGATTTTTATCTGATGTTTTTGGCTGACGTGCCGCAGTATTTCGGAAACCTACTTTAAAAGTCATGGTGAAGTCCCTGGCGATTTCTTGCCAGTGACTGACAGGACTCTCCTATACGTGTATACTTTCAATCCAAGGCAGATGGCAGGAACCAAGGCTAGTCGTACTTTAAAAGCTGCCGGGGACTGATCTGTGCTGTAGTCTAGTTGGATAGGCAGGTACCCGGTGGCTTTGTCCCACCAACTGCCCTGGATTGACAGGTCTCTCTCTATGTACACGAATATGGAGACCTGTCAATCCAGGGCAAATGTTCGGCAAAGTCACCTGGTGGCATTCAAAGTAGGACTAGTCACACAGGCGCATCCCCGGCATGTATTGGGATCACTTTAATATTTCGCTTGATCTCTAAGCACCAGAGCTTTACCACACACGTATTGCACAACTCTGGTCAACTGTAACACATACTTCGCCATCACCCTACTTATTGCCATGTTATAAGTGAGATGGCGGTACGTTGGTGGTTTCCTCGAATACTTTGCAACAGATTTTTAATTAAGAAAACTATATATTTTTTTTTCATGTAAGAAAACTACAAATTACAAAGTTTAAAATTATACACAGGCCTCTATTATTGGAGCTTTTTGTGACCTGGCTCACCTACCTCTTGATCAGACGTTCGACCCATCTCCTTGAGTGAGTAAATGTCCTTCTCCTGGGTTTGGAAGGAAAGCTGCCCCCATTGCCACCTGGAAAATGGTAATTCTGGTATTTAGATCAATGAGACTTAAAGGGTTATTTCAATCTACAATATCCTCATCAAATAAATACATCAAAATATGTAGTGTAATAAGATTAGCAAACCCCTCCAATGAGAGATGTGGTATAGCTCTTCAGATTCACTGTCATTACTTCATGGTCAGGGATTTGCAGGACCTTAACTATCCATAGGTGTGAAAACTCATATAGTCACAGCCAGTTAGTTGCTAGTGGTCATAACCATGGATACCTAAGGTCCTGCAATGCCCTGAACATGAGGTAAGTGACAGTATATCAGGAAAACTATACTACATTTCTAATCGTAGGTATATGCTAATAATGATAATTTGGAGATACGGTATGTATACCCCTTTAATATTATTCCAGGAAATGAAAATGTACTTCTAAAAGGAGTACAAGGAAATGATGTTAAATTAATGACTATAGCAAACTTTAGTTAATTGTTACTCTAAATGGTATTGACCACATTTTTTTTTTTTTTTATGTATACTGGGTTTAGGGTCTTGTTTCTTTAGGGCCATAGAGATGTAATTGAGGAGTCTCTTATCAGGTTAACCAACATCCCAACCCAGTTTACTTGGGTTCCTATCCAAGAAATCAATCGTTCTTGATCCATAAGAAAGCTACATTTAGTGTAAGCTGAGATATCTACACAATCTACGCAAGTTTTAATATAGGGAGCTAGATTTCTCATCCTAAAACTGCTAATATAACGAAGAATAAAGGCCATTTACATAACGGGACTTTAAACCAAGCAAAATGAACTGGGCAGGGAGAAGTGTTTGGGTTTCTGCTGGGTCTTTACACAAGCCTGCCCACCACATCTTCCATCAATGGGGGTTTAAAAACACACAAATTCATATCTACATTTATATCATGACATTTACACTTAGGCCCAGCTGTAATTTAGAACCCAAGACAAATTTGACAGTAAGTATAATGGAAGACTAGAAGCTCTCAACATATTTACCTTGGAAGACTTAAGCGATCTCCACTTCAGATCCCAAATGAAGTTCGGCGTTGTCAGACAAAACCAGAACAGTGTTACTGGAGCTAGAAACTGCTTCCACGGAGCCATCAGCTATTATGATGCATTCGATGTCCCCTCTGTCCTCAATCACAATGTACTCATCTTCTCCTTCAATGACTATGAATTTATTGTCCAAATTTTCCACCTCAACACGGTCTTCCACAGTTTCCAGAGAATTGTCAGGCATGTCTTCTCCCCATGGAAAGTGAAGATAGTTCATGGTTATGGTCACTGGACTCCTGATGGTGGGGTCTTCAGCGAGCAGGGCATGAAATAATTCTTGTGCTTTAGTGGAACATTTGGTCCAATGTCCTGGCGGGGCTGTTTGGTTTCCAAAACGTTGCCACTTGATAAAATCTTTGAACAGAGGATCGTCTTTGCGGCCCTTTCCCAAGGAAAATATCCCGTGAATGCAACATACAGAAGTACACCAAAGGCCCATGTATCCATGCTGGGTCGCAAGACTAAAGCTTCATAGCTTTGCAATTGACACAGCTCTGGGGACATGTAGGGAATGATGTGTGACATTGATGACACGAGGGTACCGATGGCTTGTGTCAGGCCGAAATCACTCAATTTAATATGGAAGCAGTCTTTGTCCATGAGTAACACATTATCTGGTTTTAAGTCTCTGTGCACCAGTGAGTGATCGTGCATATATTCTAATGCACTGGTTAACTGTACCGCACAACGCTTCACCATCACTTCTGGAATTCCAACCTGGAAAAGAAGAAACCATTAGATACATGCTGCCTTAATTAGAGAATGTGGCAAACTGAGAGGAAGGGCTGCTCTGCTTTGTTTTTCACCACTCTAAATCGGTAAGCATTTTACTACATACAGCAAACACCTCTTGACTTTTGTGACTACAGCTCTGACTGGTGGAAGCCGCTGATATCTATTGCTGGAAGTCTGAGAGCCTCGTTCAGTGTCTTCTACACTTATATTGAGAAGTGACTTCCAGTCTGCCCGGCAAACACTGCAACAATTCAGCCAGTAACCACTCCGGTCACGTGGTGCAAAGGAAGAACGGGATAAGCAATGGGAATAGCAGAAGATGGCTATTCTGTGTTTTACTAAATACAGAGAACGTGCCTTACTGATAACTATCTAGTGGTGAAATAAAGAACCCAGAGTGGTAAATTTAATTTAGAATACGGATTTCCAACTGACTCTATAGTTCAGTGTTCCCCCAACTAAAGTTCTCAAGAGCCACCAACAGTGCATGTTTTCTGTATTTCTGTAGTAATTGTATATGTGATTTAATTAGCTGAACAGGTGGTAATTCCACCCGTGCAATACCACTGAAATCATGATCTGGGGTTGGTGCACACTGTTATTAGGGATTGTGCATCCACTAGTGCAATGTGCCAAAAGAGGCAATAAGGAGTCTTGAAAGAACTAGGGGTTGCAGGTTGGAGAACACTTTTCTAGGTATCTAAATCAGCTGTAAAAATGAGAAATGCCACTCCTTACCACACGTCAGAATATTTAAAAAAAAATCTCTGCCCAAGATTCTACAGCTACATATTCAAAAACACTTTGTGATTGTGAAATGCTTACACTGGGTTTGATTAGCGAATGGAGAGTTCCAGCAGGGGCCAAATCCTGAGTCAGGACATAGAAATACTCCGAGTCCACGTAGATTGGGTGGGTGAAGATGATCCCTTCGTGACCCGATAAGGTGATGGACACACAAAGCTCATGGAGGAAACTTTGTTCCTTTGTCTTCCTCTTCTTCATTAGTTTAAGGGCCACGTGAGTTCCTGATTTTAAAAAAATTGTTTAGATGAAATAAAATTAAAAATAAAAACAAAAACAAATACGAAGTAGAGAATGGGTCTTATTTTAAATATTGGTATTTAACCTCTTATTACATATATATTCCTTGAGCTCATATTAGTTTTGGAGCACTAAGTGACCTATGTCATGCTGATCACACGGTTCAGCTTCTGTATTGGTGTGATCATCTGCAGGAGCCTGAGCAATTATACACAACCCGGCTGTAACTGAGTACTGATGACCTCCCGATCCTCGCAATTTTACCCGTGATATGCAGCTGTCAGCTGTGTCAGAGGCCCATGGGCTGCTGGTGATGGCGCTCCTCATCGGCCACCCTGTAGGGCAATGGTAGATGGCGGTAGGTGTCTATAGGGCTGGTGTTGGTGGGAATCTGCTAGTCAGGTACAAACCATGATTTGTAATATTTGGCGCTGTATGGGGAGTGATATGTAGAGCAAGGGAGCAGGGCGTCACATGTTAAATTTCCCTTGGAGGACTAATAAATATTGTAAACCTGTTTTTAAATTTTTTTATAGGGATGAAAAAATGAAGAAAACGTCCTCCTCAAATGTGTGAAACCCTTTACAACCATTTGAAGTACCTATACATCCAAGGCTCTGTCTTTTTAATACAGGCTCGCACACAACCCACGTTTTCTCCCTCATGATTCTGCTGATCTGATGCAGCGAACAGACACTGGGGATCTCTGATCTACCCACTGTGGTTAACCAGTTAATTCCTGCTCTCAATGTGACAACTGAATGTAACACTGTCTGGCATGGATCGCAGTATTCCTCACCACAATCAGTGGCCCAGTTACGCGATTGCGAATGGCTGGTGGGTTGTCATGAAAGTGGGGAGTGTTCAGCTGATGACCCCTGTGGCTGTCATGACTCTATTCCTGTGAATGGTGCCATAGAGCCGGCATTCACAGGAGAGCAGCACTTCTGCTGATCCCAGTAATGCTTCAGCACCCCTCTGAACAGGAGAAGTGATTGGACAGTGCAGTAATAATGTGCCCTAAGGGGACTAATAAAATCAATAAAAAGTTTAAAAAAAAGCTAAAATTGTCCCATTGAAAATAAAGCGTGCGTGTATGTTTATTATACATATATATTATGTGTGTCTGTGTGTATATTATATATATATATATATATACACACAATTATAATATAATATAAAATATATATATATATATATATATATATATATATATATATATACACAATTATAATATAATATAAAATATATATATATATACACATATATACACAATTATAATATAATATAAAATATATAATTATAATTTTATATTATAATTGTCTATATGTATATATGTGTATATGTATATATTATATATTAATAATCACCAAAAATCGGCCTTGGTAAGATATGAATAATATGGGAATTATATGTAATAAGGTGGTCTCCTAACATAAGGAAAAAATTCCACCACCCACTTGTTCATAAATACAATGGATATTCTGATCTATGTCAACACACAAACCAACTCACAAAAAGATCAGATAGCAGCAATTAGTGTAAGAAAAATCTTTATTTAACAATAAAAAATGTAGAAGGAAAGGAGGGGATGTAGTAACAGGGAGGATACACAAGATGCCATACCAGAGCAGCTGAGAGCAGAGAAGTGTGCAACGTTATGGAGAAGCCACAAAGCAACCTTGTTAAGAAGTAAAGGGGAAGCAAGCAAGTATTATTGAATTATATTCAGGCAGGGTCCCAAGACAGAATAATACAAAGGGCATCAAATGGTGGCAATCAAGTATTAGCGATAAGCACACATACTCACAGCTGGAGTGGCGCCAAGTCCCATCCGACGCGCGTTTCAGCGTCAGCCTTCGTCAGGGAGGGGTGCGTGGCGACATACCGGCAGGGTAAGTGTATTTATGTAAAGATCCAGCCAATCACTATCCGGATCAAGTAGACGGCGCATGCGCTGTGCAGATCGGCACAGAGCCCAAGCAGAAAGGACGCGTCATCGTCGCTTGGCAACCGGAGTCGTCCCACTATGAGTCACCGCCACACGTGACAAAAAGGTCACGTGACGCGATGATGTCAGAGGGGCGAGTACGGAGCTCGGACAATACAGATACGCCCACTGCGTGAGCGCTGTCCGGAGACCGCGCATGCGCTGTAGATCCGGATAAACCAAGACATGAAGTATATTATAAACTGGTGCTTATTACCCAGGGAGTATATACATTAGTCAGAGCAAACAAGGAATGCATATATACATTAATCGGAGCAAATAGAAAAGAATATAATTCATCAGTTTAAGATAAATAGTTCCTATATATATATTTAAGAAAACATACATATATACATATACATATATACATGTGTATACACAAAAAGCATACATGGTGTAAATATTAAAAATATATATATACACATGCAACCCTGCAAGCTTATTAAAAATCTTTCATACATATAAAAGAGAAGCATCATGAAAAACAAAGGAAAAAAGAAAAGCAAGTGATAAAATGTGAGAAAACAGGCTCACTGAATAAAGTGTATAAAATGTATAAACTAAGTTTTTTCTTCAACTAAATATAGCTGTATAGAAAAAGATATAAAAAATTGTATGGCTATAATTGTTGCAGTGTAGGGGTGAAAACAAGTGTATGAATATGTGTAAGGAGATCCGTGTAAAATAAATAAATGTATTGAGAAAGTGAATGCGACCTGAAGAAAAGACAGTGGCAAATGGACAGAGTGCATACACATACAAGAAATAGTGCAATAAATGTGAATAATAAATATTATAAATATGTTAAAACATAATGATTCTTGAAAAGATATATGAAATGCGATCAAATTTGAAACAAATTCCTGACCTAATATAACTTTCAAAGTATATTCTGGGTCCACCGATGATATGAAAAAAACTCTTGTCCTGGGAGTAATCATAGGCTGGATGAGAAAAAAGCAGGAAACATCATGATGTAGAAAACACTATAAAAAGAAAAAGAGGTTTAGTGAGATACTAAATAAAATATGAAAAAACCCTTTTAAAAAACAGAGAAAATCCCTGCCAAATATGTACTGATGATCAGAAGGATAAAAACAAGACAGAGAAAAATGTTGCAATACATAGAATGTGCATACATATACATACAATATGTATATATACACGGATACACATCTACGTATATATGCATATAAATACATACAAGCACATAGGTTGTAAATGCAGAGACCAATATTACATCAAGGAAACCAAGGGGAAACTTTTTACAGGAATGATGTAAAACTAAGGTTTTCATTTAACCCTTTTGGATGTATGGTATCTAAGGTCCAGATCCAGCGACTTTCACATTGGGCCAATTTTTTGGCCACATTCCCTCCACGAATATTCATAGGGACATGGTCAATGCCGCGGACTTTCAATTGTGTTGAGTCACACTGATGGAATTTTCTGAAGTGTTTCGGAATCGTCTTAAGTGACTCAATGTCGTCCTCATTTTCCGCCGCTATGATGTCACGAATGTGTTCCCTTACACGTACTTTTAGGGCACGTGTAGTCAAACCCACATACATTTTCCCACAAGGATAGGTGGCCTGATAGATTACAGCTGTTGTAGTGCATGTAATATGGTGTGTGATGGTATACGTCACCTGTCCACTTGAATTTGGGAAAGACGTGGCTCGCTCAATATTAGGGCAGGCCACGCATCTCCCACAGGGAAAACAGCCCCAATTAGTTCGTATCTTAAGGTCAAAAATTGGCTTTTTTGTAGGTTGGTAGTGGCTAAAGACCAGCATATCCTTCAAATTCTTGCTCCTCCTAGCTGTGACACTAGGATTTGGTGAAAGATACTGACTAAGGGATGAATCTGAACGCAGAATCGGCCAGAATTTCTCTATACTTTTCCTCATTACATTCCATTGTGAGTGGAACGTTGTAATAAATCTGACTTGTTCTTTTTTCTGTTTGTCCTGTTTGGTGTACAGTAGGGTTTGTCTGTTGTTGTTGTTGCCTGCTCTAATGCAGGCTGTGTTGATATTTTTCCTACTGTAACCCCGTTCGAGAAATCTTTTCTTCATAAGATCCGCCTGTTTCCAAAAATCTGAATCAGTGGAGCAAACTCTCCTTAGGCGTAGGAATTGTCCTACAGGAATCCCTCTAAACATCTGTGGGGGGTGTGAGGAAGTCGCGTGTAACAAAGAGTTCACCTCCGTATTCTTCCTAAACATATCCGTTTGGATTTGGTTTTTCTGATCTCTTCTTATTACAACATCCAAAAAATTGATTTCCTTCATGTCGTATTTATATGTAAAGCGGAGGTTGTATCAGTTTACATTTAAAGCTTCAAAAAATATCCTTAATTCTTCAGCATTGCCCCTCCAGATGATGAAAATATCATCAATGTACCGGGCCCAAAATATGACCCGGTCCATTGATGAATCACCATCCGAGAGGAACAGCTCCCTCTCCCACAGCCCCAGGAAAAGATTTGCATATGATGGGGCACAGGCCGCCCACATTGCTGTTCCCTGGAGCTGTAGGTAGAAAGCATTGTTAAAGATGAAAAAATTATGCGTCAAGGTGAAGTTCAATAATTCCAATAGAAAATCAGTAAAGCCAGTCTCCATATTACTCATTTCTAAATAGAAAGAGGTGGCTCTAATACCATCTTGGTGACGAATGGAGGTATAAAGCTCCTCTAGGTCGCACATCACCAAGAGCATGTCATCTTCAATATAAACCTGATCCAATATATATACACAATTATAATATAATATAAAATATATAATATATATATATAATTTTATATTTGTCTATATATATATGTATATATGTGTATATGTATGTGTGTGTATATATATATATATATATATATATATATATATATATATATATATATATATATATATATATATATATATATTACACATACACGTATAATAAAAAAAAGTTATGGCTCTTGAGTCTTTGAGGTAGAGAAGGAAAAAAACAAACTAAAACTTGTAATAGTCGGGTGGTGAATGGGTTAATCTGGTAGCTTACAAAAACAACCCTGATTTTTCATCTGGCTGCAGTTACTTGAACACTATAAATATATATTAAAATATATATTATACATATAAATAAAATTATATCTATTTTATATGGAATTTATTATATTATAATTTAATAATCATTATATGACAGTATTTTTTTGTAACTGTTTACAGGATAAATAGTGCTAGACAGAAAACAAAGCTAAAACTAAATATTTTCCTGCAAAAAAAAACATCCTCCTACACTTACAAGAAATTTTAAATAAACCTGTATGAGGTTTGTGTTTTTTTTTTTTTTTTGTTTTTTATTGAATTGTAGTTTAGAGTATTTAGGTGCATACAACGTATTGCCTAACACCAATATGGGGAGAAATTAAAGAACCCCCCCACAGTAGATCTGCCAGTGTTTACTTGGTGCAGGATATGAAGGGCAGAAAACTTAAAACTGGCAAATGGTTTGTTTTTTTTTTCTAGGAAAAGTTTAGTGATTTATATAAATCCCCAAACGCTGCCAGACAAATGTAACTCCCCCAGAAATACCAAAGTGCTTATATAGCGATGACCAAAGAAAAAAAAAATATTCTGGCTCTTAATTAAAATGACCATGGGAAAGTAAAAATTGGTTTTCCCTTTAAAATGGGCACATCCAGAAAAAATAAATAAAAAATTGGTTTTCATATTATATAATGGGATTTGAACTTTATACAAAATTGTAACTTTTACAAAAAACTGTATGATTGTGTCTATGGCTTTCAGAAATATTGAATAGACTTTAGAAGAAGCCATAAAAAATGACTACTTCTCACGTGTAATGTTGGACTCACCGGTTTTCTTCTCCATAGCCATGACCACTCTGCCGTAGGTGCCGCTGCCCAGAGTCTCCAAAATCTGGAAATCCTTCTCGCTGGTCTTGGGGAGCTGAAATGATCCAGTTGCTTCCATTGTAGCTTAGTATGGTTTTTGTTTTACATCAAATCTATCACGAAAAGGAAAATGCGAGATGTGAGATGACATTTGCTGTAAAATCCAAAACTGGAGCGGTACAGAATGAATATCACAATTTCACACACACTATACATATTGCAAGTTGGCCGAGGGTTGGAAAGATTTCAGTATGAAGACGTCTATAGACCTTTTACATAGCGATTAATGGGGAGAGGGGAATGAGCTGTTATCACCATTGGTTGCTCATCTCCAGAATAAAGGATGAGACATATTAAAACCAATAAGTCCCATTCTTGTCCCAATTCTCCCCGGTGTCAGATCAGGAATATCACCATACATACTAGATTACTAGATGGTCCCAAATCATTGGGTTTGGTAAATATTCATCTATAGAGTAAATCATACCTGGGCAATGTAGAGTCAGTTGGGTTTTCTCAAGTTGATTCTGATGCAATGTATCCGGAGAGCAGCAATCTCACTATTAGTGAAGTCACTTCTCTAGGAGTTGGGTGCAATGAAGACCTTGTAGGAAAGATTCACATCACAAATGTGTGCAGTGATCCAATGGTCTTATCAGGACACCCTGACCAAGAGATGGCCCTTCCTACCCCTTCCATAGACAATGGGATAAATGGCCGTCTAGTCATATGGTAATGAAGATCTCCCCTACATCACCAGTCTATTGTATGGGAAGTTCATGAGCAGATCAGGTATAAAGGACGTCTGGGTGGAGGCCACAATTTGTTCTTTCCAGTGTCTGCTAATTGTTGACTTGGCCAACATTTTTTCAGATGCATTTTTCTCGCATAATGCGGTTTTTACATGACAAACGACACTAAAATATCCAAAACACTGAAGAAAATTACATACTGTTTGTCTAAATGTTCTGTCAACCATCTCGTTACTTAAGGGTACCTTCACACTTAGCGATGCAGCAGCGATCCGACCAGCGATCTGACCTGGTCAGGATCGCTGCTGCAGCGCTACATGGTCGCTGGTGAGCTGTCAAACAGGCAGATCTCACCAGCGACCAGTGAACAGCCCCCAGCCAGCAGCGACGTGCAAGCGACGCTGCGCTTGCACTGAGCCGCCGTCTGGAAGCTGCGGAGACTGGTAACTAAGGTAAACATCGGGTATGGTTACCCGATGTTTACATTAGTTACCAGCGCACACCGCTTAGCTGTGTGTGCAGGGAGCAGGGAGCTGCGCACACTGAGCGCTGGCTCCTTGCTCTCCTAGCTACAGTACACATCGGGTTAATTAACCCGATGTGTAATGCAGCTACATGTGCAGAGAGCAGGGAGCCGCGCACACTGCTTAGCGCTGGCTCCCTGCTCTCCTAGCTGCTGTACACATCGGGTTAATTAACCCGATGTGTACAGCAGCTACATGTGCAGAGAGCCGGAGCCGGCAGCACAGGCAGCGTGAGAGCTGCAGAGGCTGGTAACTAAGGTAAATATCGGGTAACCACCTTGGTTACCCGATGTTTATCTTGGTTACAAGCTTACCTCAGCTGTCAGACGCCGGCTCCTGCTCCCTGCTCGCTTCATTTGTCGCTCTCTCGCTGTCACACACAGCGATCTGTGTCATAGTGGGACAGCGCCTTTGAAGAAAACGAACCAGGGCTGTGTGTAACGAGCAGCGATCTCGCAGCAGGGGCCAGATCGCTGCTCAGTGTCACACACAGCGAGATCGCTAATGAGGTCACTGCTGTGTCACAAAAAGCGTGACTCAGCAGCGATCTCGGCAGTGAGCTCGCTGTGTGTGAAGCACCCCTAAGCCTTGCGAAAATTTGCATCCGGCTTTTTAAAGACAATGACCAAAGTTTTCTTTATCCTGAGAGGTCACCAAAGAGAAGTGATCACCTGAACCCACAAAACAATCTATGGTGTCTACAGGGGACATTATTTGTTATGGGGGCATCACTGCTTTATTGGTGGCACTCAGAATTACTTATAGTAGGGGAGTACTTAGGGGAGTACTATCCTGTGATTGTCTAATCGCTTATGCTTTATACAGCGATGCCACTGCATTTTTGTATATAGTAAATATCACGTCTGTTTCCGGTACGTGTGACATTTGTTTTCACATGTACTTGAGACACTGGCACACGTAGATCCATTAAAATCAATGGGTCTGTGCACACGTTTGTGTTTTCACATGGAATGTGTGGAGCATACGTGTCTTTGTGCTCCACATGTAGATATGTCCGTTTTTTTTCTCCGGCAGCACGGCTGTCATGTGGACCATACACTGATTTAATCCGTGTGACACGTACTGGAGAAAATGCGTGTCTGTGAAATAAAATGCTTTTTCTGAACTCTCCTGTCTCCAGTGCTGCTGTCTCTGCCGCTGCTGTTACTTGCTTCTGGGCCTGCTCATTATGCTCTTTGCATAGTCACTGCACCTTGGACAGGAAGCAGCAGCGTTGGGCACAGCAGCACCATGGACGGGTGAGTATATAGGTTCCTGCTATCCGTGTGCCATGTGGATAGCAGTGACAGCACATGCTGAAAAAACCACACACACACACACACACACACACACACACACACACACACACACACACACACACACACACACACACCACAGACTTTAACAATTTTTTTTTTTTATTTTTTAATAAACCTTTTCCAAGTCCTCTGGTAGGTATGGCCTCACCATCAGATATTTGGGGTATATTGTAGGAATAATCCATAATGTCCTCTTATGATCTGTGTGAGCTGTTATTGATTCGAGCAGAGGTCTCAGTCAAAACCCCGGTGCCGACATTGCATATTGACATGCGCACAAAGTGGGGGGGGGGAGGAATTGTCAGTTTCAGTGCAAACTAGAGGTGAAACCAAAAAGAATCTGACAGCAAGACATCCCAGATATGTAAGTGTCCACAACATCCATCCCTCATGAGGTAATGAGCTGTAAACGCACCATGGACTCTTTGTTGCTCCATCCTGGGGGCGAGACATGAAAGGTTTCACTATTTTCCTTTTGTTTGTCTTCCAGGATTGAGGGAAAGCCTGCTTTTTGCAGGAAGAGATGTAGTTTTCAGTTACATCATCAGTTTGACAGTACAAAATACTGAATGTGAATATGCGAAAAAAAATTCCTAGTAGGATGATATAGAAAAATAGATTCCAAAAAGCAAATGGCAGAATAACTTCATACTGATCTGTGGATTCATTCTGCGCCAAACGTCTATAAATTAGTCCCTCATAGAAGCCAACAGCCCACCGATAGGGATAGAGGTCACTGCCAGGGCCCATAGATCCCACAGGCCAGCGTCTGCGGGCACGGCTCCTTAGGCCACATCCAGTCGGGAGCGGACTCCTGAGTTCCAGACTAGGAAGTCCACCATTCACAAAACTAGTGCAGAGGAAAAGGATAGAGACCACCAGCCCAGGTTGGGGATCCGAATGCAACCGGCTGCGGCGCCGGCTACCAGCACCTTGGTTTACCAAAGACTCGTGTGATTCATTGACTATGAGTAACAAAACATCCCCTTGCTGTCGCTATACCCTGCACAAAGACACTGGGTCCTGGGGCAACCATCCCTACCCACGGAGGGGTTAACATCCAGCTGCCACAACATCTCTCCCGGGTGGCCATAACAGCAGCGGTGGTGTCCTACCTTACCACACACCGTGGGTGGCGTCACGAACTTAATACGCCTAACCTGTACATAAATGTTCCCCTTTTTTTATTCGGCGTGTCTGCGAGACCCCCGGGTCCGGAGACCCTCGAGCCACCCCCTTATGGATCCGAGCAGCGGCGGCTGCTGCCACGGGGGCGGCACAACAGCACCGCATCCTAAATGTTATGCAAGTGTCGCGGGCGGCGGGGCGCTGCGCTCACTAACACTCGGGTCCGGCGCTGCTGCTGCTGCTCGGTGGCTCGAGCGGTGGGCCGGATCCGGGGCCTCAAGCAGCGCTCCCCGCCCGTGAGTGAAATGGGAGGCTTCGTTTGGGGATTTAGTCCGTGACGCCACCCACGGTTGTGGTGAGGTTGGGACACCACCACTGCTCTGGACGGGGATCCCGGAAGCGATGACAGGGAGCAGCCGAGATGTTTCTCTCCCCTCCGTGGGTAGGGAGTTTTGATGGTCCCGGGGCCCGGTGATGGGGACTGTAAGGTGGATGGCGGGGTTTGGCGAGGTGCAGGGTCGCTGAGGCGGCAGCGCAGTGCCAGGCGGCACGGTGGTACTCAGCCAATGACGCAGACTGAGTCTCTGGTAAAACAAATGGCTGCATGGACGGGTCCCGCAGCTGGCTGCGATGGTCACTCGGGGTAGGTTGGCGGTGACTGTCTCTCCCTGCACCTGTGATGTGTTTTTGGCTCCGATGGCTTCCCACCGGTAACCCACTCCCCAGCGGTGTATTTGCCAGAGGAGCCCCTTTTTTGCCCGCAGGCTCTGGCCCTGGGAACTCTAGCTGTGGCGGTAGCTGTATTTCCCTTCACGGTTGAGCGGTTGCCTTCAGTCGGGTCTTTGCTGCTGAGAAACCCCGGAAGTTCCCGTCGCTGACTGATTTGACCGGTTTAACGGCGACTCCAAGCCTGGTCGGGGTCCGTAGGCCCTGCCGAATGGTCCTGGCTTCTCTTCGCTCCCCGGTTCGGTACCAGCGGGCCACCGCCCGTCCCCGGTCCTCACGGTTGTGCGTCAATCTGCCTCGCCTGCAGACGGTCACCACCGTCTGCCAACCTTGCTCTTGAGTGCCCGGGCCACGTACCCGGACACAGTCAGTCTGCTCTTGCTCCTCCACTACTACTTCTCGCTCCTTCACTTCCACTCTCCCTAACTCAACTCTCTTCCTTTCCCGCCTCCAGGACAGTGAGCTCCTCGGTGGGTGAGGCCAACCGCATGGCCCCGCCCCACCTGGTGTGGACATCAGCTCCTGGAGGGAGGCAACAAGGATTTGTGTGTGTGACTGATGTGCCTAACCGGGGTGTTTTGTAGTACCTGTGACGTCCTGGCTTGTCCAGGGCGCCACACAAGTGTCCACAACATCCAGCAGTCATGGGGTAATGAGCGGTAAACGCCCCATTGACTCTCTATTTCGGATTCCCTCCCTGATTTTGAGTTGTTTGTAGCCAGTGAGCACAAGTGTTTTTTCCTGTAGAGGAAGAGGAGTGGAAAGGCATGCTGTGAAACCCCTTTTTCAAAGTGCAAACTGGAGCTAGGAAAGACCTCATATAATTTTTGATGGACATAGAAATTAGGGAGATAATAAAAGAGGCCCCTTTTCATATTTTGCTTGACACCACCATGCTGCTGTGATTTCTGGGGATTCCCCAATCCATTTTTTTATGTGCTGATATAACACCCGGGGTCGATGGGGGTTTTTCACCCGACACGTCGCCGGGCTGGGGGGTGCAGATCCTGTGTGTCATCACGGGCTGGCCTGGCCTTCGTGACCTCGAGACGTTCAGGAGGGAGGGAAGGCGGTGGACGGGAGGAAGGATGGAGGATGGTGGTGTTAGTGACGGTTAGGAAAGTCTTTTTATGATCGTGACGCCACCTGTGGTACGCGGCCAGGGATGGGCTGCCTCTGCGGGTGCTGCTCTCTGGGGCTGATTGTGAAGGTGGGATGGTGTCTCTCCGCACAGGCGGAGCGGGATTACCCCGGAGAGGATGGACAGACGAGGGTGGTGGTAGTCCCCGTTGTTACCGCAGCGCTGGGCAACAGCAAATGAAAGGCAGAGACAGGGGCTGTGGTTCCAGGCCTTTTACTCACTGATAGTTCAGAGGCTGCCACAGAGTACTGATCTTTGCCACGATGGGCTCAAGCCGATGCCAGATCCATGGAAGGTTAAGTCCGGTGTGTCAGCCTATGGGCCCTTCCTCCTTTGAGGCACTAAGTATCGGATGCCCGTGGCATGAAGCACTTGGGGACTCCAATGTCAGTAAAGTGTCCCTTTCTGCTTCTCCCCAGCAACAGTGTTGAATGCCTTGGCCCACAGAGCTGCTCGCGGCACATCCGCTATACTGTGTCTATAGCTGTTCTCCTCGTTGTAGTTGTATGTTCCAAGCTGTTGTCCCCAGCCACTGCCACCAGCTGGTTCGCTACTCTCACTAGGTCAACCTGCTCTTCCCACTGTGTGCTCTGGAGTCCCGGCTCCAGTGGATCGGGGAGCCCCTGGTGCAGTGGCGTCCTGTAAACCCACTACTGTAGTGACCCCCCCTACTGTGACCCGCCCCTGGCCCGGTCCCCATTGGGGAGGGCAACCCACTGGTACTGTGTGACTGTTGGTGGAAACTGGTACCGACCTTACCTGGACCCGAGACAAGTACGACACCCTAATGGGGGTGCACTACCCTGTAGTGCCTAAAGCCACAGCGGCACCACATTTCCGAGTCAAGACCATTGTCTCATCATACACTGCCCCTAAAGCTGCTATGGGCCTATGGTAGCGGTGTAGCACAGAGGGAGTTACTGGGGCTGTTGCTTATGGTGGAAAATGTTTAACAGCACAAAACAAAAAATATTATAAAGTAGCAGTGACATTGAAGAAAAGGATCCGGCATAATCTTCTGGTAGTTGTAATCATTTTTTTTTTCCCGAACACGTGATAGGGAAGAATAATAAAACCTGACGCATTTCGTGTGCATTACACACTCTTAATCATAGTATATTTTCAATAGCTCAACTTATTCATTGGCTACTCTAGGTATAAATCTACTAACAAGATGTGTGTACACCGTATTTTACATTTAATTTTTATTATGCCAAATTGGATTGGTTTTATAAAGAGTTTTGGTTTGTTTTGTTTGTTTTTTGTTGTTCTTTCACAAACTCCTGGATGACATTGTCTCAGGACTCTTGATCACTAAAATCCATTTCCAACCTGTGATAGTTTCCAGGTGAAACTAAAGAATTCGGGATGTTCCACATGACCACGGGTATGGTCAAGTCATTAATGAAGACTTTAAATAACCCCCCCACCCCACCCTTACCTTCCCTGAAATAAACAGACTGCACACCAATATGGATTTTATTGGCCACAGCAGCCTTTTATTGTAACAAAACATAACATAAATAACAGAGGACCACCCTCCGGTTCTGTTGAGTATATTTGAGCCCCAAATCTGCCGACGGGTATTCTACCCAAACTGTAGCCAGACTGATGTTTTACCCCCAACCACTCAAGCATCGGCTCTGAGGCACCAGTTAACAAACAACCTGGCCTCATCTGAACACACGCCCCCAACCCGCAGCCCACCAGGCCTACCACGGTATTCCCCCACTCCCACACAGTTACGACACAAACCCCAAATTCCAATTTTGAGGACCCTCCTCCCAATCGCTATGCTGCTATTACAAGAAGGTAAAAATTGGGAGGGTGGATGGGAGATTGTTCCGTTTTCTGTGCCGAAAATGGATACCCCCACTAACTACACCCACAATGCACAATTCAAAATATTCTTTCCGCTCCCTCTAAATATCTTTAACCCCTGCTTAACCCCAATCACTCATTCCCCCTTTTATTCCCGTCCTAACCTAGTCATGTCTGCCTCCCTTTTAAGGCTGGGCCCAGTACGGCCTCTTTATGTAGCCACAGGTTAAACCCTATGGGAAAGAAAGGATCTCTGCTGCTAAAAATCAACAAGAGAAGTGCCTTGAACGGTGTATGAAAACATTAGATATTTCACAAAAACGTCATGTTTGTCAGCTTTCTAGAAGCCATCATATATTAAGGGGCAGGTGTCCGTCCTCAGTCATCCCTTCCAAGTGTTGGGTAGAAGCAATACTCCGGCAGCCCTACCCAACACTAGAATAGACCCCGGGACCTCAATACTTCTGTTTTTAGATTTTATTCGATTGTTCAAGTTTTATACCTGTTCTTAGTATAAAACATTGCACCTGTTCTATAGCAGAGGTTTATTCACCTGTGATGGGCAATGTTTCGACTCCCACAAATGTCTGTGAGAAATATCTGAAAGCTGAAACGTTCCATCACATGGGAGAATAAACCACTGCCGGAATTTACCTCAGTTTATTCAGTTTCTGCCATTTTATGGTTACAAACCAATCTGAGATAAATAGATGGAGATCTCCTCTCATATTTCTATGTTATGTTTGTATTTGGATATAAAATGAACCGGTCACTAGATTGGAAGGAGCGTAACAGAAACCTCCACCCAGAAAAGCTTCTATTGGGCTTTGGCCCCACATCTGTACCGTAACAAAAACACACACGAAATTTTGGGTGAAATGGGTTGGCCCCAGCTTTATTAAGCAATAGAAAATTAACCTCTGTCGATGCCCCTTTATTCAGAACTTTGTCATTATTCTTAATTACAGAAGGCCAACAGCCGATTATACAGCAAGGCTTGTACACCAGACATAACCCGGCATGGGAGAAAACAGCCCTGCGGTGACAATATAATTATTGATTTTATATAACGCTATTAATTCCGCAGCTTTAGATTGTGAGCCCCAATGGGGACAGTGTTGGCAATTTATGTAGAGTCCCTAACTGTATGTCTTTGTAGTGTGGGAGGAAACCGGAGAACCCGGAGTAAAGCCAGGCAAACGCAAGGAGAACATACCAACTCCTTGCAGATGTTGTCCTTGGTGGGATTTGAACCCAGGACCCCAGCACTGCAAGGCTGCAGTGCTAACCACTGAGCCGCCACAAGACTGCAGGGCTAACCACTGAGCCACCTTGCCGCCCTGACAATATTAACATCCATATGTATGTACATAAGTATCTGTAGAAATCCCACCATTGAGGGAGGGTGGGTGTCTTCCTTCCACTGCTGGTAAAGATGGCCGAATGTCCTCTCGCTCCTCTGTACCCCTTCTTTTAACAAAGAACCTCCATATCCTTGGGAAGCCCCTTTTACTTTCCCGCATTTTTTTTTAACCCCTTCTCACTTCCTTTACAGTCCTAGGCCCTTTTCTTAGTTCAGATCCTGTTCGGAAATTGCAGTCTGATCTGCAGGCCCCGTGTTTTATAGAGCAGTGGGAGTGGTGGAGATTGCTGTGTAGTTTTAAAACTTGGAATAACTGGTGGTTTGAATCTTCTGCTCTTTCTGGGATTTTCTGTCCAGTATTTGACCCCCTCTGACTGCTTTCTAGTTATAAATGTGCAAAAAGATCCAGCAGTGATTGGGCCGAATACTGGACTAAAAATCCCAGAAAGATTACGATGCCGGATGCACTGAATCTAATAACAAAAGTATACAGCACTTTACTCCCCTCCCCTGCTCTATGATTTAGAGCCTGCAGATCGGACTGAATACTCACTGTGACTGGTTTCTCTTTTTTTTTTTTTTTTTTTTTTTTTTTTTTTTTTGTACATGATTTACTTAAATGTCTTCCAAAAAAAATAACATGAGAACAATGGATGTTATAGAAGTAGAATTTTATTCTGGTAGTTTCCTGGTACAGGGCAGATGTGGTAATAGCTGTTACTTACGTGGTGGGTGTATTTTAGTTCTGCCCCTCATCTGCCTGAAGTTGAAGATGATGATGACTTTCTCTGTCCTTTCCAATTTACTGGTTACATGGTTATTACTGACACGCACCGAGCAAACTGAACCGGACAGGGGGAAGTCTTCATGTTATGTCCGAAGGTTCCCATACCTGCCCCCCACTTCTAATGTCCATGGGGATTAAAAAAAAGAGGGGAAAAAGGAAAATCAAAGTTACATTTTGTATCCAAAGTGCATGATAAACATTAGTATTTTGAACCGGACATGATCTATTTTATATTTGAAGTCAATTAAAACTTTACAAAAACTTTTGGCCAATTTTGAGATCAATAAAAGTTTTCTGGATCACTTTGAGAAAGATGAGCCTTAATTTGCAATGTGCACTGATGACTTACCAGAGCTGGAAATTGTCTGTATCAGGTGTCAGATTCCTTTTTAATGTGTCCGATCTGTGGTGTCTGTGGATGTGATTTTTATCTGATGTTTTTGGCTGACGTGCCGCAGTATTTCGGAAACCTACTTTAAAAGTCATGGTGAAGTCCCTGGCGATTTCTTGCCAGTGACTGACAGGACTCTCCTATACGTGTATACTTTCAATCCAAGGCAGATGGCAGGAACCAAGGCTAGTCGTACTTTAAAAGCTGCCGGGGACTGATCTGTGCTGTAGTCTAGTTGGATAGGCAGGTACCCGGTGGCTTTGTCCCACCAACTGCCCTGGATTGACAGGTCTCTCTCTATGTACACGAATATGGAGACCTGTCAATCCAGGGCAAATGTTCGGCAAAGTCACCTGGTGGCATTCAAAGTAGGACTAGTCACACAGGCGCATCCCCGGCATGTATTGGGATCACTTTAATATTTCGCTTGATCTCTAAGCACCAGAGCTTTACCACACACGTATTGCACAACTCTGGTCAACTGTAACACATACTTCGCCATCACCCTACTTATTGCCATGTTATAAGTGAGATGGCGGTACGTTGGTGGTTTCCTCGAATACTTTGCAACAGATTTTTAATTAAGAAAACTATATATTTTTTTTTCATGTAAGAAAACTACAAATTACAAAGTTTAAAATTATACACAGGCCTCTATTATTGGAGCTTTTTGTGACCTGGCTCACCTACCTCTTGATCAGACGTTCGACCCATCTCCTTGAGTGAGTAAATGTCCTTCTCCTGGGTTTGGAAGGAAAGCTGCCCCCATTGCCACCTGGAAAATGGTAATTCTGGTATTTAGATCAATGAGACTTAAAGGGTTATTTCAATCTACAATATCCTCATCAAATAAATACATCAAAATATGTAGTGTAATAAGATTAGCAAACCCCTCCAATGAGAGATGTGGTATAGCTCTTCAGATTCACTGTCATTACTTCATGGTCAGGGATTTGCAGGACCTTAACTATCCATAGGTGTGAAAACTCATATAGTCACAGCCAGTTAGTTGCTAGTGGTCATAACCATGGATACCTAAGGTCCTGCAATGCCCTGAACATGAGGTAAGTGACAGTATATCAGGAAAACTATACTACATTTCTAATCGTAGGTATATGCTAATAATGATAATTTGGAGATACGGTATGTATACCCCTTTAATATTATTCCAGGAAATGAAAATGTACTTCTAAAAGGAGTACAAGGAAATGATGTTAAATTAATGACTATAGCAAACTTTAGTTAATTGTTACTCTAAATGGTATTGACCACATTTTTTTTTTTTTTATGTATACTGGGTTTAGGGTCTTGTTTCTTTAGGGCCATAGAGATGTAATTGAGGAGTCTCTTATCAGGTTAACCAACATCCCAACCCAGTTTACTTGGGTTCCTATCCAAGAAATCAATCGTTCTTGATCCATAAGAAAGCTACATTTAGTGTAAGCTGAGATATCTACACAATCTACGCAAGTTTTAATATAGGGAGCTAGATTTCTCATCCTAAAACTGCTAATATAACGAAGAATAAAGGCCATTTACATAACGGGACTTTAAACCAAGCAAAATGAACTGGGCAGGGAGAAGTGTTTGGGTTTCTGCTGGGTCTTTACACAAGCCTGCCCACCACATCTTCCATCAATGGGGGTTTAAAAACACACAAATTCATATCTACATTTATATCATGACATTTACACTTAGGCCCAGCTGTAATTTAGAACCCAAGACAAATTTGACAGTAAGTATAATGGAAGACTAGAAGCTCTCAACATATTTACCTTGGAAGACTTAAGCGATCTCCACTTCAGATCCCAAATGAAGTTCGGCGTTGTCAGACAAAACCAGAACAGTGTTACTGGAGCTAGAAACTGCTTCCACGGAGCCATCAGCTATTATGATGCATTCGATGTCCCCTCTGTCCTCAATCACAATGTACTCATCTTCTCCTTCAATGACTATGAATTTATTGTCCAAATTTTCCACCTCAACACGGTCTTCCACAGTTTCCAGAGAATTGTCAGGCATGTCTTCTCCCCATGGAAAGTGAAGATAGTTCATGGTTATGGTCACTGGACTCCTGATGGTGGGGTCTTCAGCGAGCAGGGCATGAAATAATTCTTGTGCTTTAGTGGAACATTTGGTCCAATGTCCTGGCGGGGCTGTTTGGTTTCCAAAACGTTGCCACTTGATAAAATCTTTGAACAGAGGATCGTCTTTGCGGCCCTTTCCCAAGGAAAATATCCCGTGAATGCAACATACAGAAGTACACCAAAGGCCCATGTATCCATGCTGGGTCGCAAGACTAAAGCTTCATAGCTTTGCAATTGACACAGCTCTGGGGACATGTAGGGAATGATGTGTGACATTGATGACACGAGGGTACCGATGGCTTGTGTCAGGCCGAAATCACTCAATTTAATATGGAAGCAGTCTTTGTCCATGAGTAACACATTATCTGGTTTTAAGTCTCTGTGCACCAGTGAGTGATCGTGCATATATTCTAATGCACTGGTTAACTGTACCGCACAACGCTTCACCATCACTTCTGGAATTCCAACCTGGAAAAGAAGAAACCATTAGATACATGCTGCCTTAATTAGAGAATGTGGCAAACTGAGAGGAAGGGCTGCTCTGCTTTGTTTTTCACCACTCTAAATCGGTAAGCATTTTACTACATACAGCAAACACCTCTTGACTTTTGTGACTACAGCTCTGACTGGTGGAAGCCGCTGATATCTATTGCTGGAAGTCTGAGAGCCTCGTTCAGTGTCTTCTACACTTATATTGAGAAGTGACTTCCAGTCTGCCCGGCAAACACTGCAACAATTCAGCCAGTAACCACTCCGGTCACGTGGTGCAAAGGAAGAACGGGATAAGCAATGGGAATAGCAGAAGATGGCTATTCTGTGTTTTACTAAATACAGAGAACGTGCCTTACTGATAACTATCTAGTGGTGAAATAAAGAACCCAGAGTGGTAAATTTAATTTAGAATACGGATTTCCAACTGACTCTATAGTTCAGTGTTCCCCCAACTAAAGTTCTCAAGAGCCACCAACAGTGCATGTTTTCTGTATTTCTGTAGTAATTGTATATGTGATTTAATTAGCTGAACAGATGGTAATTCCACCCGTGCAATACCACTGAAATCATGATCTGGGGTTGGTGCACACTGTTATTAGGAATTGTGCATCCACTAGTGCAATGTGCCAAAAGAGGCAATAAGGAGTCTTGAAAGAACTAGGGGTTGCAGGTTGGAGAACACTTTTCTAGGTATCTAAATCAGCTGTAAAAATGAGAAATGCCACTCCTTACCACACGTCAGAATATTTAAAAAAAAATCTCTGCCCAAGATTCTACAGCTACATATTCAAAAACACTTTGTGATTGTGAAATGCTTACACTGGGTTTGATTAGCGAATGGAGAGTTCCAGCAGGGGCCAAATCCTGAGTCAGGACATAGAAATACTCCGAGTCCACGTAGATTGGGTGGGTGAAGATGATCCCTTCGTGACCCGATAAGGTGATGGACACACAAAGCTCATGGAGGAAACTTTGTTCCTTTGTCTTCCTCTTCTTCATTAGTTTAAGGGCCACGTGAGTTCCTGATTTTAAAAAAATTGTTTAGATGAAATAAAATTAAAAACAAAAACAAATACGAAGTAGAGAATGGGTCTTATTTTAAATATTGGTATTTAACCTCTTATTACATATATATTCCTTGAGCTCATATTAGTTTTGGAGCACTAAGTGACCTATGTCATGCTGATCACACGGTTCAGCTTCTGTATTGGTGTGATCATCTGCAGGAGCCTGAGCAATTATACACAACCCGGCTGTAACTGAGTACTGATGACCTCCCGATCCTCGCAATTTTACCCGTGATATGCAGCTGTCAGCTGTGTCAGAGGCCCATGGGCTGCTGGTGATGGCGCTCCTCATCGGCCACCCTGTAGGGCAATGGTAGATGGCGGTAGGTGTCTATAGGGCTGGTGTTGGTGGGAATCTGCTAGTCAGGTACAAACCATGATTTGTAATATTTGGCGCTGTATGGGGAGTGATATGTAGAGCAAGGGAGCAGGGCGTCACATGTTAAATTTCCCTTGGAGGACTAATAAATATTGTAAACCTGTTTTTAAATTTTTTTATAGGGATGAAAAAATGAAGAAAACGTCCTCCTCAAATGTGTGAAACCCTTTACAACCATTTGAAGTACCTATACATCCAAGGCTCTGTCTTTTTAATACAGGCTCGCACACAACCCACGTTTTCTCCCTCATGATTCTGCTGATCTGATCAGCCGACGTGCAGCGAACAGACACTGGGGATCTCTGATCTACCCACTGTGGTTAACCAGTTAATTCCTGCTCTCAATGTGACAACTGAATGTAACACTGTCTGGCATGGATCGCAGTATTCCTCACCACAATCAGTGGCCCAGTTACGCGATTGCGAATGGCTGGTGGGTTGTCATGAAAGTGGGGAGTGTTCAGCTGATGACCCCTGTGGCTGTCATGACTCTATTCCTGTGAATGGTGCCATAGAGCCGGCATTCACAGGAGAGCAGCACTTCTGCTGATCCCAGTAATGCTTCAGCACCCCTCTGAACAGGAGAAGTGATTGGACAGTGCAGTAATAATGTGCCCTAAGGGGACTAATAAAATCAATAAAAAGTTTAAAAAAAAGCTAAAATTGTCCCATTGAAAATAAAGCGTGCGTGTATGTTTATTATACATATATATTATGTGTGTCTGTGTGTATATTATATATATATATATATATATATATATATATATACACAATTATAATATAATATAAATATATATATATATATATATATATATATATATATATATATATATATATATATATATATATATACACATATATACACAATTATAATATAATATAAAATATATATATATATATATATACACATATATACACAATTATAATATAATATAAAATATATAATTATAATTTTATATTATAATTGTCTATATGTATATATGTGTATATGTATATATTATATATTAATAATCACCAAAAATCGGCCTTGGTAAGATATGAATAATATGGGAATTATATGTAATAAGGTGGTCTCCTAACATAAGGAAAAAATTCCACCACCCACTTGTTCATAAATACAATGGATATTCTGATCTATGTCAACACACAAACCAACTCACAAAAAGATCAGATAGCAGCAATTAGTGTAAGAAAAATCTTTATTTAACAATAAAAAATGTAGAAGGAAAGGAGGGGGTGTAGTAACAGGGAGGATACACAAGATGCCATACCAGAGCAGCTGAGAGCAGAGAAGTGTGCAACGTTATGGAGAAGCCACAAAGCAACCTTGTTAAGAAGTAAAGGGGAAGCAAGCAAGTATTATTGAATTATATTCAGGCAGGGTCCCAAGACAGAATAATACAAAGGGCATCAAATGGTGGCAATCAAGTATTAGCGATAAGCACACATACTCACAGCTGGAGTGGCGCCAAGTCCCATCCGACGCGCGTTTCAGCGTCAGCCTTCGTCAGGGAGGGGTGCGTGGCGACATACCGGCAGGGTAAGTGTATTTATGTAAAGATCCAGCCAATCACTATCCGGATCAAGTAGACGGCGCATGCGCTGTGCAGATCGGCACAGAGCCCAAGCAGAAAGGACGCGTCATCGTCGCTTGGCAACCGGAGTCGTCCCACTATGAGTCACCGCCACACGTGACAAAAAGGTCACGTGACGCGATGATGTCAGAGGGGCGAGTACGGAGCTCGGACAATACAGATACGCCCACTGCGTGAGCGCTGTCCGGAGACCGCGCATGCGCTGTAGATCCGGATAAACCAAGACATGAAGTATATTATAAACTGGTGCTTATTACCCAGGGAGTATATACATTAGTCAGAGCAAACAAGGAATGCATATATACATTAATCGGAGCAAATAGAAAAGAATATAATTCATCAGTTTAAGATAAATAGTTCCTATATATATATTTAAGAAAACATACATATATACATATACATATATACATGTGTATACACAAAAAGCATACATGGTGTAAATATTAAAAATATATATATACACATGCAACCCTGCAAGCTTATTAAAAATCTTTCATACATATAAAAGAGAAGCATCATGAAAAACAAAGGAAAAAAGAAAAGCAAGTGATAAAATGTGAGAAAACAGGCTCACTGAATAAAGTGTATAAAATGTATAAACTAAGTTTTTTCTTCAACTAAATATAGCTGTATAGAAAAAGATATAAAAAATTGTATGGCTATAATTGTTGCAGTGTAGGGGTGAAAACAAGTGTATGAATATGTGTAAGGAGATCCGTGTAAAATAAATAAATGTATTGAGAAAGTGAATGCGACCTGAAGAAAAGACAGTGGCAAATGGACAGAGTGCATACACATACAAGAAATAGTGCAATAAATGTGAATAATAAATATTATAAATATGTTAAAACATAATGATTCTTGAAAAGATATATGAAATGCGATCAAATTTGAAACAAATTCCTGACCTAATATAACTTTCAAAGTATATTCTGGGTCCACCGATGATATGAAAAAAACTCTTGTCCTGGGAGTAATCATAGGCTGGATGAGAAAAAAGCAGGAAACATCATGATGTAGAAAACACTATAAAAAGAAAAAGAGGTTTAGTGAGATACTAAATAAAATATGAAAAAACCCTTTTAAAAAACAGAGAAAATCCCTGCCAAATATGTACTGATGATCAGAAGGATAAAAACAAGACAGAGAAAAATGTTGCAATACATAGAATGTGCATACATATACATACAATATGTATATATACACGGATACACATCTACGTATATATGCATATAAATACATACAAGCACATAGGTTGTAAATGCAGAGACCAATATTACATCAAGGAAACCAAGGGGAAACTTTTTACAGGAATGATGTAAAACTAAGGTTTTCATTTAACCCTTTTGGATGTATGGTATCTAAGGTCCAGATCCAGCGACTTTCACATTGGGCCAATTTTTTGGCCACATTCCCTCCACGAATATTCATAGGGACATGGTCAATGCCGCGGACTTTCAATTGTGTTGAGTCACACTGATGGAATTTTCTGAAGTGTTTCGGAATCGTCTTAAGTGACTCAATGTCGTCCTCATTTTCCGCCGCTATGATGTCACGAATGTGTTCCCTTACACGTACTTTTAGGGCACGTGTAGTCAAACCCACATAAATTTTCCCACAAGGATAGGTGGCCTGATAGATTACAGCTGTTGTAGTGCATGTAATATGGTGTGTGATGGTATACGTCACCTGTCCACTTGAATTTGGGAAAGACGTGGCTCGCTCAATATTAGGGCAGGCCACGCATCTCCCACAGGGAAAACAGCCCCAATTAGTTCGTATCTTAAGGTCAAAAATTGGCTTTTTTGTAGGTTGGTAGTGGCTAAAGACCAGCATATCCTTCAAATTCTTGCTCCTCCTAGCTGTGACACTAGGATTTGGTGAAAGATACTGACTAAGGGATGAATCTGAACGCAGAATCGGCCAGAATTTCTCTATACTTTTCCTCATTACATTCCATTGTGAGTGGAACGTTGTAATAAATCTGACTTGTTCTTTTTTCTGTTTGTCCTGTTTGGTGTACAGTAGGGTTTGTCTGTTGTTGTTGTTGCCTGCTCTAATGCAGGCTGTGTTGATATTTTTCCTACTGTAACCCCGTTCGAGAAATCTTTTCTTCATAAGATCCGCCTGTTTCCAAAAATCTGAATCAGTGGAGCAAACTCTCCTTAGGCGTAGGAATTGTCCTACAGGAATCCCTCTAAACATCTGTGGGGGGTGTGAGGAAGTCGCGTGTAACAAAGAGTTCACCTCCGTATTCTTCCTAAACATATCCGTTTGGATTTGGTTTTTCTGATCTCTTCTTATTACAACATCCAAAAAATTGATTTCCTTCATGTCGTATTTATATGTAAAGCGGAGGTTGTATCAGTTTACATTTAAAGCTTCAAAAAATATCCTTAATTCTTCAGCATTGCCCCTCCAGATGATGAAAATATCATCAATGTACCGGGCCCAAAATATGACCCGGTCCATTGATGAATCACCATCCGAGAGGAACAGCTCCCTCTCCCACAGCCCCAGGAAAAGATTTGCATATGATGGGGCACAGGCCGCCCACATTGCTGTTCCCTGGAGCTGTAGGTAGAAAGCATTGTTAAAGATGAAAAAATTATGCGTCAAGGTGAAGTTCAATAATTCCAATAGAAAATCAGTAAAGCCAGTCTCCATATTACTCATTTCTAAATAGAAAGAGGTGGCTCTAATACCATCTTGGTGACGAATGGAGGTATAAAGCTCCTCTAGGTCGCACATCACCAAGAGCATGTCATCTTCAATATAAACCTGATCCAATATATATACACAATTATAATATAATATAAAATATATAATATATATATATAATTTTATATTTGTCTATATATATATGTATATATGTGTATATGTATGTGTGTGTATATATATATATATATATATATATATATTACACATACACGTATAATAAAAAAAAGTTATGGCTCTTGAGTCTTTGAGGTAGAGAAGGAAAAAAACAAACTAAAACTTGTAATAGTCGGGTGGTGAATGGGTTAATCTGGTAGCTTACAAAAACAACCCTGATTTTTCATCTGGCTGCAGTTACTTGAACACTATAAATATATATTAAAATATATATTATACATATAAATAAAATTATATCTATTTTATATGGAATTTATTATATTATAATTTAATAATCATTATATGACAGTATTTTTTTGTAACTGTTTACAGGATAAATAGTGCTAGACAGAAAACAAAGCTAAAACTAAATATTTTCCTGCAAAAAAAAACATCCTCCTACACTTACAAGAAATTTTAAATAAACCTGTAAAAAAAAAATTGTTTAAAAGAACAGAGAGTCCTCAGTGGTTGATACCTTTTAATGGCTAACTGAAAAGCTAACACGGTACAAAGATATATTTTACTTGTAAATAAACCTGTATGAGGTTTGTGTTTTTTTTTTTTTTTTTGTTTTTTATTGAATTGTAGTTTAGAGTATTTAGGTGCATACAACGTATTGCCTAACACCAATATGGGGAGAAATTAAAGAACCCCCCCACAGTAGATCTGCCAGTGTTTACTTGGTGCAGGATATGAAGGGCAGAAAACTTAAAACTGGCAAATGGTTTGTTTTTTTTTTCTAGGAAAAGTTTAGTGATTTATATAAATCCCCAAACGCTGCCAGACAAATGTAACTCCCCCAGAAATACCAAAGTGCTTATATAGCGATGACCAAAGAAAAAAAAAATATTCTGGCTCTTAATTAAAATGACCATGGGAAAGTAAAAATTGGTTTTCCCTTTAAAATGGGCACATCCAGAAAAAATAAATAAAAAATTGGTTTTCATATTATATAATGGGATTTGAACTTTATACAAAATTGTAACTTTTACAAAAAACTGTATGATTGTGTCTATGGCTTTCAGAAATATTGAATAGACTTTAGAAGAAGCCATAAAAAATGACTACTTCTCACGTGTAATGTTGGACTCACCGGTTTTCTTCTCCATAGCCATGACCACTCTGCCGTAGGTGCCGCTGCCCAGAGTCTCCAAAATCTGGAAATCCTTCTCGCTGGTCTTGGGGAGCTGAAATGATCCAGTTGCTTCCATTGTAGCTTAGTATGGTTTTTGTTTTACATCAAATCTATCACGAAAAGGAAAATGCGAGATGTGAGATGACATTTGCTGTAAAATCCAAAACTGGAGCGGTACAGAATGAATATCACAATTTCACACACACTATACATATTGCAAGTTGGCCGAGGGTTGGAAAGATTTCAGTATGAAGACGTCTATAGACCTTTTACATAGCGATTAATGGGGAGAGGGGAATGAGCTGTTATCACCATTGGTTGCTCATCTCCAGAATAAAGGATGAGACATATTAAAACCAATAAGTCCCATTCTTGTCCCAATTCTCCCCGGTGTCAGATCAGGAATATCACCATACATACTAGATTACTAGATGGTCCCAAATCATTGGGTTTGGTAAATATTCATCTATAGAGTAAATCATACCTGGGCAATGTAGAGTCAGTTGGGTTTTCTCAAGTTGATTCTGATGCAATGTATCCGGAGAGCAGCAATCTCACTATTAGTGAAGTCACTTCTCTAGGAGTTGGGTGCAATGAAGACCTTGTAGGAAAGATTCACATCACAAATGTGTGCAGTGATCCAATGGTCTTATCAGGACACCCTGACCAAGAGATGGCCCTTCCTACCCCTTCCATAGACAATGGGATAAATGGCCGTCTAGTCATATGGTAATGAAGATCTCCCCTACATCACCAGTCTATTGTATGGGAAGTTCATGAGCAGATCAGGTATAAAGGACGTCTGGGTGGAGGCCACAATTTGTTCTTTCCAGTGTCTGCTAATTGTTGACTTGGCCAACATTTTTTCAGATGCATTTTTCTCGCATAATGCGGTTTTTACATGACAAACGACACTAAAATATCCAAAACACTGAAGAAAATTACATACTGTTTGTCTAAATGTTCTGTCAACCATCTCGTTACTTAAGGGTACCTTCACACTTAGCGATGCAGCAGCGATCCGACCAGCGATCTGACCTGGTCAGGATCGCTGCTGCAGCGCTACATGGTCGCTGGTGAGCTGTCAAACAGGCAGATCTCACCAGCGACCAGTGAACAGCCCCCAGCCAGCAGCGACGTGCAAGCGACGCTGCGCTTGCACTGAGCCGCCGTCTGGAAGCTGCGGAGACTGGTAACTAAGGTAAACATCGGGTATGGTTACCCGATGTTTACATTAGTTACCAGCGCACACCGCTTAGCTGTGTGTGCAGGGAGCAGGGAGCTGCGCACACTGAGCGCTGGCTCCTTGCTCTCCTAGCTACAGTACACATCGGGTTAATTAACCCGATGTGTAATGCAGCTACATGTGCAGAGAGCAGGGAGCCGCGCACACTGCTTAGCGCTGGCTCCCTGCTCTCCTAGCTGCTGTACACATCGGGTTAATTAACCCGATGTGTACAGCAGCTACATGTGCAGAGAGCCGGAGCCGGCAGCACAGGCAGCGTGAGAGCTGCAGAGGCTGGTAACTAAGGTAAATATCGGGTAACCACCTTGGTTACCCGATGTTTATCTTGGTTACAAGCTTACCTCAGCTGTCAGACGCCGGCTCCTGCTCCCTGCTCGCTTCATTTGTCGCTCTCTCGCTGTCACACACAGCGATCTGTGTCATAGTGGGACAGCGCCTTTGAAGAAAACGAACCAGGGCTGTGTGTAACGAGCAGCGATCTCGCAGCAGGGGCCAGATCGCTGCTCAGTGTCACACACAGCGAGATCGCTAATGAGGTCACTGCTGTGTCACAAAAAGCGTGACTCAGCAGCGATCTCGGCAGTGAGCTCGCTGTGTGTGAAGCACCCCTAAGCCTTGCGAAAATTTGCATCCGGCTTTTTAAAGACAATGACCAAAGTTTTCTTTATCCTGAGAGGTCACCAAAGAGAAGTGATCACCTGAACCCACAAAACAATCTATGGTGTCTACAGGGGACATTATTTGTTATGGGGGCATCACTGCTTTATTGGTGGCACTCAGAATTACTTATAGTAGGGGAGTACTTAGGGGAGTACTATCCTGTGATTGTCTAATCGCTTATGCTTTATACAGCGATGCCACTGCATTTTTGTATATAGTAAATATCACGTCTGTTTCCGGTACGTGTGACATTTGTTTTCACATGTACTTGAGACACTGGCACACGTAGATCCATTAAAATCAATGGGTCTGTGCACACGTTTGTGTTTTCACATGGAATGTGTGGAGCATACGTGTCTTTGTGCTCCACATGTAGATATGTCCGTTTTTTTTCTCCGGCAGCACGGCTGTCATGTGGACCATACACTGATTTAATCCGTGTGACACGTACTGGAGAAAATGCGTGTCTGTGAAATAAAATGCTTTTTCTGAACTCTCCTGTCTCCAGTGCTGCTGTCTCTGCCGCTGCTGTTACTTGCTTCTGGGCCTGCTCATTATGCTCTTTGCATAGTCACTGCACCTTGGACAGGAAGCAGCAGCGTTGGGCACAGCAGCACCATGGACGGGTGAGTATATAGGTTCCTGCTATCCGTGTGCCATGTGGATAGCAGTGACAGCACATGCTGAAAAAACCACACACACACACACACACACACACACACACACACACACACACACACACACACACACACACACACACACACCACAGACTTTAACAATTTTTTTTTTTTATTTTTTAATAAACCTTTTCCAAGTCCTCTGGTAGGTATGGCCTCACCATCAGATATTTGGGGTATATTGTAGGAATAATCCATAATGTCCTCTTATGATCTGTGTGAGCTGTTATTGATTCGAGCAGAGGTCTCAGTCAAAACCCCGGTGCCGACATTGCATATTGACATGCGCACAAAGTGGGGGGGGGGAGGAATTGTCAGTTTCAGTGCAAACTAGAGGTGAAACCAAAAAGAATCTGACAGCAAGACATCCCAGATATGTAAGTGTCCACAACATCCATCCCTCATGAGGTAATGAGCTGTAAACGCACCATGGACTCTTTGTTGCTCCATCCTGGGGGCGAGACATGAAAGGTTTCACTATTTTCCTTTTGTTTGTCTTCCAGGATTGAGGGAAAGCCTGCTTTTTGCAGGAAGAGATGTAGTTTTCAGTTACATCATCAGTTTGACAGTACAAAATACTGAATGTGAATATGCGAAAAAAAATTCCTAGTAGGATGATATAGAAAAATAGATTCCAAAAAGCAAATGGCAGAATAACTTCATACTGATCTGTGGATTCATTCTGCGCCAAACGTCTATAAATTAGTCCCTCATAGAAGCCAACAGCCCACCGATAGGGATAGAGGTCACTGCCAGGGCCCATAGATCCCACAGGCCAGCGTCTGCGGGCACGGCTCCTTAGGCCACATCCAGTCGGGAGCGGACTCCTGAGTTCCAGACTAGGAAGTCCACCATTCACAAAACTAGTGCAGAGGAAAAGGATAGAGACCACCAGCCCAGGTTGGGGATCCGAATGCAACCGGCTGCGGCGCCGGCTACCAGCACCTTGGTTTACCAAAGACTCGTGTGATTCATTGACTATGAGTAACAAAACATCCCCTTGCTGTCGCTATACCCTGCACAAAGACACTGGGTCCTGGGGCAACCATCCCTACCCACGGAGGGGTTAACATCCAGCTGCCACAACATCTCTCCCGGGTGGCCATAACAGCAGCGGTGGTGTCCTACCTTACCACACACCGTGGGTGGCGTCACGAACTTAATACGCCTAACCTGTACATAAATGTTCCCCTTTTTTTATTCGGCGTGTCTGCGAGACCCCCGGGTCCGGAGACCCTCGAGCCACCCCCTTATGGATCCGAGCAGCGGCGGCTGCTGCCACGGGGGCGGCACAACAGCACCGCATCCTAAATGTTATGCAAGTGTCGCGGGCGGCGGGGCGCTGCGCTCACTAACACTCGGGTCCGGCGCTGCTGCTGCTGCTCGGTGGCTCGAGCGGTGGGCCGGATCCGGGGCCTCAAGCAGCGCTCCCCGCCCGTGAGTGAAATGGGAGGCTTCGTTTGGGGATTTAGTCCGTGACGCCACCCACGGTTGTGGTGAGGTTGGGACACCACCACTGCTCTGGACGGGGATCCCGGAAGCGATGACAGGGAGCAGCCGAGATGTTTCTCTCCCCTCCGTGGGTAGGGAGTTTTGATGGTCCCGGGGCCCGGTGATGGGGACTGTAAGGTGGATGGCGGGGTTTGGCGAGGTGCAGGGTCGCTGAGGCGGCAGCGCAGTGCCAGGCGGCACGGTGGTACTCAGCCAATGACGCAGACTGAGTCTCTGGTAAAACAAATGGCTGCATGGACGGGTCCCGCAGCTGGCTGCGATGGTCACTCGGGGTAGGTTGGCGGTGACTGTCTCTCCCTGCACCTGTGATGTGTTTTTGGCTCCGATGGCTTCCCACCGGTAACCCACTCCCCAGCGGTGTATTTGCCAGAGGAGCCCCTTTTTTGCCCGCAGGCTCTGGCCCTGGGAACTCTAGCTGTGGCGGTAGCTGTATTTCCCTTCACGGTTGAGCGGTTGCCTTCAGTCGGGTCTTTGCTGCTGAGAAACCCCGGAAGTTCCCGTCGCTGACTGATTTGACCGGTTTAACGGCGACTCCAAGCCTGGTCGGGGTCCGTAGGCCCTGCCGAATGGTCCTGGCTTCTCTTCGCTCCCCGGTTCGGTACCAGCGGGCCACCGCCCGTCCCCGGTCCTCACGGTTGTGCGTCAATCTGCCTCGCCTGCAGACGGTCACCACCGTCTGCCAACCTTGCTCTTGAGTGCCCGGGCCACGTACCCGGACACAGTCAGTCTGCTCTTGCTCCTCCACTACTACTTCTCGCTCCTTCACTTCCACTCTCCCTAACTCAACTCTCTTCCTTTCCCGCCTCCAGGACAGTGAGCTCCTCGGTGGGTGAGGCCAACCGCATGGCCCCGCCCCACCTGGTGTGGACATCAGCTCCTGGAGGGAGGCAACAAGGATTTGTGTGTGTGACTGATGTGCCTAACCGGGGTGTTTTGTAGTACCTGTGACGTCCTGGCTTGTCCAGGGCGCCACACAAGTGTCCACAACATCCAGCAGTCATGGGGTAATGAGCGGTAAACGCCCCATTGACTCTCTATTTCGGATTCCCTCCCTGATTTTGAGTTGTTTGTAGCCAGTGAGCACAAGTGTTTTTTCCTGTAGAGGAAGAGGAGTGGAAAGGCATGCTGTGAAACCCCTTTTTCAAAGTGCAAACTGGAGCTAGGAAAGACCTCATATAATTTTTGATGGACATAGAAATTAGGGAGATAATAAAAGAGGCCCCTTTTCATATTTTGCTTGACACCACCATGCTGCTGTGATTTCTGGGGATTCCCCAATCCATTTTTTTATGTGCTGATATAACACCCGGGGTCGATGGGGGTTTTTCACCCGACACGTCGCCGGGCTGGGGGGTGCAGATCCTGTGTGTCATCACGGGCTGGCCTGGCCTTCGTGACCTCGAGACGTTCAGGAGGGAGGGAAGGCGGTGGACGGGAGGAAGGATGGAGGATGGTGGTGTTAGTGACGGTTAGGAAAGTCTTTTTATGATCGTGACGCCACCTGTGGTACGCGGCCAGGGATGGGCTGCCTCTGCGGGTGCTGCTCTCTGGGGCTGATTGTGAAGGTGGGATGGTGTCTCTCCGCACAGGCGGAGCGGGATTACCCCGGAGAGGATGGACAGACGAGGGTGGTGGTAGTCCCCGTTGTTACCGCAGCGCTGGGCAACAGCAAATGAAAGGCAGAGACAGGGGCTGTGGTTCCAGGCCTTTTACTCACTGATAGTTCAGAGGCTGCCACAGAGTACTGATCTTTGCCACGATGGGCTCAAGCCGATGCCAGATCCATGGAAGGTTAAGTCCGGTGTGTCAGCCTATGGGCCCTTCCTCCTTTGAGGCACTAAGTATCGGATGCCCGTGGCATGAATCACTTGGGGACTCCAATGTCAGTAAAGTGTCCCTTTCTGCTTCTCCCCAGCAACAGTGTTGAATGCCTTGGCCCACAGAGCTGCTCGCGGCACATCCGCTATACTGTGTCTATAGCTGTTCTCCTCGTTGTAGTTGTATGTTCCAAGCTGTTGTCCCCAGCCACTGCCACCAGCTGGTTCGCTACTCTCACTAGGTCAACCTGCTCTTCCCACTGTGTGCTCTGGAGTCCCGGCTCCAGTGGATCGGGGAGCCCCTGGTGCAGTGGCGTCCTGTAAACCCACTACTGTAGTGACCCCCCCTACTGTGACCCGCCCCTGGCCCGGTCCCCATTGGGGAGGGCAACCCACTGGTACTGTGTGACTGTTGGTGGAAACTGGTACCGACCTTACCTGGACCCGAGACAAGTACGACACCCTAATGGGGGTGCACTACCCTGTAGTGCCTAAAGCCACAGCGGCACCACATTTCCGAGTCAAGACCATTGTCTCATCATACACTGCCCCTAAAGCTGCTATGGGCCTATGGTAGCGGTGTAGCACAGAGGGAGTTACTGGGGCTGTTGCTTATGGTGGAAAATGTTTAACAGCACAAAACAAAAAATATTATAAAGTAGCAGTGACATTGAAGAAAAGGATCCGGCATAATCTTCTGGTAGTTGTAATCATTTTTTTTTTCCCGAACACGTGATAGGGAAGAATAATAAAACCTGACGCATTTCGTGTGCATTACACACTCTTAATCATAGTATATTTTCAATAGCTCAACTTATTCATTGGCTACTCTAGGTATAAATCTACTAACAAGATGTGTGTACACCGTATTTTACATTTAATTTTTATTATGCCAAATTGGATTGGTTTTATAAAGAGTTTTGGTTTGTTTTGTTTGTTTTTTGTTGTTCTTTCACAAACTCCTGGATGACATTGTCTCAGGACTCTTGATCACTAAAATCCATTTCCAACCTGTGATAGTTTCCAGGTGAAACTAAAGAATTCGGGATGTTCCACATGACCACGGGTATGGTCAAGTCATTAATGAAGACTTTAAATAACCCCCCCACCCCACCCTTACCTTCCCTGAAATAAACAGACTGCACACCAATATGGATTTTATTGGCCACAGCAGCCTTTTATTGTAACAAAACATAACATAAATAACAGAGGACCACCCTCCGGTTCTGTTGAGTATATTTGAGCCCCAAATCTGCCGACGGGTATTCTACCCAAACTGTAGCCAGACTGATGTTTTACCCCCAACCACTCAAGCATCGGCTCTGAGGCACCAGTTAACAAACAACCTGGCCTCATCTGAACACACGCCCCCAACCCGCAGCCCACCAGGCCTACCACGGTATTCCCCCACTCCCACACAGTTACGACACAAACCCCAAATTCCAATTTTGAGGACCCTCCTCCCAATCGCTATGCTGCTATTACAAGAAGGTAAAAATTGGGAGGGTGGATGGGAGATTGTTCCGTTTTCTGTGCCGAAAATGGATACCCCCACTAACTACACCCACAATGCACAATTCAAAATATTCTTTCCGCTCCCTCTAAATATCTTTAACCCCTGCTTAACCCCAATCACTCATTCCCCCTTTTATTCCCGTCCTAACCTAGTCATGTCTGCCTCCCTTTTAAGGCTGGGCCCAGTACGGCCTCTTTATGTAGCCACAGGTTAAACCCTATGGGAAAGAAAGGATCTCTGCTGCTAAAAATCAACAAGAGAAGTGCCTTGAACTGTGTATGAAAACATTAGATATTTCACAAAAACGTCATGTTTGTCAGCTTTCTAGAAGCCATCATATATTAAGGGGCAGGTGTCCGTCCTCAGTCATCCCTTCCAAGTGTTGGGTAGAAGCAATACTCCGGCAGCCCTACCCAACACTAGAATAGACCCCGGGACCTCAATACTTCTGTTTTTAGATTTTATTCGATTGTTCAAGTTTTATACCTGTTCTTAGTATAAAACATTGCACCTGTTCTATAGCAGAGGTTTATTCACCTGTGATGGGCAATGTTTCGACTCCCACAAATGTCTGTGAGAAATATCTGAAAGCTGAAACGTTCCATCACATGGGAGAATAAACCACTGCCGGAATTTACCTCAGTTTATTCAGTTTCTGCCATTTTATGGTTACAAACCAATCTGAGATAAATAGATGGAGATCTCCTCTCATATTTCTATGTTATGTTTGTATTTGGATATAAAATGAACCGGTCACTAGATTGGAAGGAGCGTAACAGAAACCTCCACCCAGAAAAGCTTCTATTGGGCTTTGGCCCCACATCTGTACCGTAACAAAAACACACACGAAATTTTGGGTGAAATGGGTTGGCCCCAGCTTTATTAAGCAATAGAAAATTAACCTCTGTCGATGCCCCTTTATTCAGAACTTTGTCATTATTCTTAATTACAGAAGGCCAACAGCCGATTATACAGCAAGGCTTGTACACCAGACATAACCCGGCATGGGAGAAAACAGCCCTGCGGTGACAATATAATTATTGATTTTATATAACGCTATTAATTCCGCAGCTTTAGATTGTGAGCCCCAATGGGGACAGTGTTGGCAATTTATGTAGAGTCCCTAACTGTATGTCTTTGTAGTGTGGGAGGAAACCGGAGAACCCGGAGTAAAGCCAGGCAAACGCAAGGAGAACATACCAACTCCTTGCAGATGTTGTCCTTGGTGGGATTTGAACCCAGGACCCCAGCACTGCAAGGCTGCAGTGCTAACCACTGAGCCGCCACAAGACTGCAGGGCTAACCACTGAGCCACCTTGCCGCCCTGACAATATTAACATCCATATGTATGTACATAAGTATCTGTAGAAATCCCACCATTGAGGGAGGGTGGGTGTCTTCCTTCCACTGCTGGTAAAGATGGCCGAATGTCCTCTCGCTCCTCTGTACCCCTTCTTTTAACAAAGAACCTCCATATCCTTGGGAAGCCCCTTTTACTTTCCCGCATTTTTTTTTAACCCCTTCTCACTTCCTTTACAGTCCTAGGCCCTTTTCTTAGTTCAGATCCTGTTCGGAAATTGCAGTCTGATCTGCAGGCCCCGTGTTTTATAGAGCGGTGGGAGTGGTGGAGATTGCTGTGTAGTTTTAAAACTTGGAATAACTGGTGGTTTGAATCTTCTGCTCTTTCTGGGATTTTCTGTCCAGTATTTGACCCCCTCTGACTGCTTTCTAGTTATAAATGTGCAGAAAGATCCAGCAGTGATTGGGCCGAATACTGGACTAAAAATCCCAGAAAGATTACGATGCCGGATGCACTGAATCTAATAACAAAAGTATACAGCACTTTACTCCCCTCCCCTGCTCTATGATTTAGAGCCTGCAGATCGGACTGAATACTCACTGTGACTGGTTTCTCTTTTTTTTTTTTTTTTTTTTTTTGTACATGATTTACTTAAATGTCTTCCAAAAAAAATAACATGAGAACAATGGATGTTATAGAAGTAGAATTTTATTCTGGTAGTTTCCTGGTACAGGGCAGATGTGGTAATAGCTGTTACTTACGTGGTGGGTGTATTTTAGTTCTGCCCCTCATCTGCCTGAAGTTGAGGATGATGATGACTTTCTCTGTCCTTTCCAATTTACTGGTTACATGGTTATTATTGACACGCACCGAGCAAACTGAACCGGACAGGGGGAAGTCTTCATGTTATGTCCGAAGGTTCCCAAACCTGCCCCCCACTTCTAATGTCCATGGGGATTAAAAAAAAGAGGGGAAAAAGGAAAATCAAAGTTACATTTTGTATCCAAAGTGCATGATAAACATTAGTATTTTGAACCGGACATGATCTATTTTATATTTGAAGTCAATTAAAACTTTACAAAAACTTTTGGCCAATTTTGAGATCAATAAAAGTTTTCTGGATCACTTTGAGAAAGATGAGCCTTAATTTGCAATGTGCACTGATGACTTACCAGAGCTGGAAATTGTCTGTATCAGGTGTCAGATTCCTTTTTAATGTGTCCGATCTGTGGTGTCTGTGGATGTGATTTTTATCTGATGTTTTTGGCTGACGTGCCGCAGTATTTCGGAAACCTACTTTAAAAGTCATGGTGAAGTCCCTGGCGATTTCTTGCCAGTGACTGACAGGACTCTCCTATACGTGTATACTTTCAATCCAAGGCAGATGGCAGGAACCAAGGCTAGTCGTACTTTAAAAGCTGCCGGGGACTGATCTGTGCTGTAGTCTAGTTGGATAGGCAGGTACCCGGTGGCTTTGTCCCACCAACTGCCCTGGATTGACAGGTCTCTCTCTATGTACACGAATATGGAGACCTGTCAATCCAGGGCAAATGTTCGGCAAAGTCACCTGGTGGCATTCAAAGTAGGACTAGTCACACAGGCGCATCCCCGGCATGTATTGGGATCACTTTAATATTTCGCTTGATCTCTAAGCACCAGAGCTTTACCACACACGTATTGCACAACTCTGGTCAACTGTAACACATACTTCGCCATCACCCTACTTATTGCCATGTTATAAGTGAGATGGCGGTACGTTGGTGGTTTCCTCGAATACTTTGCAACAGATTTTTAATTAAGAAAACTATATATTTTTTTTTCATGTAAGAAAACTACAAATTACAAAGTTTAAAATTATACACAGGCCTCTATTATTGGAGCTTTTTGTGACCTGGCTCACCTACCTCTTGATCAGACGTTCGACCCATCTCCTTGAGTGAGTAAATGTCCTTCTCCTGGGTTTGGAAGGAAAGCTGCCCCCATTGCCACCTGGAAAATGGTAATTCTGGTATTTAGATCAATGAGACTTAAAGGGTTATTTCAATCTACAATATCCTCATCAAATAAATACATCAAAATATGTAGTGTAATAAGATTAGCAAACCCCTCCAATGAGAGATGTGGTATAGCTCTTCAGATTCACTGTCATTACTTCATGGTCAGGGATTTGCAGGACCTTAACTATCCATAGGTGTGAAAACTCATATAGTCACAGCCAGTTAGTTGCTAGTGGTCATAACCATGGATACCTAAGGTCCTGCAATGCCCTGAACATGAGGTAAGTGACAGTATATCAGGAAAACTATACTACATTTCTAATCGTAGGTATATGCTAATAATGATAATTTGGAGATACGGTATGTATACCCCTTTAATATTATTCCAGGAAATGAAAATGTACTTCTAAAAGGAGTACAAGGAAATGATGTTAAATTAATGACTATAGCAAACTTTAGTTAATTGTTACTCTAAATGGTATTGACCACATTTTTTTTTTTTTTTATGTATACTGGGTTTAGGGTCTTGTTTCTTTAGGGCCATAGAGATGTAATTGAGGAGTCTCTTATCAGGTTAACCAACATCCCAACCCAGTTTACTTGGGTTCCTATCCAAGAAATCAATCGTTCTTGATCCATAAGAAAGCTACATTTAGTGTAAGCTGAGATATCTACACAATCTACGCAAGTTTTAATATAGGGAGCTAGATTTCTCATCCTAAAACTGCTAATATAACGAAGAATAAAGGCCATTTACATAACGGGACTTTAAACCAAGCAAAATGAACTGGGCAGGGAGAAGTGTTTGGGTTTCTGCTGGGTCTTTACACAAGCCTGCCCACCACATCTTCCATCAATGGGGGTTTAAAAACACACAAATTCATATCTACATTTATATCATGACATTTACACTTAGGCCCAGCTGTAATTTAGAACCCAAGACAAATTTGACAGTAAGTATAATGGAAGACTAGAAGCTCTCAACATATTTACCTTGGAAGACTTAAGCGATCTCCACTTCAGATCCCAAATGAAGTTCGGCGTTGTCAGACAAAACCAGAACAGTGTTACTGGAGCTAGAAACTGCTTCCACGGAGCCATCAGCTATTATGATGCATTCGATGTCCCCTCTGTCCTCAATCACAATGTACTCATCTTCTCCTTCAATGACTATGAATTTATTGTCCAAATTTTCCACCTCAACACGGTCTTCCACAGTTTCCAGAGAATTGTCAGGCATGTCTTCTCCCCATGGAAAGTGAAGATAGTTCATGGTTATGGTCACTGGACTCCTGATGGTGGGGTCTTCAGCGAGCAGGGCATGAAATAATTCTTGTGCTTTAGTGGAACATTTGGTCCAATGTCCTGGCGGGGCTGTTTGGTTTCCAAAACGTTGCCACTTGATAAAATCTTTGAACAGAGGATCGTCTTTGCGGCCCTTTCCCAAGGAAAATATCCCGTGAATGCAACATACAGAAGTACACCAAAGGCCCATGTATCCATGCTGGGTCGCAAGACTAAAGCTTCATAGCTTTGCAATTGACACAGCTCTGGGGACATGTAGGGAATGATGTGTGACATTGATGACACGAGGGTACCGATGGCTTGTGTCAGGCCGAAATCACTCAATTTAATATGGAAGCAGTCTTTGTCCATGAGTAACACATTATCTGGTTTTAAGTCTCTGTGCACCAGTGAGTGATCGTGCATATATTCTAATGCACTGGTTAACTGTACCGCACAACGCTTCACCATCACTTCTGGAATTCCAACCTGGAAAAGAAGAAACCATTAGATACATGCTGCCTTAATTAGAGAATGTGGCAAACTGAGAGGAAGGGCTGCTCTGCTTTGTTTTTCACCACTCTAAATCGGTAAGCATTTTACTACATACAGCAAACACCTCTTGACTTTTGTGACTACAGCTCTGACTGGTGGAAGCCGCTGATATCTATTGCTGGAAGTCTGAGAGCCTCGTTCAGTGTCTTCTACACTTATATTGAGAAGTGACTTCCAGTCTGCCCGGCAAACACTGCAACAATTCAGCCAGTAACCACTCCGGTCACGTGGTGCAAAGGAAGAACGGGATAAGCAATGGGAATAGCAGAAGATGGCTATTCTGTGTTTTACTAAATACAGAGAACGTGCCTTACTGATAACTATCTAGTGGTGAAATAAAGAACCCAGAGTGGTAAATTTAATTTAGAATACGGATTTCCAACTGACTCTATAGTTCAGTGTTCCCCCAACTAAAGTTCTCAAGAGCCACCAACAGTGCATGTTTTCTGTATTTCTGTAGTAATTGTATATGTGATTTAATTAGCTGAACAGATGGTAATTCCACCCGTGCAATACCACTGAAATCATGATCTGGGGTTGGTGCACACTGTTATTAGGAATTGTGCATCCACTAGTGCAATGTGCCAAAAGAGGCAATAAGGAGTCTTGAAAGAACTAGGGGTTGCAGGTTGGAGAACACTTTTCTAGGTATCTAAATCAGCTGTAAAAATGAGAAATGCCACTCCTTACCACACGTCAGAATATTTAAAAAAAAATCTCTGCCCAAGATTCTACAGCTACATATTCAAAAACACTTTGTGATTGTGAAATGCTTACACTGGGTTTGATTAGCGAATGGAGAGTTCCAGCAGGGGCCAAATCCTGAGTCAGGACATAGAAATACTCCGAGTCCACGTAGATTGGGTGGGTGAAGATGATCCCTTCGTGACCCGATAAGGTGATGGACACACAAAGCTCATGGAGGAAACTTTGTTCCTTTGTCTTCCTCTTCTTCATTAGTTTAAGGGCCACGTGAGTTCCTGATTTTAAAAAAATTGTTTAGATGAAATAAAATTAAAAACAAAAACAAATACGAAGTAGAGAATGGGTCTTATTTTAAATATTGGTATTTAACCTCTTATTACATATATATTCCTTGAGCTCATATTAGTTTTGGAGCACTAAGTGACCTATGTCATGCTGATCACACGGTTCAGCTTCTGTATTGGTGTGATCATCTGCAGGAGCCTGAGCAATTATACACAACCCGGCTGTAACTGAGTACTGATGACCTCCCGATCCTCGCAATTTTACCCGTGATATGCAGCTGTCAGCTGTGTCAGAGGCCCATGGGCTGCTGGTGATGGCGCTCCTCATCGGCCACCCTGTAGGGCAATGGTAGATGGCGGTAGGTGTCTATAGGGCTGGTGTTGGTGGGAATCTGCTAGTCAGGTACAAACCATGATTTGTAATATTTGGCGCTGTATGGGGAGTGATATGTAGAGCAAGGGAGCAGGGCGTCACATATTAAATTTCCCTTGGAGGACTAATAAATATTGTAAACCTGTTTTTAAATTTTTTTATAGGGATGAAAAAATGAAGAAAACGTCCTCCTCAAATGTGTGAAACCCTTTACAACCATTTGAAGTACCTATACATCCAAGGCTCTGTCTTTTTAATACAGGCTCGCACACAACCCACGTTTTCTCCCTCATGATTCTGCTGATCTGATCAGCCGACGTGCAGCGAACAGACACTGGGGATCTCTGATCTACCCACTGTGGTTAACCAGTTAATTCCTGCTCTCAATGTGACAACTGAATGTAACACTGTCTGGCATGGATCGCAGTATTCCTCACCACAATCAGTGGCCCAGTTACGCGATTGCGAATGGCTGGTGGGTTGTCATGAAAGTGGGGAGTGTTCAGCTGATGACCCCTGTGGCTGTCATGACTCTATTCCTGTGAATGGTGCCATAGAGCCGGCATTCACAGGAGAGCAGCACTTCTGCTGATCCCAGTAATGCTTCAGCACCCCTCTGAACAGGAGAAGTGATTGGACAGTGCAGTAATAATGTGCCCTAAGGGGACTAATAAAATCAATAAAAAGTTTAAAAAAAAGCTAAAATTGTCCCATTGAAAATAAAGCGTGCGTGTATGTTTATTATACATATATATTATGTGTGTCTGTGTGTATATTATATATATATATATATATATATATATATATATATATATATATATATACACAATTATAATATAATATAAAATATATATATATATATATATATATATATATATATATATATATATATATATATATATACACATATATACACAATTATAATATAATATAAAATATATATATATATATACACATATATACACAATTATAATATAATATAAAATATATAATTATAATTTTATATTATAATTGTCTATATGTATATATGTGTATATGTATATATTATATATTAATAATCACCAAAAATCGGCCTTGGTAAGATATGAATAATATGGGAATTATATGTAATAAGGTGGTCTCCTAACATAAGGAAAAAATTCCACCACCCACTTGTTCATAAATACAATGGATATTCTGATCTATGTCAACACACAAACCAACTCACAAAAAGATCAGATAGCAGCAATTAGTGTAAGAAAAATCTTTATTTAACAATAAAAAATGTAGAAGGAAAGGAGGGGGTGTAGTAACAGGGAGGATACACAAGATGCCATACCAGAGCAGCTGAGAGCAGAGAAGTGTGCAACGTTATGGAGAAGCCACAAAGCAACCTTGTTAAGAAGTAAAGGGGAAGCAAGCAAGTATTATTGAATTATATTCAGGCAGGGTCCCAAGACAGAATAATACAAAGGGCATCAAATGGTGGCAATCAAGTATTAGCGATAAGCACACATACTCACAGCTGGAGTGGCGCCAAGTCCCATCCGACGCGCGTTTCAGCGTCAGCCTTCGTCAGGGAGGGGTGCGTGGCGACATACCGGCAGGGTAAGTGTATTTATGTAAAGATCCAGCCAATCACTATCCGGATCAAGTAGACGGCGCATGCGCTGTGCAGATCGGCACAGAGCCCAAGCAGAAAGGACGCGTCATCGTCGCTTGGCAACCGGAGTCGTCCCACTATGAGTCACCGCCACACGTGACAAAAAGGTCACGTGACGCGATGATGTCAGAGGGGCGAGTACGGAGCTCGGACAATACAGATACGCCCACTGCGTGAGCGCTGTCCGGAGACCGCGCATGCGCTGTAGATCCGGATAAACCAAGACATGAAGTATATTATAAACTGGTGCTTATTACCCAGGGAGTATATACATTAGTCAGAGCAAACAAGGAATGCATATATACATTAATCGGAGCAAATAGAAAAGAATATAATTCATCAGTTTAAGATAAATAGTTCCTATATATATATTTAAGAAAACATACATATATACATATACATATATACATGTGTATACACAAAAAGCATACATGGTGTAAATATTAAAAATATATATATACACATGCAACCCTGCAAGCTTATTAAAAATCTTTCATACATATAAAAGAGAAGCATCATGAAAAACAAAGGAAAAAAGAAAAGCAAGTGATAAAATGTGAGAAAACAGGCTCACTGAATAAAGTGTATAAAATGTATAAACTAAGTTTTTTCTTCAACTAAATATAGCTGTATAGAAAAAGATATAAAAAATTGTATGGCTATAATTGTTGCAGTGTAGGGGTGAAAACAAGTGTATGAATGTGTAAGGAGATCCGTGTAAAATAAATAAATGTATTGAGAAAGTGAATGCGACCTGAAGAAAAGACAGTGGCAAATGGACAGAGTGCATACACATACAAGAAATAGTGCAATAAATGTGAATAATAAATATTATAAATATGTTAAAACATAATGATTCTTGAAAAGATATATGAAATGCGATCAAATTTGAAACAAATTCCTGACCTAATATAACTTTCAAAGTATATTCTGGGTCCACCGATGATATGAAAAAAACTCTTGTCCTGGGAGTAATCATAGGCTGGATGAGAAAAAAGCAGGAAACATCATGATGTAGAAAACACTATAAAAAGAAAAAGAGGTTTAGTGAGATACTAAATAAAATATGAAAAAACCCTTTTAAAAAACAGAGAAAATCCCTGCCAAATATGTACTGATGATCAGAAGGATAAAAACAAGACAGAGAAAAATGTTGCAATACATAGAATGTGCATACATATACATACAATATGTATATATACACGGATACACATCTACGTATATATGCATATAAATACATACAAGCACATAGGTTGTAAATGCAGAGACCAATATTACATCAAGGAAACCAAGGGGAAACTTTTTACAGGAATGATGTAAAACTAAGGTTTTCATTTAACCCTTTTGGATGTATGGTATCTAAGGTCCAGATCCAGCGACTTTCACATTGGGCCAATTTTTTGGCCACATTCCCTCCACGAATATTCATAGGGACATGGTCAATGCCGCGGACTTTCAATTGTGTTGAGTCACACTGATGGAATTTTCTGAAGTGTTTCGGAATCGTCTTAAGTGACTCAATGTCGTCCTCATTTTCCGCCGCTATGATGTCACGAATGTGTTCCCTTACACGTACTTTTAGGGCACGTGTAGTCAAACCCACATAAATTTTCCCACAAGGATAGGTGGCCTGATAGATTACAGCTGTTGTAGTGCATGTAATATGGTGTGTGATGGTATACGTCACCTGTCCACTTGAATTTGGGAAAGACGTGGCTCGCTCAATATTAGGGCAGGCCACGCATCTCCCACAGGGAAAACAGCCCCAATTAGTTCGTATCTTAAGGTCAAAAATTGGCTTTTTTGTAGGTTGGTAGTGGCTAAAGACCAGCATATCCTTCAAATTCTTGCTCCTCCTAGCTGTGACACTAGGATTTGGTGAAAGATACTGACTAAGGGATGAATCTGAACGCAGAATCGGCCAGAATTTCTCTATACTTTTCCTCATTACATTCCATTGTGAGTGGAACGTTGTAATAAATCTGACTTGTTCTTTTTTCTGTTTGTCCTGTTTGGTGTACAGTAGGGTTTGTCTGTTGTTGTTGTTGCCTGCTCTAATGCAGGCTGTGTTGATATTTTTCCTACTGTAACCCCGTTCGAGAAATCTTTTCTTCATAAGATCCGCCTGTTTCCAAAAATCTGAATCAGTGGAGCAAACTCTCCTTAGGCGTAGGAATTGTCCTACAGGAATCCCTCTAAACATCTGTGGGGGGTGTGAGGAAGTCGCGTGTAACAAAGAGTTCACCTCCGTATTCTTCCTAAACATATCCGTTTGGATTTGGTTTTTCTGATCTCTTCTTATTACAACATCCAAAAAATTGATTTCCTTCATGTCGTATTTATATGTAAAGCGGAGGTTGTATCAGTTTACATTTAAAGCTTCAAAAAATATCCTTAATTCTTCAGCATTGCCCCTCCAGATGATGAAAATATCATCAATGTACCGGGCCCAAAATATGACCCGGTCCATTGATGAATCACCATCCGAGAGGAACAGCTCCCTCTCCCACAGCCCCAGGAAAAGATTTGCATATGATGGGGCACAGGCCGCCCACATTGCTGTTCCCTGGAGCTGTAGGTAGAAAGCATTGTTAAAGATGAAAAAATTATGCGTCAAGGTGAAGTTCAATAATTCCAATAGAAAATCAGTAAAGCCAGTCTCCATATTACTCATTTCTAAATAGAAAGAGGTGGCTCTAATACCATCTTGGTGACGAATGGAGGTATAAAGCTCCTCTAGGTCGCACATCACCAAGAGCATGTCATCTTCAATATAAACCTGATCCAATATATATACACAATTATAATAATATAATATAAAATATATAATATATATATATAATTTTATATTTGTCTATATATATATGTATATATGTGTATATGTATGTGTGTGTATGTGTATGTGTATATATATATATATATATATATATATATATATATATATATATATATATATATATATATATATATATATATATATATATATATATATATATATATATATATATATTACACATACACTTATAATAAAAAAAAGTTATGGCTCTTGAGTCTTTGAGGTAGAGAAGGAAAAAAACAAACTAAAACTTGTAATAGTCGGGTGGTGAATGGGTTAATCTGGTAGCTTACAAAAACAACCCTGATTTTTCATCTGGCTGCAGTTACTTGAACACTATAAATATATATTAAAATATATATTATACATATAAATAAAATTATATCTATTTTATATGGAATTTATTATATTATAATTTAATAATCATTATATGACAGTATTTTTTTGTAACTGTTTACAGGATAAATAGTGCTAGACAGAAAACAAAGCTAAAACTAAATATTTTCCTGCAAAAAAAAACATCCTCCTACACTTACAAGAAATTTTAAATAAACCTGTATGAGGTTTGTGTTTTTTTTTTTTTTTTTGTTTTTTATTGAATTGTAGTTTAGAGTATTTAGGTGCATACAACGTATTGCCTAACACCAATATGGGGAGAAATTAAAGAACCCCCCCACAGTAGATCTGCCAGTGTTTACTTGGTGCAGGATATGAAGGGCAGAAAACTTAAAACTGGCAAATGGTTTGTTTTTTTTTTCTAGGAAAAGTTTAGTGATTTATATAAATCCCCAAACGCTGCCAGACAAATGTAACTCCCCCAGAAATACCAAAGTGCTTATATAGCGATGACCAAAGAAAAAAAAAATATTCTGGCTCTTAATTAAAATGACCATGGGAAAGTAAAAATTGGTTTTCCCTTTAAAATGGGCACATCCAGAAAAAATAAATAAAAAATTGGTTTTCATATTATATAATGGGATTTGAACTTTATACAAAATTGTAACTTTTACAAAAAACTGTATGATTGTGTCTATGGCTTTCAGAAATATTGAATAGACTTTAGAAGAAGCCATAAAAAATGACTACTTCTCACGTGTAATGTTGGACTCACCGGTTTTCTTCTCCATAGCCATGACCACTCTGCCGTAGGTGCCGCTGCCCAGAGTCTCCAAAATCTGGAAATCCTTCTCGCTGGTCTTGGGGAGCTGAAATGATCCAGTTGCTTCCATTGTAGCTTAGTATGGTTTTTGTTTTACATCAAATCTATCACGAAAAGGAAAATGCGAGATGTGAGATGACATTTGCTGTAAAATCCAAAACTGGAGCGGTACAGAATGAATATCACAATTTCACACACACTATACATATTGCAAGTTGGCCGAGGGTTGGAAAGATTTCAGTATGAAGACGTCTATAGACCTTTTACATAGCGATTAATGGGGAGAGGGGAATGAGCTGTTATCACCATTGGTTGCTCATCTCCAGAATAAAGGATGAGACATATTAAAACCAATAAGTCCCATTCTTGTCCCAATTCTCCCCGGTGTCAGATCAGGAATATCACCATACATACTAGATTACTAGATGGTCCCAAATCATTGGGTTTGGTAAATATTCATCTATAGAGTAAATCATACCTGGGCAATGTAGAGTCAGTTGGGTTTTCTCAAGTTGATTCTGATGCAATGTATCCGGAGAGCAGCAATCTCACTATTAGTGAAGTCACTTCTCTAGGAGTTGGGTGCAATGAAGACCTTGTAGGAAAGATTCACATCACAAATGTGTGCAGTGATCCAATGGTCTTATCAGGACACCCTGACCAAGAGATGGCCCTTCCTACCCCTTCCATAGACAATGGGATAAATGGCCGTCTAGTCATATGGTAATGAAGATCTCCCCTACATCACCAGTCTATTGTATGGGAAGTTCATGAGCAGATCAGGTATAAAGGACGTCTGGGTGGAGGCCACAATTTGTTCTTTCCAGTGTCTGCTAATTGTTGACTTGGCCAACATTTTTTCAGATGCATTTTTCTCGCATAATGCGGTTTTTACATGACAAACGACACTAAAATATCCAAAACACTGAAGAAAATTACATACTGTTTGTCTAAATGTTCTGTCAACCATCTCGTTACTTAAGGGTACCTTCACACTTAGCGATGCAGCAGCGATCCGACCAGCGATCTGACCTGGTCAGGATCGCTGCTGCAGCGCTACATGGTCGCTGGTGAGCTGTCAAACAGGCAGATCTCACCAGCGACCAGTGAACAGCCCCCAGCCAGCAGCGACGTGCAAGCGACGCTGCGCTTGCACTGAGCCGCCGTCTGGAAGCTGCGGAGACTGGTAACTAAGGTAAACATCGGGTATGGTTACCCGATGTTTACATTAGTTACCAGCGCACACCGCTTAGCTGTGTGTGCAGGGAGCTGCGCACACTGAGCGCTGGCTCCTTGCTCTCCTAGCTACAGTACACATCGGGTTAATTAACCCGATGTGTAATGCAGCTACATGTGCAGAGAGCAGGGAGCCGCGCACACTGCTTAGCGCTGGCTCCCTGCTCTCCTAGCTGCTGTACACATCGGGTTAATTAACCCGATGTGTACAGCAGCTACATGTGCAGAGAGCCGGAGCCGGCAGCACAGGCAGCGTGAGAGCTGCAGAGGCTGGTAACTAAGGTAAATATCGGGTAACCACCTTGGTTACCCGATGTTTATCTTGGTTACAAGCTTACCTCAGCTGTCAGACGCCGGCTCCTGCTCCCTGCTCGCTTCATTTGTCGCTCTCTCGCTGTCACACACAGCGATCTGTGTCATAGTGGGACAGCGCCTTTGAAGAAAACGAACCAGGGCTGTGTGTAACGAGCAGCGATCTCGCAGCAGGGGCCAGATCGCTGCTCAGTGTCACACACAGCGAGATCGCTAATGAGGTCACTGCTGTGTCACAAAAAGCGTGACTCAGCAGCGATCTCGGCAGTGAGCTCGCTGTGTGTGAAGCACCCCTAAGCCTTGCGAAAATTTGCATCCGGCTTTTTAAAGACAATGACCAAAGTTTTCTTTATCCTGAGAGGTCACCAAAGAGAAGTGATAACCTGAACCCACAAAACAATCTATGGTGTCTACAGGGGACATTATTTGTTATGGGGGCATCACTGCTTTATTGGTGGCACTCAGAATTACTTATAGTAGGGGAGTACTTAGGGGAGTACTATCCTGTGATTGTCTAATCGCTTATGCTTTATACAGCGATGCCACTGCATTTTTGTATATAGTAAATATCACGTCTGTTTCCGGTACGTGTGACATCTGTTTTCACATGTACTTGAGACACTGGCACACGTAGATCCATTAAAATCAATGGGTCTGTGCACACGTTTGTGTTTTCACATGGAATGTGTGGAGCATACGTGTCTTTGTGCTCCACATGTAGATATGTCCGTTTTTTTTCTCCGGCAGCACGGCTGTCATGTGGACCATACACTGATTTAATCCGTGTGACACGTACTGGAGAAAATGCGTGTCTGTGAAATAAAATGCTTTTTCTGAACTCTCCTGTCTCCAGTGCTGCTGTCTCTGCCGCTGCTGTTACTTGCTTCTGGGCCTGCTCATTATGCTCTTTGCATAGTCACTGCACCTTGGACAGGAAGCAGCAGCGTTGGGCACAGCAGCACCATGGACGGGTGAGTATATAGGTTCCTGCTATCCGTGTGCCATGTGGATAGCAGTGACAGCACATGCTGAAAAAACACACACACACACACACACACACACACACACACACACACACACACACACACACACACACACACACACACACACACACACACACACACACACACACACACCACAGACTTTAACAATTTTTTTTTTTTATTTTTTAATAAACCTTTTCCAAGTCCTCTGGTAGGTATGGCCTCACCATCAGATATTTGGGGTATATTGTAGGAATAATCCATAATGTCCTCTTATGATCTGTGTGAGCTGTTATTGATTCGAGCAGAGGTCTCAGTCAAAACCCCGGTGCCGACATTGCATATTGACATGCGCACAAAGTGGGGGGGGGGAGGAATTGTCAGTTTCAGTGCAAACTAGAGGTGAAACCAAAAAGAATCTGACAGCAAGACATCCCAGATATGTAAGTGTCCACAACATCCATCCCTCATGAGGTAATGAGCTGTAAACGCACCATGGACTCTTTGTTGCTCCATCCTGGGGGCGAGACATGAAAGGTTTCACTATTTTCCTTTTGTTTGTCTTCCAGGATTGAGGGAAAGCCTGCTTTTTGCAGGAAGAGATGTAGTTTTCAGTTACATCATCAGTTTGACAGTACAAAATACTGAATGTGAATATGCGAAAAAAAATTCCTAGTAGGATGATATAGAAAAATAGATTCCAAAAAGCAAATGGCAGAATAACTTCATACTGATCTGTGGATTCATTCTGCGCCAAACGTCTATAAATTAGTCCCTCATAGAAGCCAACAGCCCACCGATAGGGATAGAGGTCACTGCCAGGGCCCATAGATCCCACAGGCCAGCGTCTGCGGGCACGGCTCCTTAGGCCACATCCAGTCGGGAGCGGACTCCTGAGTTCCAGACTAGGAAGTCCACCATTCACAAAACTAGTGCAGAGGAAAAGGATAGAGACCACCAGCCCAGGTTGGGGATCCGAATGCAACCGGCTGCGGCGCCGGCTACCAGCACCTTGGTTTACCAAAGACTCGTGTGATTCATTGACTATGAGTAACAAAACATCCCCTTGCTGTCGCTATACCCTGCACAAAGACACTGGGTCCTGGGGCAACCATCCCTACCCACGGAGGGGTTAACATCCAGCTGCCACAACATCTCTCCCGGGTGGCCATAACAGCAGCGGTGGTGTCCTACCTTACCACACACCGTGGGTGGCGTCACGAACTTAATACGCCTAACCTGTACATAAATGTTCCCCTTTTTTTATTCGGCGTGTCTGCGAGACCCCCGGGTCCGGAGACCCTCGAGCCACCCCCTTATGGATCCGAGCAGCGGCGGCTGCTGCCACGGGGGCGGCACAACAGCACCGCATCCTAAATGTTATGCAAGTGTCGCGGGCGGCGGGGCGCTGCGCTCACTAACACTCGGGTCCGGCGCTGCTGCTGCTGCTCGGTGGCTCGAGCGGTGGGCCGGATCCGGGGCCTCAAGCAGCGCTCCCCGCCCGTGAGTGAAATGGGAGGCTTGGTTTGGGGATTTAGTCCGTGACGCCACCCACGGTTGTGGTGAGGTTGGGACACCACCACTGCTCTGGACGGGGATCCCGGGAGCGATGACAGGGAGCAGCCGAGATGTTTCTCTCCCCTCCGTGGGTAGGGAGTTTTGATGGTCCCGGGGCCCGGTGATGGGGACTGTAAGGTGGATGGCGGGGTTTGGCGAGGTGCAGGGTCGCTGAGGCGGCAGCGCAGTGCCAGGCGGCACGGTGGTACTCAGCCAATGACGCAGACTGAGTCTCTGGTAAAACAAATGGCTGCATGGACGGGTCCCGCAGCTGGCTGCGATGGTCACTCGGGGTAGGTTGGCGGTGACTGTCTCTCCCTGCACCTGTGATGTGTTTTTGGCTCCGATGGCTTCCCACCGGTAACCCACTCCCCAGCGGTGTATTTGCCAGAGGAGCCCCTTTTTTGCCCGCAGGCTCTGGCCCTGGGAACTCTAGCTGTGGCGGTAGCTGTATTTCCCTTCACGGTTGAGCGGTTGCCTTCAGTCGGGTCTTTGCTGCTGAGAAACCCCGGAAGTTCCCGTCGCTGACTGATTTGACCGGTTTAACGGCGACTCCAAGCCTGGTCGGGGTCCGTAGGCCCTGCCGAATGGTCCTGGCTTCTCTTCGCTCCCCGGTTCGGTACCAGCGGGCCACCGCCCGTCCCCGGTCCTCACGGTTGTGCGTCAATCTGCCTCGCCTGCAGACGGTCACCACCGTCTGCCAACCTTGCTCTTGAGTGCCCGGGCCACGTACCCGGACACAGTCAGTCTGCTCTTGCTCCTCCACTACTACTTCTCGCTCCTTCACTTCCACTCTCCCTAACTCAACTCTCTTCCTTTCCCGCCTCCAGGACAGTGAGCTCCTCGGTGGGTGAGGCCAACCGCATGGCCCCGCCCCACCTGGTGTGGACATCAGCTCCTGGAGGGAGGCAACAAGGATTTGTGTGTGTGACTGATGTGCCTAACCGGGGTGTTTTGTAGTACCTGTGACGTCCTGGCTTGTCCAGGGCGCCACACAAGTGTCCACAACATCCAGCAGTCATGGGGTAATGAGCGGTAAACGCCCCATTGACTCTCTATTTCGGATTCCCTCCCTGATTTTGAGTTGTTTGTAGCCAGTGAGCACAAGTGTTTTTTCCTGTAGAGGAAGAGGAGTGGAAAGGCATGCTGTGAAACCCCTTTTTCAAAGTGCAAACTGGAGCTAGGAAAGACCTCATATAATTTTTGATGGACATAGAAATTAGGGAGATAATAAAAGAGGCCCCTTTTCATATTTTGCTTGACACCACCATGCTGCTGTGATTTCTGGGGATTCCCCAATCCATTTTTTTATGTGCTGATATAACACCCGGGGTCGATGGGGGTTTTTCACCCGACACGTCGCCGGGCTGGGGGGTGCAGATCCTGTGTGTCATCACGGGCTGGCCTGGCCTTCGTGACCTCGAGACGTTCAGGAGGGAGGGAAGGCGGTGGACGGGAGGAAGGATGGAGGATGGTGGTGTTAGTGACGGTTAGGAAAGTCTTTTTATGATCGTGACGCCACCTGTGGTACGCGGCCAGGGATGGGCTGCCTCTGCGGGTGCTGCTCTCTGGGGCTGATTGTGAAGGTGGGATGGTGTCTCTCCGCACAGGCGGAGCGGGATTACCCCGGAGAGGATGGACAGACGAGGGTGGTGGTAGTCCCCGTTGTTACCGCAGCGCTGGGCAACAGCAAATGAAAGGCAGAGACAGGGGCTGTGGTTCCAGGCCTTTTACTCACTGATAGTTCAGAGGCTGCCACAGAGTACTGATCTTTGCCACGATGGGCTCAAGCCGATGCCAGATCCATGGAAGGTTAAGTCCGGTGTGTCAGCCTATGGGCCCTTCCTCCTTTGAGGCACTAAGTATCGGATGCCCGTGGCATGAAGCACTTGGGGACTCCAATGTCAGTAAAGTGTCCCTTTCTGCTTCTCCCCAGCAACAGTGTTGAATGCCTTGGCCCACAGAGCTGCTCGCGGCACATCCGCTATACTGTGTCTATAGCTGTTCTCCTCGTTGTAGTTGTATGTTCCAAGCTGTTGTCCCCAGCCACTGCCACCAGCTGGTTCGCTACTCTCACTAGGTCAACCTGCTCTTCCCACTGTGTGCTCTGGAGTCCCGGCTCCAGTGGATCGGGGAGCCCCTGGTGCAGTGGCGTCCTGTAAACCCACTACTGTAGTGACCCCCCCTACTGTGACCCGCCCCTGGCCCGGTCCCCATTGGGGAGGGCAACCCACTGGTACTGTGTGACTGTTGGTGGAAACTGGTACCGACCTTACCTGGACCCGAGACAAGTACGACACCCTAATGGGGGTGCACTACCCTGTAGTGCCTAAAGCCACAGCGGCACCACATTTCCGAGTCAAGACCATTGTCTCATCATACACTGCCCCTAAAGCTGCTATGGGCCTATGGTAGCGGTGTAGCACAGAGGGAGTTACTGGGGCTGTTGCTTATGGTGGAAAATGTTTAACAGCACAAAACAAAAAATATTATAAAGTAGCAGTGACATTGAAGAAAAGGATCCGGCATAATCTTCTGGTAGTTGTAATCATTTTTTTTTTCCCGAACACGTGATAGGGAAGAATAATAAAACCTGACGCATTTCGTGTGCATTACACACTCTTAATCATAGTATATTTTCAATAGCTCAACTTATTCATTGGCTACTCTAGGTATAAATCTACTAACAAGATGTGTGTACACCGTATTTTACATTTAATTTTTATTATGCCAAATTGGATTGGTTTTATAAAGAGTTTTGGTTTGTTTTGTTTGTTTTTTGTTGTTCTTTCACAAACTCCTGGATGACATTGTCTCAGGACTCTTGATCACTAAAATCCATTTCCAACCTGTGATAGTTTCCAGGTGAAACTAAAGAATTCGGGATGTTCCACATGACCACGGGTATGGTCAAGTCATTAATGAAGACTTTAAATAACCCCCCCACCCCACCCTTACCTTCCCTGAAATAAACAGACTGCACACCAATATGGATTTTATTGGCCACAGCAGCCTTTTATTGTAACAAAACATAACATAAATAACAGAGGACCACCCTCCGGTTCTGTTGAGTATATTTGAGCCCCAAATCTGCCGACGGGTATTCTACCCAAACTGTAGCCAGACTGATGTTTTACCCCCAACCACTCAAGCATCGGCTCTGAGGCACCAGTTAACAAACAACCTGGCCTCATCTGAACACACGCCCCCAACCCGCAGCCCACCAGGCCTACCACGGTATTCTTCTACTCGCCGGCATATAAAGAGTCCACAAGAGGGGTCCAGAACCATACGGGTTCCCCCACTCCCACACAGTTACGACACAAACCCCAAATTCCAATTTTGAGGACCCTCCTCCCAATCGCTATGCTGCTATTACAAGAAGGTAAAAATTGGGAGGGTGGATGGGAGATTGTTCCGTTTTCTGTGCCGAAAATGGATACCCCCACTAACTACACCCACAATGCACAATTCAAAATATTCTTTCCGCTCCCTCTAAATATCTTTAACCCCTGCTTAACCCCAATCACTCATTCCCCCTTTTATTCCCGTCCTAACCTAGTCATGTCTGCCTCCCTTTTAAGGCTGGGCCCAGTACGGCCTCTTTATGTAGCCACAGGTTAAACCCTATGGGAAAGAAAGGATCTCTGCTGCTAAAAATCAACAAGAGAAGTGCCTTGAACTGTGTATGAAAACATTAGATATTTCACAAAAACGTCATGTTTGTCAGCTTTCTAGAAGCCATCATATATTAAGGGGCAGGTGTCCGTCCTCAGTCATCCCTTCCAAGTGTTGGGTAGAAGCAATACTCCGGCAGCCCTACCCAACACTAGAATAGACCCCGGGACCTCAATACTTCTGTTTTTAGATTTTATTCGATTGTTCAAGTTTTATACCTGTTCTTAGTATAAAACATTGCACCTGTTCTATAGCAGAGGTTTATTCACCTGTGATGGGCAATGTTTCGACTCCCACAAATGTCTGTGAGAAATATCTGAAAGCTGAAACGTTCCATCACATGGGAGAATAAACCACTGCCGGAATTTACCTCAGTTTATTCAGTTTCTGCCATTTTATGGTTACAAACCAATCTGAGATAAATAGATGGAGATCTCCTCTCATATTTCTATGTTATGTTTGTATTTGGATATAAAATGAACCGGTCACTAGATTGGAAGGAGCGTAACAGAAACCTCCACCCAGAAAAGCTTCTATTGGGCTTTGGCCCCACATCTGTACCGTAACAAAAACACACACGAAATTTTGGGTGAAATGGGTTGGCCCCAGCTTTATTAAGCAATAGAAAATTAACCTCTGTCGATGCCCCTTTATTCAGAACTTTGTCATTATTCTTAATTACAGAAGGCCAACAGCCGATTATACAGCAAGGCTTGTACACCAGACATAACCCGGCATGGGAGAAAACAGCCCTGCGGTGACAATATAATTATTGATTTTATATAACGCTATTAATTCCGCAGCTTTAGATTGTGAGCCCCAATGGGGACAGTGTTGGCAATTTATGTAGAGTCCCTAACTGTATGTCTTTGTAGTGTGGGAGGAAACCGGAGAACCCGGAGTAAAGCCAGGCAAACGCAAGGAGAACATACCAACTCCTTGCAGATGTTGTCCTTGGTGGGATTTGAACCCAGGACCCCAGCACTGCAAGGCTGCAGTGCTAACCACTGAGCCGCCACAAGACTGCAGGGCTAACCACTGAGCCACCTTGCCGCCCTGACAATATTAACATCCATATGTATGTACATAAGTATCTGTAGAAATCCCACCATTGAGGGAGGGTGGGTGTCTTCCTTCCACTGCTGGTAAAGATGGCCGAATGTCCTCTCGCTCCTCTGTACCCCTTCTTTTAACAAAGAACCTCCATATCCTTGGGAAGCCCCTTTACTTTCCCGCATTTTTTTTTAACCCCTTCTCACTTCCTTTACAGTCCTAGGCCCTTTTCTTAGTTCAGATCCTGTTCGGAAATTGCAGTCTGATCTGCAGGCCCCGTGTTTTATAGAGCGGTGGGAGTGGTGGAGATTGCTGTGTAGTTTTAAAACTTGGAATAACTGGTGGTTTGAATCTTCTGCTCTTTCTGGGATTTTCTGTCCAGTATTTGACCCCCTCTGACTGCTTTCTAGTTATAAATGTGCAGAAAGATCCAGCAGTGATTGGGCCGAATACTGGACTAAAAATCCCAGAAAGATTACGATGCCGGATGCACTGAATCTAATAACAAAAGTATACAGCACTTTACTCCCCTCCCCTGCTCTATGATTTAGAGCCTGCAGATCGGACTGAATACTCACTGTGACTGGTTTCTCTTTTTTTTTTTTTTTTTTTTTTTTTTTTTTTACATGATTTACTTAAATGTCTTCCAAAAAAAATAACATGAGAACAATGGATGTTATAGAAGTAGAATTTTATTCTGGTAGTTTCCTGGTACAGGGCAGATGTGGTAATAGCTGTTACTTACGTGGTGGGTGTATTTTAGTTCTGCCCCTCATCTGCCTGAAGTTGAGGATGATGATGACATGGTTATTATTGACACGCACCGAGCAAACTGAACCGGACAGGGGGAAGTCTTCATGTTATGTCCGAAGGTTCCCAAACCTGCCCCCCACTTCTAATGTCCATGGGGATTAAAAAAAAGAGGGGAAAAAGGAAAATCAAAGTTACATTTTGTATCCAAAGTGCATGATAAACATTAGTATTTTGAACCGGACATGATCTATTTTATATTTGAAGTCAATTAAAACTTTACAAAAACTTTTGGCCAATTTTGAGATCAATAAAAGTTTTCTGGATCACTTTGAGAAAGATGAGCCTTAATTTGCAATGTGCACTGATGACTTACCAGAGCTGGAAATTGTCTGTATCAGGTGTCAGATTCCTTTTTAATGTGTCCGATCTGTGGTGTCTGTGGATGTGATTTTTATCTGATGTTTTTGGCTGACGTGCCGCAGTATTTCGGAAACCTACTTTAAAAGTCATGGTGAAGTCCCTGGCGATTTCTTGCCAGTGACTGACAGGACTCTCCTATACGTGTATACTTTCAATCCAAGGCAGATGGCAGGAACCAAGGCTAGTCGTACTTTAAAAGCTGCCGGGGACTGATCTGTGCTGTAGTCTAGTTGGATAGGCAGGTACCCGGTGGCTTTGTCCCACCAACTGCCCTGGATTGACAGGTCTCTCTCTATGTACACGAATATGGAGACCTGTCAATCCAGGGCAAATGTTCGGCAAAGTCACCTGGTGGCATTCAAAGTAGGACTAGTCACACAGGCGCATCCCCGGCATGTATTGGGATCACTTTAATATTTCGCTTGATCTCTAAGCACCAGAGCTTTACCACACACGTATTGCACAACTCTGGTCAACTGTAACACATACTTCGCCATCACCCTACTTATTGCCATGTTATAAGTGAGATGGCGGTACGTTGGTGGTTTCCTCGAATACTTTGCAACAGATTTTTAATTAAGAAAACTATATATTTTTTTTTCATGTAAGAAAACTACAAATTACAAAGTTTAAAATTATACACAGGCCTCTATTATTGGAGCTTTTTGTGACCTGGCTCACCTACCTCTTGATCAGACGTTCGACCCATCTCCTTGAGTGAGTAAATGTCCTTCTCCTGGGTTTGGAAGGAAAGCTGCCCCCATTGCCACCTGGAAAATGGTAATTCTGGTATTTAGATCAATGAGACTTAAAGGGTTATTTCAATCTACAATATCCTCATCAAATAAATACATCAAAATATGTAGTGTAATAAGATTAGCAAACCCCTCCAATGAGAGATGTGGTATAGCTCTTCAGATTCACTGTCATTACTTCATGGTCAGGGATTTGCAGGACCTTAACTATCCATAGGTGTGAAAACTCATATAGTCACAGCCAGTTAGTTGCTAGTGGTCATAACCATGGATACCTAAGGTCCTGCAATGCCCTGAACATGAGGTAAGTGACAGTATATCAGGAAAACTATACTACATTTCTAATCGTAGGTATATGCTAATAATGATAATTTGGAGATACGGTATGTATACCCCTTTAATATTATTCCAGGAAATGAAAATGTACTTCTAAAAGGAGTACAAGGAAATGATGTTAAATTAATGACTATAGCAAACTTTAGTTAATTGTTACTCTAAATGGTATTGACCACATTTTTTTTTTTTTTTATGTATACTGGGTTTAGGGTCTTGTTTCTTTAGGGCCATAGAGATGTAATTGAGGAGTCTCTTATCAGGTTAACCAACATCCCAACCCAGTTTACTTGGGTTCCTATCCAAGAAATCAATCGTTCTTGATCCATAAGAAAGCTACATTTAGTGTAAGCTGAGATATCTACACAATCTACGCAAGTTTTAATATAGGGAGCTAGATTTCTCATCCTAAAACTGCTAATATAACGAAGAATAAAGGCCATTTACATAACGGGACTTTAAACCAAGCAAAATGAACTGGGCAGGGAGAAGTGTTTGGGTTTCTGCTGGGTCTTTACACAAGCCTGCCCACCACATCTTCCATCAATGGGGGTTTAAAAACACACAAATTCATATCTACATTTATATCATGACATTTACACTTAGGCCCAGCTGTAATTTAGAACCCAAGACAAATTTGACAGTAAGTATAATGGAAGACTAGAAGCTCTCAACATATTTACCTTGGAAGACTTAAGCGATCTCCACTTCAGATCCCAAATGAAGTTCGGCGTTGTCAGACAAAACCAGAACAGTGTTACTGGAGCTAGAAACTGCTTCCACGGAGCCATCAGCTATTATGATGCATTCGATGTCCCCTCTGTCCTCAATCACAATGTACTCATCTTCTCCTTCAATGACTATGAATTTATTGTCCAAATTTTCCACCTCAACACGGTCTTCCACAGTTTCCAGAGAATTGTCAGGCATGTCTTCTCCCCATGGAAAGTGAAGATAGTTCATGGTTATGGTCACTGGACTCCTGATGGTGGGGTCTTCAGCGAGCAGGGCATGAAATAATTCTTGTGCTTTAGTGGAACATTTGGTCCAATGTCCTGGCGGGGCTGTTTGGTTTCCAAAACGTTGCCACTTGATAAAATCTTTGAACAGAGGATCGTCTTTGCGGCCCTTTCCCAAGGAAAATATCCCGTGAATGCAACATACAGAAGTACACCAAAGGCCCATGTATCCATGCTGGGTCGCAAGACTAAAGCTTCATAGCTTTGCAATTGACACAGCTCTGGGGACATGTAGGGAATGATGTGTGACATTGATGACACGAGGGTACCGATGGCTTGTGTCAGGCCGAAATCACTCAATTTAATATGGAAGCAGTCTTTGTCCATGAGTAACACATTATCTGGTTTTAAGTCTCTGTGCACCAGTGAGTGATCGTGCATATATTCTAATGCACTGGTTAACTGTACCGCACAACGCTTCACCATCACTTCTGGAATTCCAACCTGGAAAAGAAGAAACCATTAGATACATGCTGCCTTAATTAGAGAATGTGGCAAACTGAGAGGAAGGGCTGCTCTGCTTTGTTTTTCACCACTCTAAATCGGTAAGCATTTTACTACATACAGCAAACACCTCTTGACTTTTGTGACTACAGCTCTGACTGGTGGAAGCCGCTGATATCTATTGCTGGAAGTCTGAGAGCCTCGTTCAGTGTCTTCTACACTTATATTGAGAAGTGACTTCCAGTCTGCCCGGCAAACACTGCAACAATTCAGCCAGTAACCACTCCGGTCACGTGGTGCAAAGGAAGAACGGGATAAGCAATGGGAATAGCAGAAGATGGCTATTCTGTGTTTTACTAAATACAGAGAACGTGCCTTACTGATAACTATCTAGTGGTGAAATAAAGAACCCAGAGTGGTAAATTTAATTTAGAATACGGATTTCCAACTGACTCTATAGTTCAGTGTTCCCCCAACTAAAGTTCTCAAGAGCCACCAACAGTGCATGTTTTCTGTATTTCTGTAGTAATTGTATATGTGATTTAATTAGCTGAACAGGTGGTAATTCCACCCGTGCAATACCACTGAAATCATGATCTGGGGTTGGTGCACACTGTTATTAGGGATTGTGCATCCACTAGTGCAATGTGCCAAAAGAGGCAATAAGGAGTCTTGAAAGAACTAGGGGTTGCAGGTTGGAGAACACTTTTCTAGGTATCTAAATCAGCTGTAAAAATGAGAAATGCCACTCCTTACCACACGTCAGAATATTTAAAAAAAAATCTCTGCCCAAGATTCTACAGCTACATATTCAAAAACACTTTGTGATTGTGAAATGCTTACACTGGGTTTGATTAGCGAATGGAGAGTTCCAGCAGGGGCCAAATCCTGAGTCAGGACATAGAAATACTCCGAGTCCACGTAGATTGGGTGGGTGAAGATGATCCCTTCGTGACCCGATAAGGTGATGGACACACAAAGCTCATGGAGGAAACTTTGTTCCTTTGTCTTCCTCTTCTTCATTAGTTTAAGGGCCACGTGAGTTCCTGATTTTAAAAAAATTGTTTAGATGAAATAAAATTAAAAATAAAAACAAAAACAAATACGAAGTAGAGAATGGGTCTTATTTTAAATATTGGTATTTAACCTCTTATTACATATATATTCCTTGAGCTCATATTAGTTTTGGAGCACTAAGTGACCTATGTCATGCTGATCACACGGTTCAGCTTCTGTATTGGTGTGATCATCTGCAGGAGCCTGAGCAATTATACACAACCCGGCTGTAACTGAGTACTGATGACCTCCCGATCCTCGCAATTTTACCCGTGATATGCAGCTGTCAGCTGTGTCAGAGGCCCATGGGCTGCTGGTGATGGCGCTCCTCATCGGCCACCCTGTAGGGCAATGGTAGATGGCGGTAGGTGTCTATAGGGCTGGTGTTGGTGGGAATCTGCTAGTCAGGTACAAACCATGATTTGTAATATTTGGCGCTGTATGGGGAGTGATATGTAGAGCAAGGGAGCAGGGCGTCACATGTTAAATTTCCCTTGGAGGACTAATAAATATTGTAAACCTGTTTTTAAATTTTTTTATAGGGATGAAAAAATGAAGAAAACGTCCTCCTCAAATGTGTGAAACCCTTTACAACCATTTGAAGTACCTATACATCCAAGGCTCTGTCTTTTTAATACAGGCTCGCACACAACCCACGTTTTCTCCCTCATGATTCTGCTGATCTGATGCAGCGAACAGACACTGGGGATCTCTGATCTACCCACTGTGGTTAACCAGTTAATTCCTGCTCTCAATGTGACAACTGAATGTAACACTGTCTGGCATGGATCGCAGTATTCCTCACCACAATCAGTGGCCCAGTTACGCGATTGCGAATGGCTGGTGGGTTGTCATGAAAGTGGGGAGTGTTCAGCTGATGACCCCTGTGGCTGTCATGACTCTATTCCTGTGAATGGTGCCATAGAGCCGGCATTCACAGGAGAGCAGCACTTCTGCTGATCCCAGTAATGCTTCAGCACCCCTCTGAACAGGAGAAGTGATTGGACAGTGCAGTAATAATGTGCCCTAAGGGGACTAATAAAATCAATAAAAAGTTTAAAAAAAAGCTAAAATTGTCCCATTGAAAATAAAGCGTGCGTGTATGTTTATTATACATATATATTATGTGTGTCTGTGTGTATATTATATATATATATATATATACACACAATTATAATATAATATAAAATATATATATATATATATATATATATATATATATATATATACACAATTATAATATAATATAAAATATATATATATATACACATATATACACAATTATAATATAATATAAAATATATAATTATAATTTTATATTATAATTGTCTATATGTATATATGTGTATATGTATATATTATATATTAATAATCACCAAAAATCGGCCTTGGTAAGATATGAATAATATGGGAATTATATGTAATAAGGTGGTCTCCTAACATAAGGAAAAAATTCCACCACCCACTTGTTCATAAATACAATGGATATTCTGATCTATGTCAACACACAAACCAACTCACAAAAAGATCAGATAGCAGCAATTAGTGTAAGAAAAATCTTTATTTAACAATAAAAAATGTAGAAGGAAAGGAGGGGATGTAGTAACAGGGAGGATACACAAGATGCCATACCAGAGCAGCTGAGAGCAGAGAAGTGTGCAACGTTATGGAGAAGCCACAAAGCAACCTTGTTAAGAAGTAAAGGGGAAGCAAGCAAGTATTATTGAATTATATTCAGGCAGGGTCCCAAGACAGAATAATACAAAGGGCATCAAATGGTGGCAATCAAGTATTAGCGATAAGCACACATACTCACAGCTGGAGTGGCGCCAAGTCCCATCCGACGCGCGTTTCAGCGTCAGCCTTCGTCAGGGAGGGGTGCGTGGCGACATACCGGCAGGGTAAGTGTATTTATGTAAAGATCCAGCCAATCACTATCCGGATCAAGTAGACGGCGCATGCGCTGTGCAGATCGGCACAGAGCCCAAGCAGAAAGGACGCGTCATCGTCGCTTGGCAACCGGAGTCGTCCCACTATGAGTCACCGCCACACGTGACAAAAAGGTCACGTGACGCGATGATGTCAGAGGGGCGAGTACGGAGCTCGGACAATACAGATACGCCCACTGCGTGAGCGCTGTCCGGAGACCGCGCATGCGCTGTAGATCCGGATAAACCAAGACATGAAGTATATTATAAACTGGTGCTTATTACCCAGGGAGTATATACATTAGTCAGAGCAAACAAGGAATGCATATATACATTAATCGGAGCAAATAGAAAAGAATATAATTCATCAGTTTAAGATAAATAGTTCCTATATATATATTTAAGAAAACATACATATATACATATACATATATACATGTGTATACACAAAAAGCATACATGGTGTAAATATTAAAAATATATATATACACATGCAACCCTGCAAGCTTATTAAAAATCTTTCATACATATAAAAGAGAAGCATCATGAAAAACAAAGGAAAAAAGAAAAGCAAGTGATAAAATGTGAGAAAACAGGCTCACTGAATAAAGTGTATAAAATGTATAAACTAAGTTTTTTCTTCAACTAAATATAGCTGTATAGAAAAAGATATAAAAAATTGTATGGCTATAATTGTTGCAGTGTAGGGGTGAAAACAAGTGTATGAATATGTGTAAGGAGATCCGTGTAAAATAAATAAATGTATTGAGAAAGTGAATGCGACCTGAAGAAAAGACAGTGGCAAATGGACAGAGTGCATACACATACAAGAAATAGTGCAATAAATGTGAATAATAAATATTATAAATATGTTAAAACATAATGATTCTTGAAAAGATATATGAAATGCGATCAAATTTGAAACAAATTCCTGACCTAATATAACTTTCAAAGTATATTCTGGGTCCACCGATGATATGAAAAAAACTCTTGTCCTGGGAGTAATCATAGGCTGGATGAGAAAAAAGCAGGAAACATCATGATGTAGAAAACACTATAAAAAGAAAAAGAGGTTTAGTGAGATACTAAATAAAATATGAAAAAACCCTTTTAAAAAACAGAGAAAATCCCTGCCAAATATGTACTGATGATCAGAAGGATAAAAACAAGACAGAGAAAAATGTTGCAATACATAGAATGTGCATACATATACATACAATATGTATATATACACGGATACACATCTACGTATATATGCATATAAATACATACAAGCACATAGGTTGTAAATGCAGAGACCAATATTACATCAAGGAAACCAAGGGGAAACTTTTTACAGGAATGATGTAAAACTAAGGTTTTCATTTAACCCTTTTGGATGTATGGTATCTAAGGTCCAGATCCAGCGACTTTCACATTGGGCCAATTTTTTGGCCACATTCCCTCCACGAATATTCATAGGGACATGGTCAATGCCGCGGACTTTCAATTGTGTTGAGTCACACTGATGGAATTTTCTGAAGTGTTTCGGAATCGTCTTAAGTGACTCAATGTCGTCCTCATTTTCCGCCGCTATGATGTCACGAATGTGTTCCCTTACACGTACTTTTAGGGCACGTGTAGTCAAACCCACATACATTTTCCCACAAGGATAGGTGGCCTGATAGATTACAGCTGTTGTAGTGCATGTAATATGGTGTGTGATGGTATACGTCACCTGTCCACTTGAATTTGGGAAAGACGTGGCTCGCTCAATATTAGGGCAGGCCACGCATCTCCCACAGGGAAAACAGCCCCAATTAGTTCGTATCTTAAGGTCAAAAATTGGCTTTTTTGTAGGTTGGTAGTGGCTAAAGACCAGCATATCCTTCAAATTCTTGCTCCTCCTAGCTGTGACACTAGGATTTGGTGAAAGATACTGACTAAGGGATGAATCTGAACGCAGAATCGGCCAGAATTTCTCTATACTTTTCCTCATTACATTCCATTGTGAGTGGAACGTTGTAATAAATCTGACTTGTTCTTTTTTCTGTTTGTCCTGTTTGGTGTACAGTAGGGTTTGTCTGTTGTTGTTGTTGCCTGCTCTAATGCAGGCTGTGTTGATATTTTTCCTACTGTAACCCCGTTCGAGAAATCTTTTCTTCATAAGATCCGCCTGTTTCCAAAAATCTGAATCAGTGGAGCAAACTCTCCTTAGGCGTAGGAATTGTCCTACAGGAATCCCTCTAAACATCTGTGGGGGGTGTGAGGAAGTCGCGTGTAACAAAGAGTTCACCTCCGTATTCTTCCTAAACATATCCGTTTGGATTTGGTTTTTCTGATCTCTTCTTATTACAACATCCAAAAAATTGATTTCCTTCATGTCGTATTTATATGTAAAGCGGAGGTTGTATCAGTTTACATTTAAAGCTTCAAAAAATATCCTTAATTCTTCAGCATTGCCCCTCCAGATGATGAAAATATCATCAATGTACCGGGCCCAAAATATGACCCGGTCCATTGATGAATCACCATCCGAGAGGAACAGCTCCCTCTCCCACAGCCCCAGGAAAAGATTTGCATATGATGGGGCACAGGCCGCCCACATTGCTGTTCCCTGGAGCTGTAGGTAGAAAGCATTGTTAAAGATGAAAAAATTATGCGTCAAGGTGAAGTTCAATAATTCCAATAGAAAATCAGTAAAGCCAGTCTCCATATTACTCATTTCTAAATAGAAAGAGGTGGCTCTAATACCATCTTGGTGACGAATGGAGGTATAAAGCTCCTCTAGGTCGCACATCACCAAGAGCATGTCATCTTCAATATAAACCTGATCCAATATATATACACAATTATAATATAATATAAAATATATAATATATATATATAATTTTATATTTGTCTATATATATATGTATATATGTGTATATGTATGTGTGTGTATATATATATATATATATATATATATATATATATATATATATATATATATATATATATATATATATATATTACACATACACGTATAATAAAAAAAAGTTATGGCTCTTGAGTCTTTGAGGTAGAGAAGGAAAAAAACAAACTAAAACTTGTAATAGTCGGGTGGTGAATGGGTTAATCTGGTAGCTTACAAAAACAACCCTGATTTTTCATCTGGCTGCAGTTACTTGAACACTATAAATATATATTAAAATATATATTATACATATAAATAAAATTATATCTATTTTATATGGAATTTATTATATTATAATTTAATAATCATTATATGACAGTATTTTTTTGTAACTGTTTACAGGATAAATAGTGCTAGACAGAAAACAAAGCTAAAACTAAATATTTTCCTGCAAAAAAAAACATCCTCCTACACTTACAAGAAATTTTAAATAAACCTGTATGAGGTTTGTGTTTTTTTTTTTTTTTTGTTTTTTATTGAATTGTAGTTTAGAGTATTTAGGTGCATACAACGTATTGCCTAACACCAATATGGGGAGAAATTAAAGAACCCCCCCACAGTAGATCTGCCAGTGTTTACTTGGTGCAGGATATGAAGGGCAGAAAACTTAAAACTGGCAAATGGTTTGTTTTTTTTTTCTAGGAAAAGTTTAGTGATTTATATAAATCCCCAAACGCTGCCAGACAAATGTAACTCCCCCAGAAATACCAAAGTGCTTATATAGCGATGACCAAAGAAAAAAAAAATATTCTGGCTCTTAATTAAAATGACCATGGGAAAGTAAAAATTGGTTTTCCCTTTAAAATGGGCACATCCAGAAAAAATAAATAAAAAATTGGTTTTCATATTATATAATGGGATTTGAACTTTATACAAAATTGTAACTTTTACAAAAAACTGTATGATTGTGTCTATGGCTTTCAGAAATATTGAATAGACTTTAGAAGAAGCCATAAAAAATGACTACTTCTCACGTGTAATGTTGGACTCACCGGTTTTCTTCTCCATAGCCATGACCACTCTGCCGTAGGTGCCGCTGCCCAGAGTCTCCAAAATCTGGAAATCCTTCTCGCTGGTCTTGGGGAGCTGAAATGATCCAGTTGCTTCCATTGTAGCTTAGTATGGTTTTTGTTTTACATCAAATCTATCACGAAAAGGAAAATGCGAGATGTGAGATGACATTTGCTGTAAAATCCAAAACTGGAGCGGTACAGAATGAATATCACAATTTCACACACACTATACATATTGCAAGTTGGCCGAGGGTTGGAAAGATTTCAGTATGAAGACGTCTATAGACCTTTTACATAGCGATTAATGGGGAGAGGGGAATGAGCTGTTATCACCATTGGTTGCTCATCTCCAGAATAAAGGATGAGACATATTAAAACCAATAAGTCCCATTCTTGTCCCAATTCTCCCCGGTGTCAGATCAGGAATATCACCATACATACTAGATTACTAGATGGTCCCAAATCATTGGGTTTGGTAAATATTCATCTATAGAGTAAATCATACCTGGGCAATGTAGAGTCAGTTGGGTTTTCTCAAGTTGATTCTGATGCAATGTATCCGGAGAGCAGCAATCTCACTATTAGTGAAGTCACTTCTCTAGGAGTTGGGTGCAATGAAGACCTTGTAGGAAAGATTCACATCACAAATGTGTGCAGTGATCCAATGGTCTTATCAGGACACCCTGACCAAGAGATGGCCCTTCCTACCCCTTCCATAGACAATGGGATAAATGGCCGTCTAGTCATATGGTAATGAAGATCTCCCCTACATCACCAGTCTATTGTATGGGAAGTTCATGAGCAGATCAGGTATAAAGGACGTCTGGGTGGAGGCCACAATTTGTTCTTTCCAGTGTCTGCTAATTGTTGACTTGGCCAACATTTTTTCAGATGCATTTTTCTCGCATAATGCGGTTTTTACATGACAAACGACACTAAAATATCCAAAACACTGAAGAAAATTACATACTGTTTGTCTAAATGTTCTGTCAACCATCTCGTTACTTAAGGGTACCTTCACACTTAGCGATGCAGCAGCGATCCGACCAGCGATCTGACCTGGTCAGGATCGCTGCTGCAGCGCTACATGGTCGCTGGTGAGCTGTCAAACAGGCAGATCTCACCAGCGACCAGTGAACAGCCCCCAGCCAGCAGCGACGTGCAAGCGACGCTGCGCTTGCACTGAGCCGCCGTCTGGAAGCTGCGGAGACTGGTAACTAAGGTAAACATCGGGTATGGTTACCCGATGTTTACATTAGTTACCAGCGCACACCGCTTAGCTGTGTGTGCAGGGAGCAGGGAGCTGCGCACACTGAGCGCTGGCTCCTTGCTCTCCTAGCTACAGTACACATCGGGTTAATTAACCCGATGTGTAATGCAGCTACATGTGCAGAGAGCAGGGAGCCGCGCACACTGCTTAGCGCTGGCTCCCTGCTCTCCTAGCTGCTGTACACATCGGGTTAATTAACCCGATGTGTACAGCAGCTACATGTGCAGAGAGCCGGAGCCGGCAGCACAGGCAGCGTGAGAGCTGCAGAGGCTGGTAACTAAGGTAAATATCGGGTAACCACCTTGGTTACCCGATGTTTATCTTGGTTACAAGCTTACCTCAGCTGTCAGACGCCGGCTCCTGCTCCCTGCTCGCTTCATTTGTCGCTCTCTCGCTGTCACACACAGCGATCTGTGTCATAGTGGGACAGCGCCTTTGAAGAAAACGAACCAGGGCTGTGTGTAACGAGCAGCGATCTCGCAGCAGGGGCCAGATCGCTGCTCAGTGTCACACACAGCGAGATCGCTAATGAGGTCACTGCTGTGTCACAAAAAGCGTGACTCAGCAGCGATCTCGGCAGTGAGCTCGCTGTGTGTGAAGCACCCCTAAGCCTTGCGAAAATTTGCATCCGGCTTTTTAAAGACAATGACCAAAGTTTTCTTTATCCTGAGAGGTCACCAAAGAGAAGTGATCACCTGAACCCACAAAACAATCTATGGTGTCTACAGGGGACATTATTTGTTATGGGGGCATCACTGCTTTATTGGTGGCACTCAGAATTACTTATAGTAGGGGAGTACTTAGGGGAGTACTATCCTGTGATTGTCTAATCGCTTATGCTTTATACAGCGATGCCACTGCATTTTTGTATATAGTAAATATCACGTCTGTTTCCGGTACGTGTGACATTTGTTTTCACATGTACTTGAGACACTGGCACACGTAGATCCATTAAAATCAATGGGTCTGTGCACACGTTTGTGTTTTCACATGGAATGTGTGGAGCATACGTGTCTTTGTGCTCCACATGTAGATATGTCCGTTTTTTTTCTCCGGCAGCACGGCTGTCATGTGGACCATACACTGATTTAATCCGTGTGACACGTACTGGAGAAAATGCGTGTCTGTGAAATAAAATGCTTTTTCTGAACTCTCCTGTCTCCAGTGCTGCTGTCTCTGCCGCTGCTGTTACTTGCTTCTGGGCCTGCTCATTATGCTCTTTGCATAGTCACTGCACCTTGGACAGGAAGCAGCAGCGTTGGGCACAGCAGCACCATGGACGGGTGAGTATATAGGTTCCTGCTATCCGTGTGCCATGTGGATAGCAGTGACAGCACATGCTGAAAAAACCACACACACACACACACACACACACACACACACACACACACACACACACACACACACACACACACACCACAGACTTTAACAATTTTTTTTTTTTATTTTTTAATAAACCTTTTCCAAGTCCTCTGGTAGGTATGGCCTCACCATCAGATATTTGGGGTATATTGTAGGAATAATCCATAATGTCCTCTTATGATCTGTGTGAGCTGTTATTGATTCGAGCAGAGGTCTCAGTCAAAACCCCGGTGCCGACATTGCATATTGACATGCGCACAAAGTGGGGGGGGGGAGGAATTGTCAGTTTCAGTGCAAACTAGAGGTGAAACCAAAAAGAATCTGACAGCAAGACATCCCAGATATGTAAGTGTCCACAACATCCATCCCTCATGAGGTAATGAGCTGTAAACGCACCATGGACTCTTTGTTGCTCCATCCTGGGGGCGAGACATGAAAGGTTTCACTATTTTCCTTTTGTTTGTCTTCCAGGATTGAGGGAAAGCCTGCTTTTTGCAGGAAGAGATGTAGTTTTCAGTTACATCATCAGTTTGACAGTACAAAATACTGAATGTGAATATGCGAAAAAAAATTCCTAGTAGGATGATATAGAAAAATAGATTCCAAAAAGCAAATGGCAGAATAACTTCATACTGATCTGTGGATTCATTCTGCGCCAAACGTCTATAAATTAGTCCCTCATAGAAGCCAACAGCCCACCGATAGGGATAGAGGTCACTGCCAGGGCCCATAGATCCCACAGGCCAGCGTCTGCGGGCACGGCTCCTTAGGCCACATCCAGTCGGGAGCGGACTCCTGAGTTCCAGACTAGGAAGTCCACCATTCACAAAACTAGTGCAGAGGAAAAGGATAGAGACCACCAGCCCAGGTTGGGGATCCGAATGCAACCGGCTGCGGCGCCGGCTACCAGCACCTTGGTTTACCAAAGACTCGTGTGATTCATTGACTATGAGTAACAAAACATCCCCTTGCTGTCGCTATACCCTGCACAAAGACACTGGGTCCTGGGGCAACCATCCCTACCCACGGAGGGGTTAACATCCAGCTGCCACAACATCTCTCCCGGGTGGCCATAACAGCAGCGGTGGTGTCCTACCTTACCACACACCGTGGGTGGCGTCACGAACTTAATACGCCTAACCTGTACATAAATGTTCCCCTTTTTTTATTCGGCGTGTCTGCGAGACCCCCGGGTCCGGAGACCCTCGAGCCACCCCCTTATGGATCCGAGCAGCGGCGGCTGCTGCCACGGGGGCGGCACAACAGCACCGCATCCTAAATGTTATGCAAGTGTCGCGGGCGGCGGGGCGCTGCGCTCACTAACACTCGGGTCCGGCGCTGCTGCTGCTGCTCGGTGGCTCGAGCGGTGGGCCGGATCCGGGGCCTCAAGCAGCGCTCCCCGCCCGTGAGTGAAATGGGAGGCTTCGTTTGGGGATTTAGTCCGTGACGCCACCCACGGTTGTGGTGAGGTTGGGACACCACCACTGCTCTGGACGGGGATCCCGGAAGCGATGACAGGGAGCAGCCGAGATGTTTCTCTCCCCTCCGTGGGTAGGGAGTTTTGATGGTCCCGGGGCCCGGTGATGGGGACTGTAAGGTGGATGGCGGGGTTTGGCGAGGTGCAGGGTCGCTGAGGCGGCAGCGCAGTGCCAGGCGGCACGGTGGTACTCAGCCAATGACGCAGACTGAGTCTCTGGTAAAACAAATGGCTGCATGGACGGGTCCCGCAGCTGGCTGCGATGGTCACTCGGGGTAGGTTGGCGGTGACTGTCTCTCCCTGCACCTGTGATGTGTTTTTGGCTCCGATGGCTTCCCACCGGTAACCCACTCCCCAGCGGTGTATTTGCCAGAGGAGCCCCTTTTTTGCCCGCAGGCTCTGGCCCTGGGAACTCTAGCTGTGGCGGTAGCTGTATTTCCCTTCACGGTTGAGCGGTTGCCTTCAGTCGGGTCTTTGCTGCTGAGAAACCCCGGAAGTTCCCGTCGCTGACTGATTTGACCGGTTTAACGGCGACTCCAAGCCTGGTCGGGGTCCGTAGGCCCTGCCGAATGGTCCTGGCTTCTCTTCGCTCCCCGGTTCGGTACCAGCGGGCCACCGCCCGTCCCCGGTCCTCACGGTTGTGCGTCAATCTGCCTCGCCTGCAGACGGTCACCACCGTCTGCCAACCTTGCTCTTGAGTGCCCGGGCCACGTACCCGGACACAGTCAGTCTGCTCTTGCTCCTCCACTACTACTTCTCGCTCCTTCACTTCCACTCTCCCTAACTCAACTCTCTTCCTTTCCCGCCTCCAGGACAGTGAGCTCCTCGGTGGGTGAGGCCAACCGCATGGCCCCGCCCCACCTGGTGTGGACATCAGCTCCTGGAGGGAGGCAACAAGGATTTGTGTGTGTGACTGATGTGCCTAACCGGGGTGTTTTGTAGTACCTGTGACGTCCTGGCTTGTCCAGGGCGCCACACAAGTGTCCACAACATCCAGCAGTCATGGGGTAATGAGCGGTAAACGCCCCATTGACTCTCTATTTCGGATTCCCTCCCTGATTTTGAGTTGTTTGTAGCCAGTGAGCACAAGTGTTTTTTCCTGTAGAGGAAGAGGAGTGGAAAGGCATGCTGTGAAACCCCTTTTTCAAAGTGCAAACTGGAGCTAGGAAAGACCTCATATAATTTTTGATGGACATAGAAATTAGGGAGATAATAAAAGAGGCCCCTTTTCATATTTTGCTTGACACCACCATGCTGCTGTGATTTCTGGGGATTCCCCAATCCATTTTTTTATGTGCTGATATAACACCCGGGGTCGATGGGGGTTTTTCACCCGACACGTCGCCGGGCTGGGGGGTGCAGATCCTGTGTGTCATCACGGGCTGGCCTGGCCTTCGTGACCTCGAGACGTTCAGGAGGGAGGGAAGGCGGTGGACGGGAGGAAGGATGGAGGATGGTGGTGTTAGTGACGGTTAGGAAAGTCTTTTTATGATCGTGACGCCACCTGTGGTACGCGGCCAGGGATGGGCTGCCTCTGCGGGTGCTGCTCTCTGGGGCTGATTGTGAAGGTGGGATGGTGTCTCTCCGCACAGGCGGAGCGGGATTACCCCGGAGAGGATGGACAGACGAGGGTGGTGGTAGTCCCCGTTGTTACCGCAGCGCTGGGCAACAGCAAATGAAAGGCAGAGACAGGGGCTGTGGTTCCAGGCCTTTTACTCACTGATAGTTCAGAGGCTGCCACAGAGTACTGATCTTTGCCACGATGGGCTCAAGCCGATGCCAGATCCATGGAAGGTTAAGTCCGGTGTGTCAGCCTATGGGCCCTTCCTCCTTTGAGGCACTAAGTATCGGATGCCCGTGGCATGAAGCACTTGGGGACTCCAATGTCAGTAAAGTGTCCCTTTCTGCTTCTCCCCAGCAACAGTGTTGAATGCCTTGGCCCACAGAGCTGCTCGCGGCACATCCGCTATACTGTGTCTATAGCTGTTCTCCTCGTTGTAGTTGTATGTTCCAAGCTGTTGTCCCCAGCCACTGCCACCAGCTGGTTCGCTACTCTCACTAGGTCAACCTGCTCTTCCCACTGTGTGCTCTGGAGTCCCGGCTCCAGTGGATCGGGGAGCCCCTGGTGCAGTGGCGTCCTGTAAACCCACTACTGTAGTGACCCCCCCTACTGTGACCCGCCCCTGGCCCGGTCCCCATTGGGGAGGGCAACCCACTGGTACTGTGTGACTGTTGGTGGAAACTGGTACCGACCTTACCTGGACCCGAGACAAGTACGACACCCTAATGGGGGTGCACTACCCTGTAGTGCCTAAAGCCACAGCGGCACCACATTTCCGAGTCAAGACCATTGTCTCATCATACACTGCCCCTAAAGCTGCTATGGGCCTATGGTAGCGGTGTAGCACAGAGGGAGTTACTGGGGCTGTTGCTTATGGTGGAAAATGTTTAACAGCACAAAACAAAAAATATTATAAAGTAGCAGTGACATTGAAGAAAAGGATCCGGCATAATCTTCTGGTAGTTGTAATCATTTTTTTTTTCCCGAACACGTGATAGGGAAGAATAATAAAACCTGACGCATTTCGTGTGCATTACACACTCTTAATCATAGTATATTTTCAATAGCTCAACTTATTCATTGGCTACTCTAGGTATAAATCTACTAACAAGATGTGTGTACACCGTATTTTACATTTAATTTTTATTATGCCAAATTGGATTGGTTTTATAAAGAGTTTTGGTTTGTTTTGTTTGTTTTTTGTTGTTCTTTCACAAACTCCTGGATGACATTGTCTCAGGACTCTTGATCACTAAAATCCATTTCCAACCTGTGATAGTTTCCAGGTGAAACTAAAGAATTCGGGATGTTCCACATGACCACGGGTATGGTCAAGTCATTAATGAAGACTTTAAATAACCCCCCCACCCCACCCTTACCTTCCCTGAAATAAACAGACTGCACACCAATATGGATTTTATTGGCCACAGCAGCCTTTTATTGTAACAAAACATAACATAAATAACAGAGGACCACCCTCCGGTTCTGTTGAGTATATTTGAGCCCCAAATCTGCCGACGGGTATTCTACCCAAACTGTAGCCAGACTGATGTTTTACCCCCAACCACTCAAGCATCGGCTCTGAGGCACCAGTTAACAAACAACCTGGCCTCATCTGAACACACGCCCCCAACCCGCAGCCCACCAGGCCTACCACGGTATTCCCCCACTCCCACACAGTTACGACACAAACCCCAAATTCCAATTTTGAGGACCCTCCTCCCAATCGCTATGCTGCTATTACAAGAAGGTAAAAATTGGGAGGGTGGATGGGAGATTGTTCCGTTTTCTGTGCCGAAAATGGATACCCCCACTAACTACACCCACAATGCACAATTCAAAATATTCTTTCCGCTCCCTCTAAATATCTTTAACCCCTGCTTAACCCCAATCACTCATTCCCCCTTTTATTCCCGTCCTAACCTAGTCATGTCTGCCTCCCTTTTAAGGCTGGGCCCAGTACGGCCTCTTTATGTAGCCACAGGTTAAACCCTATGGGAAAGAAAGGATCTCTGCTGCTAAAAATCAACAAGAGAAGTGCCTTGAACGGTGTATGAAAACATTAGATATTTCACAAAAACGTCATGTTTGTCAGCTTTCTAGAAGCCATCATATATTAAGGGGCAGGTGTCCGTCCTCAGTCATCCCTTCCAAGTGTTGGGTAGAAGCAATACTCCGGCAGCCCTACCCAACACTAGAATAGACCCCGGGACCTCAATACTTCTGTTTTTAGATTTTATTCGATTGTTCAAGTTTTATACCTGTTCTTAGTATAAAACATTGCACCTGTTCTATAGCAGAGGTTTATTCACCTGTGATGGGCAATGTTTCGACTCCCACAAATGTCTGTGAGAAATATCTGAAAGCTGAAACGTTCCATCACATGGGAGAATAAACCACTGCCGGAATTTACCTCAGTTTATTCAGTTTCTGCCATTTTATGGTTACAAACCAATCTGAGATAAATAGATGGAGATCTCCTCTCATATTTCTATGTTATGTTTGTATTTGGATATAAAATGAACCGGTCACTAGATTGGAAGGAGCGTAACAGAAACCTCCACCCAGAAAAGCTTCTATTGGGCTTTGGCCCCACATCTGTACCGTAACAAAAACACACACGAAATTTTGGGTGAAATGGGTTGGCCCCAGCTTTATTAAGCAATAGAAAATTAACCTCTGTCGATGCCCCTTTATTCAGAACTTTGTCATTATTCTTAATTACAGAAGGCCAACAGCCGATTATACAGCAAGGCTTGTACACCAGACATAACCCGGCATGGGAGAAAACAGCCCTGCGGTGACAATATAATTATTGATTTTATATAACGCTATTAATTCCGCAGCTTTAGATTGTGAGCCCCAATGGGGACAGTGTTGGCAATTTATGTAGAGTCCCTAACTGTATGTCTTTGTAGTGTGGGAGGAAACCGGAGAACCCGGAGTAAAGCCAGGCAAACGCAAGGAGAACATACCAACTCCTTGCAGATGTTGTCCTTGGTGGGATTTGAACCCAGGACCCCAGCACTGCAAGGCTGCAGTGCTAACCACTGAGCCGCCACAAGACTGCAGGGCTAACCACTGAGCCACCTTGCCGCCCTGACAATATTAACATCCATATGTATGTACATAAGTATCTGTAGAAATCCCACCATTGAGGGAGGGTGGGTGTCTTCCTTCCACTGCTGGTAAAGATGGCCGAATGTCCTCTCGCTCCTCTGTACCCCTTCTTTTAACAAAGAACCTCCATATCCTTGGGAAGCCCCTTTTACTTTCCCGCATTTTTTTTTAACCCCTTCTCACTTCCTTTACAGTCCTAGGCCCTTTTCTTAGTTCAGATCCTGTTCGGAAATTGCAGTCTGATCTGCAGGCCCCGTGTTTTATAGAGCAGTGGGAGTGGTGGAGATTGCTGTGTAGTTTTAAAACTTGGAATAACTGGTGGTTTGAATCTTCTGCTCTTTCTGGGATTTTCTGTCCAGTATTTGACCCCCTCTGACTGCTTTCTAGTTATAAATGTGCAAAAAGATCCAGCAGTGATTGGGCCGAATACTGGACTAAAAATCCCAGAAAGATTACGATGCCGGATGCACTGAATCTAATAACAAAAGTATACAGCACTTTACTCCCCTCCCCTGCTCTATGATTTAGAGCCTGCAGATCGGACTGAATACTCACTGTGACTGGTTTCTCTTTTTTTTTTTTTTTTTTTTTTTTTTTTTTTTTTGTACATGATTTACTTAAATGTCTTCCAAAAAAAATAACATGAGAACAATGGATGTTATAGAAGTAGAATTTTATTCTGGTAGTTTCCTGGTACAGGGCAGATGTGGTAATAGCTGTTACTTACGTGGTGGGTGTATTTTAGTTCTGCCCCTCATCTGCCTGAAGTTGAAGATGATGATGACTTTCTCTGTCCTTTCCAATTTACTGGTTACATGGTTATTACTGACACGCACCGAGCAAACTGAACCGGACAGGGGGAAGTCTTCATGTTATGTCCGAAGGTTCCCATACCTGCCCCCCACTTCTAATGTCCATGGGGATTAAAAAAAAGAGGGGAAAAAGGAAAATCAAAGTTACATTTTGTATCCAAAGTGCATGATAAACATTAGTATTTTGAACCGGACATGATCTATTTTATATTTGAAGTCAATTAAAACTTTACAAAAACTTTTGGCCAATTTTGAGATCAATAAAAGTTTTCTGGATCACTTTGAGAAAGATGAGCCTTAATTTGCAATGTGCACTGATGACTTACCAGAGCTGGAAATTGTCTGTATCAGGTGTCAGATTCCTTTTTAATGTGTCCGATCTGTGGTGTCTGTGGATGTGATTTTTATCTGATGTTTTTGGCTGACGTGCCGCAGTATTTCGGAAACCTACTTTAAAAGTCATGGTGAAGTCCCTGGCGATTTCTTGCCAGTGACTGACAGGACTCTCCTATACGTGTATACTTTCAATCCAAGGCAGATGGCAGGAACCAAGGCTAGTCGTACTTTAAAAGCTGCCGGGGACTGATCTGTGCTGTAGTCTAGTTGGATAGGCAGGTACCCGGTGGCTTTGTCCCACCAACTGCCCTGGATTGACAGGTCTCTCTCTATGTACACGAATATGGAGACCTGTCAATCCAGGGCAAATGTTCGGCAAAGTCACCTGGTGGCATTCAAAGTAGGACTAGTCACACAGGCGCATCCCCGGCATGTATTGGGATCACTTTAATATTTCGCTTGATCTCTAAGCACCAGAGCTTTACCACACACGTATTGCACAACTCTGGTCAACTGTAACACATACTTCGCCATCACCCTACTTATTGCCATGTTATAAGTGAGATGGCGGTACGTTGGTGGTTTCCTCGAATACTTTGCAACAGATTTTTAATTAAGAAAACTATATATTTTTTTTTCATGTAAGAAAACTACAAATTACAAAGTTTAAAATTATACACAGGCCTCTATTATTGGAGCTTTTTGTGACCTGGCTCACCTACCTCTTGATCAGACGTTCGACCCATCTCCTTGAGTGAGTAAATGTCCTTCTCCTGGGTTTGGAAGGAAAGCTGCCCCCATTGCCACCTGGAAAATGGTAATTCTGGTATTTAGATCAATGAGACTTAAAGGGTTATTTCAATCTACAATATCCTCATCAAATAAATACATCAAAATATGTAGTGTAATAAGATTAGCAAACCCCTCCAATGAGAGATGTGGTATAGCTCTTCAGATTCACTGTCATTACTTCATGGTCAGGGATTTGCAGGACCTTAACTATCCATAGGTGTGAAAACTCATATAGTCACAGCCAGTTAGTTGCTAGTGGTCATAACCATGGATACCTAAGGTCCTGCAATGCCCTGAACATGAGGTAAGTGACAGTATATCAGGAAAACTATACTACATTTCTAATCGTAGGTATATGCTAATAATGATAATTTGGAGATACGGTATGTATACCCCTTTAATATTATTCCAGGAAATGAAAATGTACTTCTAAAAGGAGTACAAGGAAATGATGTTAAATTAATGACTATAGCAAACTTTAGTTAATTGTTACTCTAAATGGTATTGACCACATTTTTTTTTTTTTTATGTATACTGGGTTTAGGGTCTTGTTTCTTTAGGGCCATAGAGATGTAATTGAGGAGTCTCTTATCAGGTTAACCAACATCCCAACCCAGTTTACTTGGGTTCCTATCCAAGAAATCAATCGTTCTTGATCCATAAGAAAGCTACATTTAGTGTAAGCTGAGATATCTACACAATCTACGCAAGTTTTAATATAGGGAGCTAGATTTCTCATCCTAAAACTGCTAATATAACGAAGAATAAAGGCCATTTACATAACGGGACTTTAAACCAAGCAAAATGAACTGGGCAGGGAGAAGTGTTTGGGTTTCTGCTGGGTCTTTACACAAGCCTGCCCACCACATCTTCCATCAATGGGGGTTTAAAAACACACAAATTCATATCTACATTTATATCATGACATTTACACTTAGGCCCAGCTGTAATTTAGAACCCAAGACAAATTTGACAGTAAGTATAATGGAAGACTAGAAGCTCTCAACATATTTACCTTGGAAGACTTAAGCGATCTCCACTTCAGATCCCAAATGAAGTTCGGCGTTGTCAGACAAAACCAGAACAGTGTTACTGGAGCTAGAAACTGCTTCCACGGAGCCATCAGCTATTATGATGCATTCGATGTCCCCTCTGTCCTCAATCACAATGTACTCATCTTCTCCTTCAATGACTATGAATTTATTGTCCAAATTTTCCACCTCAACACGGTCTTCCACAGTTTCCAGAGAATTGTCAGGCATGTCTTCTCCCCATGGAAAGTGAAGATAGTTCATGGTTATGGTCACTGGACTCCTGATGGTGGGGTCTTCAGCGAGCAGGGCATGAAATAATTCTTGTGCTTTAGTGGAACATTTGGTCCAATGTCCTGGCGGGGCTGTTTGGTTTCCAAAACGTTGCCACTTGATAAAATCTTTGAACAGAGGATCGTCTTTGCGGCCCTTTCCCAAGGAAAATATCCCGTGAATGCAACATACAGAAGTACACCAAAGGCCCATGTATCCATGCTGGGTCGCAAGACTAAAGCTTCATAGCTTTGCAATTGACACAGCTCTGGGGACATGTAGGGAATGATGTGTGACATTGATGACACGAGGGTACCGATGGCTTGTGTCAGGCCGAAATCACTCAATTTAATATGGAAGCAGTCTTTGTCCATGAGTAACACATTATCTGGTTTTAAGTCTCTGTGCACCAGTGAGTGATCGTGCATATATTCTAATGCACTGGTTAACTGTACCGCACAACGCTTCACCATCACTTCTGGAATTCCAACCTGGAAAAGAAGAAACCATTAGATACATGCTGCCTTAATTAGAGAATGTGGCAAACTGAGAGGAAGGGCTGCTCTGCTTTGTTTTTCACCACTCTAAATCGGTAAGCATTTTACTACATACAGCAAACACCTCTTGACTTTTGTGACTACAGCTCTGACTGGTGGAAGCCGCTGATATCTATTGCTGGAAGTCTGAGAGCCTCGTTCAGTGTCTTCTACACTTATATTGAGAAGTGACTTCCAGTCTGCCCGGCAAACACTGCAACAATTCAGCCAGTAACCACTCCGGTCACGTGGTGCAAAGGAAGAACGGGATAAGCAATGGGAATAGCAGAAGATGGCTATTCTGTGTTTTACTAAATACAGAGAACGTGCCTTACTGATAACTATCTAGTGGTGAAATAAAGAACCCAGAGTGGTAAATTTAATTTAGAATACGGATTTCCAACTGACTCTATAGTTCAGTGTTCCCCCAACTAAAGTTCTCAAGAGCCACCAACAGTGCATGTTTTCTGTATTTCTGTAGTAATTGTATATGTGATTTAATTAGCTGAACAGATGGTAATTCCACCCGTGCAATACCACTGAAATCATGATCTGGGGTTGGTGCACACTGTTATTAGGAATTGTGCATCCACTAGTGCAATGTGCCAAAAGAGGCAATAAGGAGTCTTGAAAGAACTAGGGGTTGCAGGTTGGAGAACACTTTTCTAGGTATCTAAATCAGCTGTAAAAATGAGAAATGCCACTCCTTACCACACGTCAGAATATTTAAAAAAAAATCTCTGCCCAAGATTCTACAGCTACATATTCAAAAACACTTTGTGATTGTGAAATGCTTACACTGGGTTTGATTAGCGAATGGAGAGTTCCAGCAGGGGCCAAATCCTGAGTCAGGACATAGAAATACTCCGAGTCCACGTAGATTGGGTGGGTGAAGATGATCCCTTCGTGACCCGATAAGGTGATGGACACACAAAGCTCATGGAGGAAACTTTGTTCCTTTGTCTTCCTCTTCTTCATTAGTTTAAGGGCCACGTGAGTTCCTGATTTTAAAAAAATTGTTTAGATGAAATAAAATTAAAAACAAAAACAAATACGAAGTAGAGAATGGGTCTTATTTTAAATATTGGTATTTAACCTCTTATTACATATATATTCCTTGAGCTCATATTAGTTTTGGAGCACTAAGTGACCTATGTCATGCTGATCACACGGTTCAGCTTCTGTATTGGTGTGATCATCTGCAGGAGCCTGAGCAATTATACACAACCCGGCTGTAACTGAGTACTGATGACCTCCCGATCCTCGCAATTTTACCCGTGATATGCAGCTGTCAGCTGTGTCAGAGGCCCATGGGCTGCTGGTGATGGCGCTCCTCATCGGCCACCCTGTAGGGCAATGGTAGATGGCGGTAGGTGTCTATAGGGCTGGTGTTGGTGGGAATCTGCTAGTCAGGTACAAACCATGATTTGTAATATTTGGCGCTGTATGGGGAGTGATATGTAGAGCAAGGGAGCAGGGCGTCACATGTTAAATTTCCCTTGGAGGACTAATAAATATTGTAAACCTGTTTTTAAATTTTTTTATAGGGATGAAAAAATGAAGAAAACGTCCTCCTCAAATGTGTGAAACCCTTTACAACCATTTGAAGTACCTATACATCCAAGGCTCTGTCTTTTTAATACAGGCTCGCACACAACCCACGTTTTCTCCCTCATGATTCTGCTGATCTGATCAGCCGACGTGCAGCGAACAGACACTGGGGATCTCTGATCTACCCACTGTGGTTAACCAGTTAATTCCTGCTCTCAATGTGACAACTGAATGTAACACTGTCTGGCATGGATCGCAGTATTCCTCACCACAATCAGTGGCCCAGTTACGCGATTGCGAATGGCTGGTGGGTTGTCATGAAAGTGGGGAGTGTTCAGCTGATGACCCCTGTGGCTGTCATGACTCTATTCCTGTGAATGGTGCCATAGAGCCGGCATTCACAGGAGAGCAGCACTTCTGCTGATCCCAGTAATGCTTCAGCACCCCTCTGAACAGGAGAAGTGATTGGACAGTGCAGTAATAATGTGCCCTAAGGGGACTAATAAAATCAATAAAAAGTTTAAAAAAAAGCTAAAATTGTCCCATTGAAAATAAAGCGTGCGTGTATGTTTATTATACATATATATTATGTGTGTCTGTGTGTATATTATATATATATATATATATATATATATATATATACACAATTATAATATAATATAAATATATATATATATATATATATATATATATATATATATATATATATATATATATATATATATACACATATATACACAATTATAATATAATATAAAATATATATATATATATATATACACATATATACACAATTATAATATAATATAAAATATATAATTATAATTTTATATTATAATTGTCTATATGTATATATGTGTATATGTATATATTATATATTAATAATCACCAAAAATCGGCCTTGGTAAGATATGAATAATATGGGAATTATATGTAATAAGGTGGTCTCCTAACATAAGGAAAAAATTCCACCACCCACTTGTTCATAAATACAATGGATATTCTGATCTATGTCAACACACAAACCAACTCACAAAAAGATCAGATAGCAGCAATTAGTGTAAGAAAAATCTTTATTTAACAATAAAAAATGTAGAAGGAAAGGAGGGGGTGTAGTAACAGGGAGGATACACAAGATGCCATACCAGAGCAGCTGAGAGCAGAGAAGTGTGCAACGTTATGGAGAAGCCACAAAGCAACCTTGTTAAGAAGTAAAGGGGAAGCAAGCAAGTATTATTGAATTATATTCAGGCAGGGTCCCAAGACAGAATAATACAAAGGGCATCAAATGGTGGCAATCAAGTATTAGCGATAAGCACACATACTCACAGCTGGAGTGGCGCCAAGTCCCATCCGACGCGCGTTTCAGCGTCAGCCTTCGTCAGGGAGGGGTGCGTGGCGACATACCGGCAGGGTAAGTGTATTTATGTAAAGATCCAGCCAATCACTATCCGGATCAAGTAGACGGCGCATGCGCTGTGCAGATCGGCACAGAGCCCAAGCAGAAAGGACGCGTCATCGTCGCTTGGCAACCGGAGTCGTCCCACTATGAGTCACCGCCACACGTGACAAAAAGGTCACGTGACGCGATGATGTCAGAGGGGCGAGTACGGAGCTCGGACAATACAGATACGCCCACTGCGTGAGCGCTGTCCGGAGACCGCGCATGCGCTGTAGATCCGGATAAACCAAGACATGAAGTATATTATAAACTGGTGCTTATTACCCAGGGAGTATATACATTAGTCAGAGCAAACAAGGAATGCATATATACATTAATCGGAGCAAATAGAAAAGAATATAATTCATCAGTTTAAGATAAATAGTTCCTATATATATATTTAAGAAAACATACATATATACATATACATATATACATGTGTATACACAAAAAGCATACATGGTGTAAATATTAAAAATATATATATACACATGCAACCCTGCAAGCTTATTAAAAATCTTTCATACATATAAAAGAGAAGCATCATGAAAAACAAAGGAAAAAAGAAAAGCAAGTGATAAAATGTGAGAAAACAGGCTCACTGAATAAAGTGTATAAAATGTATAAACTAAGTTTTTTCTTCAACTAAATATAGCTGTATAGAAAAAGATATAAAAAATTGTATGGCTATAATTGTTGCAGTGTAGGGGTGAAAACAAGTGTATGAATATGTGTAAGGAGATCCGTGTAAAATAAATAAATGTATTGAGAAAGTGAATGCGACCTGAAGAAAAGACAGTGGCAAATGGACAGAGTGCATACACATACAAGAAATAGTGCAATAAATGTGAATAATAAATATTATAAATATGTTAAAACATAATGATTCTTGAAAAGATATATGAAATGCGATCAAATTTGAAACAAATTCCTGACCTAATATAACTTTCAAAGTATATTCTGGGTCCACCGATGATATGAAAAAAACTCTTGTCCTGGGAGTAATCATAGGCTGGATGAGAAAAAAGCAGGAAACATCATGATGTAGAAAACACTATAAAAAGAAAAAGAGGTTTAGTGAGATACTAAATAAAATATGAAAAAACCCTTTTAAAAAACAGAGAAAATCCCTGCCAAATATGTACTGATGATCAGAAGGATAAAAACAAGACAGAGAAAAATGTTGCAATACATAGAATGTGCATACATATACATACAATATGTATATATACACGGATACACATCTACGTATATATGCATATAAATACATACAAGCACATAGGTTGTAAATGCAGAGACCAATATTACATCAAGGAAACCAAGGGGAAACTTTTTACAGGAATGATGTAAAACTAAGGTTTTCATTTAACCCTTTTGGATGTATGGTATCTAAGGTCCAGATCCAGCGACTTTCACATTGGGCCAATTTTTTGGCCACATTCCCTCCACGAATATTCATAGGGACATGGTCAATGCCGCGGACTTTCAATTGTGTTGAGTCACACTGATGGAATTTTCTGAAGTGTTTCGGAATCGTCTTAAGTGACTCAATGTCGTCCTCATTTTCCGCCGCTATGATGTCACGAATGTGTTCCCTTACACGTACTTTTAGGGCACGTGTAGTCAAACCCACATAAATTTTCCCACAAGGATAGGTGGCCTGATAGATTACAGCTGTTGTAGTGCATGTAATATGGTGTGTGATGGTATACGTCACCTGTCCACTTGAATTTGGGAAAGACGTGGCTCGCTCAATATTAGGGCAGGCCACGCATCTCCCACAGGGAAAACAGCCCCAATTAGTTCGTATCTTAAGGTCAAAAATTGGCTTTTTTGTAGGTTGGTAGTGGCTAAAGACCAGCATATCCTTCAAATTCTTGCTCCTCCTAGCTGTGACACTAGGATTTGGTGAAAGATACTGACTAAGGGATGAATCTGAACGCAGAATCGGCCAGAATTTCTCTATACTTTTCCTCATTACATTCCATTGTGAGTGGAACGTTGTAATAAATCTGACTTGTTCTTTTTTCTGTTTGTCCTGTTTGGTGTACAGTAGGGTTTGTCTGTTGTTGTTGTTGCCTGCTCTAATGCAGGCTGTGTTGATATTTTTCCTACTGTAACCCCGTTCGAGAAATCTTTTCTTCATAAGATCCGCCTGTTTCCAAAAATCTGAATCAGTGGAGCAAACTCTCCTTAGGCGTAGGAATTGTCCTACAGGAATCCCTCTAAACATCTGTGGGGGGTGTGAGGAAGTCGCGTGTAACAAAGAGTTCACCTCCGTATTCTTCCTAAACATATCCGTTTGGATTTGGTTTTTCTGATCTCTTCTTATTACAACATCCAAAAAATTGATTTCCTTCATGTCGTATTTATATGTAAAGCGGAGGTTGTATCAGTTTACATTTAAAGCTTCAAAAAATATCCTTAATTCTTCAGCATTGCCCCTCCAGATGATGAAAATATCATCAATGTACCGGGCCCAAAATATGACCCGGTCCATTGATGAATCACCATCCGAGAGGAACAGCTCCCTCTCCCACAGCCCCAGGAAAAGATTTGCATATGATGGGGCACAGGCCGCCCACATTGCTGTTCCCTGGAGCTGTAGGTAGAAAGCATTGTTAAAGATGAAAAAATTATGCGTCAAGGTGAAGTTCAATAATTCCAATAGAAAATCAGTAAAGCCAGTCTCCATATTACTCATTTCTAAATAGAAAGAGGTGGCTCTAATACCATCTTGGTGACGAATGGAGGTATAAAGCTCCTCTAGGTCGCACATCACCAAGAGCATGTCATCTTCAATATAAACCTGATCCAATATATATACACAATTATAATATAATATAAAATATATAATATATATATATAATTTTATATTTGTCTATATATATATGTATATATGTGTATATGTATGTGTGTGTATATATATATATATATATATATATATATTACACATACACGTATAATAAAAAAAAGTTATGGCTCTTGAGTCTTTGAGGTAGAGAAGGAAAAAAACAAACTAAAACTTGTAATAGTCGGGTGGTGAATGGGTTAATCTGGTAGCTTACAAAAACAACCCTGATTTTTCATCTGGCTGCAGTTACTTGAACACTATAAATATATATTAAAATATATATTATACATATAAATAAAATTATATCTATTTTATATGGAATTTATTATATTATAATTTAATAATCATTATATGACAGTATTTTTTTGTAACTGTTTACAGGATAAATAGTGCTAGACAGAAAACAAAGCTAAAACTAAATATTTTCCTGCAAAAAAAAACATCCTCCTACACTTACAAGAAATTTTAAATAAACCTGTAAAAAAAAAATTGTTTAAAAGAACAGAGAGTCCTCAGTGGTTGATACCTTTTAATGGCTAACTGAAAAGCTAACACGGTACAAAGATATATTTTACTTGTAAATAAACCTGTATGAGGTTTGTGTTTTTTTTTTTTTTTTTGTTTTTTATTGAATTGTAGTTTAGAGTATTTAGGTGCATACAACGTATTGCCTAACACCAATATGGGGAGAAATTAAAGAACCCCCCCACAGTAGATCTGCCAGTGTTTACTTGGTGCAGGATATGAAGGGCAGAAAACTTAAAACTGGCAAATGGTTTGTTTTTTTTTTCTAGGAAAAGTTTAGTGATTTATATAAATCCCCAAACGCTGCCAGACAAATGTAACTCCCCCAGAAATACCAAAGTGCTTATATAGCGATGACCAAAGAAAAAAAAAATATTCTGGCTCTTAATTAAAATGACCATGGGAAAGTAAAAATTGGTTTTCCCTTTAAAATGGGCACATCCAGAAAAAATAAATAAAAAATTGGTTTTCATATTATATAATGGGATTTGAACTTTATACAAAATTGTAACTTTTACAAAAAACTGTATGATTGTGTCTATGGCTTTCAGAAATATTGAATAGACTTTAGAAGAAGCCATAAAAAATGACTACTTCTCACGTGTAATGTTGGACTCACCGGTTTTCTTCTCCATAGCCATGACCACTCTGCCGTAGGTGCCGCTGCCCAGAGTCTCCAAAATCTGGAAATCCTTCTCGCTGGTCTTGGGGAGCTGAAATGATCCAGTTGCTTCCATTGTAGCTTAGTATGGTTTTTGTTTTACATCAAATCTATCACGAAAAGGAAAATGCGAGATGTGAGATGACATTTGCTGTAAAATCCAAAACTGGAGCGGTACAGAATGAATATCACAATTTCACACACACTATACATATTGCAAGTTGGCCGAGGGTTGGAAAGATTTCAGTATGAAGACGTCTATAGACCTTTTACATAGCGATTAATGGGGAGAGGGGAATGAGCTGTTATCACCATTGGTTGCTCATCTCCAGAATAAAGGATGAGACATATTAAAACCAATAAGTCCCATTCTTGTCCCAATTCTCCCCGGTGTCAGATCAGGAATATCACCATACATACTAGATTACTAGATGGTCCCAAATCATTGGGTTTGGTAAATATTCATCTATAGAGTAAATCATACCTGGGCAATGTAGAGTCAGTTGGGTTTTCTCAAGTTGATTCTGATGCAATGTATCCGGAGAGCAGCAATCTCACTATTAGTGAAGTCACTTCTCTAGGAGTTGGGTGCAATGAAGACCTTGTAGGAAAGATTCACATCACAAATGTGTGCAGTGATCCAATGGTCTTATCAGGACACCCTGACCAAGAGATGGCCCTTCCTACCCCTTCCATAGACAATGGGATAAATGGCCGTCTAGTCATATGGTAATGAAGATCTCCCCTACATCACCAGTCTATTGTATGGGAAGTTCATGAGCAGATCAGGTATAAAGGACGTCTGGGTGGAGGCCACAATTTGTTCTTTCCAGTGTCTGCTAATTGTTGACTTGGCCAACATTTTTTCAGATGCATTTTTCTCGCATAATGCGGTTTTTACATGACAAACGACACTAAAATATCCAAAACACTGAAGAAAATTACATACTGTTTGTCTAAATGTTCTGTCAACCATCTCGTTACTTAAGGGTACCTTCACACTTAGCGATGCAGCAGCGATCCGACCAGCGATCTGACCTGGTCAGGATCGCTGCTGCAGCGCTACATGGTCGCTGGTGAGCTGTCAAACAGGCAGATCTCACCAGCGACCAGTGAACAGCCCCCAGCCAGCAGCGACGTGCAAGCGACGCTGCGCTTGCACTGAGCCGCCGTCTGGAAGCTGCGGAGACTGGTAACTAAGGTAAACATCGGGTATGGTTACCCGATGTTTACATTAGTTACCAGCGCACACCGCTTAGCTGTGTGTGCAGGGAGCAGGGAGCTGCGCACACTGAGCGCTGGCTCCTTGCTCTCCTAGCTACAGTACACATCGGGTTAATTAACCCGATGTGTAATGCAGCTACATGTGCAGAGAGCAGGGAGCCGCGCACACTGCTTAGCGCTGGCTCCCTGCTCTCCTAGCTGCTGTACACATCGGGTTAATTAACCCGATGTGTACAGCAGCTACATGTGCAGAGAGCCGGAGCCGGCAGCACAGGCAGCGTGAGAGCTGCAGAGGCTGGTAACTAAGGTAAATATCGGGTAACCACCTTGGTTACCCGATGTTTATCTTGGTTACAAGCTTACCTCAGCTGTCAGACGCCGGCTCCTGCTCCCTGCTCGCTTCATTTGTCGCTCTCTCGCTGTCACACACAGCGATCTGTGTCATAGTGGGACAGCGCCTTTGAAGAAAACGAACCAGGGCTGTGTGTAACGAGCAGCGATCTCGCAGCAGGGGCCAGATCGCTGCTCAGTGTCACACACAGCGAGATCGCTAATGAGGTCACTGCTGTGTCACAAAAAGCGTGACTCAGCAGCGATCTCGGCAGTGAGCTCGCTGTGTGTGAAGCACCCCTAAGCCTTGCGAAAATTTGCATCCGGCTTTTTAAAGACAATGACCAAAGTTTTCTTTATCCTGAGAGGTCACCAAAGAGAAGTGATCACCTGAACCCACAAAACAATCTATGGTGTCTACAGGGGACATTATTTGTTATGGGGGCATCACTGCTTTATTGGTGGCACTCAGAATTACTTATAGTAGGGGAGTACTTAGGGGAGTACTATCCTGTGATTGTCTAATCGCTTATGCTTTATACAGCGATGCCACTGCATTTTTGTATATAGTAAATATCACGTCTGTTTCCGGTACGTGTGACATTTGTTTTCACATGTACTTGAGACACTGGCACACGTAGATCCATTAAAATCAATGGGTCTGTGCACACGTTTGTGTTTTCACATGGAATGTGTGGAGCATACGTGTCTTTGTGCTCCACATGTAGATATGTCCGTTTTTTTTCTCCGGCAGCACGGCTGTCATGTGGACCATACACTGATTTAATCCGTGTGACACGTACTGGAGAAAATGCGTGTCTGTGAAATAAAATGCTTTTTCTGAACTCTCCTGTCTCCAGTGCTGCTGTCTCTGCCGCTGCTGTTACTTGCTTCTGGGCCTGCTCATTATGCTCTTTGCATAGTCACTGCACCTTGGACAGGAAGCAGCAGCGTTGGGCACAGCAGCACCATGGACGGGTGAGTATATAGGTTCCTGCTATCCGTGTGCCATGTGGATAGCAGTGACAGCACATGCTGAAAAAACACACACACACACACACACACACACACACACACACACACACACACACACACACACACACACACACACACCACAGACTTTAACAATTTTTTTTTTTTATTTTTTAATAAACCTTTTCCAAGTCCTCTGGTAGGTATGGCCTCACCATCAGATATTTGGGGTATATTGTAGGAATAATCCATAATGTCCTCTTATGATCTGTGTGAGCTGTTATTGATTCGAGCAGAGGTCTCAGTCAAAACCCCGGTGCCGACATTGCATATTGACATGCGCACAAAGTGGGGGGGGGGAGGAATTGTCAGTTTCAGTGCAAACTAGAGGTGAAACCAAAAAGAATCTGACAGCAAGACATCCCAGATATGTAAGTGTCCACAACATCCATCCCTCATGAGGTAATGAGCTGTAAACGCACCATGGACTCTTTGTTGCTCCATCCTGGGGGCGAGACATGAAAGGTTTCACTATTTTCCTTTTGTTTGTCTTCCAGGATTGAGGGAAAGCCTGCTTTTTGCAGGAAGAGATGTAGTTTTCAGTTACATCATCAGTTTGACAGTACAAAATACTGAATGTGAATATGCGAAAAAAAATTCCTAGTAGGATGATATAGAAAAATAGATTCCAAAAAGCAAATGGCAGAATAACTTCATACTGATCTGTGGATTCATTCTGCGCCAAACGTCTATAAATTAGTCCCTCATAGAAGCCAACAGCCCACCGATAGGGATAGAGGTCACTGCCAGGGCCCATAGATCCCACAGGCCAGCGTCTGCGGGCACGGCTCCTTAGGCCACATCCAGTCGGGAGCGGACTCCTGAGTTCCAGACTAGGAAGTCCACCATTCACAAAACTAGTGCAGAGGAAAAGGATAGAGACCACCAGCCCAGGTTGGGGATCCGAATGCAACCGGCTGCGGCGCCGGCTACCAGCACCTTGGTTTACCAAAGACTCGTGTGATTCATTGACTATGAGTAACAAAACATCCCCTTGCTGTCGCTATACCCTGCACAAAGACACTGGGTCCTGGGGCAACCATCCCTACCCACGGAGGGGTTAACATCCAGCTGCCACAACATCTCTCCCGGGTGGCCATAACAGCAGCGGTGGTGTCCTACCTTACCACACACCGTGGGTGGCGTCACGAACTTAATACGCCTAACCTGTACATAAATGTTCCCCTTTTTTTATTCGGCGTGTCTGCGAGACCCCCGGGTCCGGAGACCCTCGAGCCACCCCCTTATGGATCCGAGCAGCGGCGGCTGCTGCCACGGGGGCGGCACAACAGCACCGCATCCTAAATGTTATGCAAGTGTCGCGGGCGGCGGGGCGCTGCGCTCACTAACACTCGGGTCCGGCGCTGCTGCTGCTGCTCGGTGGCTCGAGCGGTGGGCCGGATCCGGGGCCTCAAGCAGCGCTCCCCGCCCGTGAGTGAAATGGGAGGCTTCGTTTGGGGATTTAGTCCGTGACGCCACCCACGGTTGTGGTGAGGTTGGGACACCACCACTGCTCTGGACGGGGATCCCGGAAGCGATGACAGGGAGCAGCCGAGATGTTTCTCTCCCCTCCGTGGGTAGGGAGTTTTGATGGTCCCGGGGCCCGGTGATGGGGACTGTAAGGTGGATGGCGGGGTTTGGCGAGGTGCAGGGTCGCTGAGGCGGCAGCGCAGTGCCAGGCGGCACGGTGGTACTCAGCCAATGACGCAGACTGAGTCTCTGGTAAAACAAATGGCTGCATGGACGGGTCCCGCAGCTGGCTGCGATGGTCACTCGGGGTAGGTTGGCGGTGACTGTCTCTCCCTGCACCTGTGATGTGTTTTTGGCTCCGATGGCTTCCCACCGGTAACCCACTCCCCAGCGGTGTATTTGCCAGAGGAGCCCCTTTTTTGCCCGCAGGCTCTGGCCCTGGGAACTCTAGCTGTGGCGGTAGCTGTATTTCCCTTCACGGTTGAGCGGTTGCCTTCAGTCGGGTCTTTGCTGCTGAGAAACCCCGGAAGTTCCCGTCGCTGACTGATTTGACCGGTTTAACGGCGACTCCAAGCCTGGTCGGGGTCCGTAGGCCCTGCCGAATGGTCCTGGCTTCTCTTCGCTCCCCGGTTCGGTACCAGCGGGCCACCGCCCGTCCCCGGTCCTCACGGTTGTGCGTCAATCTGCCTCGCCTGCAGACGGTCACCACCGTCTGCCAACCTTGCTCTTGAGTGCCCGGGCCACGTACCCGGACACAGTCAGTCTGCTCTTGCTCCTCCACTACTACTTCTCGCTCCTTCACTTCCACTCTCCCTAACTCAACTCTCTTCCTTTCCCGCCTCCAGGACAGTGAGCTCCTCGGTGGGTGAGGCCAACCGCATGGCCCCGCCCCACCTGGTGTGGACATCAGCTCCTGGAGGGAGGCAACAAGGATTTGTGTGTGTGACTGATGTGCCTAACCGGGGTGTTTTGTAGTACCTGTGACGTCCTGGCTTGTCCAGGGCGCCACACAAGTGTCCACAACATCCAGCAGTCATGGGGTAATGAGCGGTAAACGCCCCATTGACTCTCTATTTCGGATTCCCTCCCTGATTTTGAGTTGTTTGTAGCCAGTGAGCACAAGTGTTTTTTCCTGTAGAGGAAGAGGAGTGGAAAGGCATGCTGTGAAACCCCTTTTTCAAAGTGCAAACTGGAGCTAGGAAAGACCTCATATAATTTTTGATGGACATAGAAATTAGGGAGATAATAAAAGAGGCCCCTTTTCATATTTTGCTTGACACCACCATGCTGCTGTGATTTCTGGGGATTCCCCAATCCATTTTTTTATGTGCTGATATAACACCCGGGGTCGATGGGGGTTTTTCACCCGACACGTCGCCGGGCTGGGGGGTGCAGATCCTGTGTGTCATCACGGGCTGGCCTGGCCTTCGTGACCTCGAGACGTTCAGGAGGGAGGGAAGGCGGTGGACGGGAGGAAGGATGGAGGATGGTGGTGTTAGTGACGGTTAGGAAAGTCTTTTTATGATCGTGACGCCACCTGTGGTACGCGGCCAGGGATGGGCTGCCTCTGCGGGTGCTGCTCTCTGGGGCTGATTGTGAAGGTGGGATGGTGTCTCTCCGCACAGGCGGAGCGGGATTACCCCGGAGAGGATGGACAGACGAGGGTGGTGGTAGTCCCCGTTGTTACCGCAGCGCTGGGCAACAGCAAATGAAAGGCAGAGACAGGGGCTGTGGTTCCAGGCCTTTTACTCACTGATAGTTCAGAGGCTGCCACAGAGTACTGATCTTTGCCACGATGGGCTCAAGCCGATGCCAGATCCATGGAAGGTTAAGTCCGGTGTGTCAGCCTATGGGCCCTTCCTCCTTTGAGGCACTAAGTATCGGATGCCCGTGGCATGAATCACTTGGGGACTCCAATGTCAGTAAAGTGTCCCTTTCTGCTTCTCCCCAGCAACAGTGTTGAATGCCTTGGCCCACAGAGCTGCTCGCGGCACATCCGCTATACTGTGTCTATAGCTGTTCTCCTCGTTGTAGTTGTATGTTCCAAGCTGTTGTCCCCAGCCACTGCCACCAGCTGGTTCGCTACTCTCACTAGGTCAACCTGCTCTTCCCACTGTGTGCTCTGGAGTCCCGGCTCCAGTGGATCGGGGAGCCCCTGGTGCAGTGGCGTCCTGTAAACCCACTACTGTAGTGACCCCCCCTACTGTGACCCGCCCCTGGCCCGGTCCCCATTGGGGAGGGCAACCCACTGGTACTGTGTGACTGTTGGTGGAAACTGGTACCGACCTTACCTGGACCCGAGACAAGTACGACACCCTAATGGGGGTGCACTACCCTGTAGTGCCTAAAGCCACAGCGGCACCACATTTCCGAGTCAAGACCATTGTCTCATCATACACTGCCCCTAAAGCTGCTATGGGCCTATGGTAGCGGTGTAGCACAGAGGGAGTTACTGGGGCTGTTGCTTATGGTGGAAAATGTTTAACAGCACAAAACAAAAAATATTATAAAGTAGCAGTGACATTGAAGAAAAGGATCCGGCATAATCTTCTGGTAGTTGTAATCATTTTTTTTTTCCCGAACACGTGATAGGGAAGAATAATAAAACCTGACGCATTTCGTGTGCATTACACACTCTTAATCATAGTATATTTTCAATAGCTCAACTTATTCATTGGCTACTCTAGGTATAAATCTACTAACAAGATGTGTGTACACCGTATTTTACATTTAATTTTTATTATGCCAAATTGGATTGGTTTTATAAAGAGTTTTGGTTTGTTTTGTTTGTTTTTTGTTGTTCTTTCACAAACTCCTGGATGACATTGTCTCAGGACTCTTGATCACTAAAATCCATTTCCAACCTGTGATAGTTTCCAGGTGAAACTAAAGAATTCGGGATGTTCCACATGACCACGGGTATGGTCAAGTCATTAATGAAGACTTTAAATAACCCCCCCACCCCACCCTTACCTTCCCTGAAATAAACAGACTGCACACCAATATGGATTTTATTGGCCACAGCAGCCTTTTATTGTAACAAAACATAACATAAATAACAGAGGACCACCCTCCGGTTCTGTTGAGTATATTTGAGCCCCAAATCTGCCGACGGGTATTCTACCCAAACTGTAGCCAGACTGATGTTTTACCCCCAACCACTCAAGCATCGGCTCTGAGGCACCAGTTAACAAACAACCTGGCCTCATCTGAACACACGCCCCCAACCCGCAGCCCACCAGGCCTACCACGGTATTCCCCCACTCCCACACAGTTACGACACAAACCCCAAATTCCAATTTTGAGGACCCTCCTCCCAATCGCTATGCTGCTATTACAAGAAGGTAAAAATTGGGAGGGTGGATGGGAGATTGTTCCGTTTTCTGTGCCGAAAATGGATACCCCCACTAACTACACCCACAATGCACAATTCAAAATATTCTTTCCGCTCCCTCTAAATATCTTTAACCCCTGCTTAACCCCAATCACTCATTCCCCCTTTTATTCCCGTCCTAACCTAGTCATGTCTGCCTCCCTTTTAAGGCTGGGCCCAGTACGGCCTCTTTATGTAGCCACAGGTTAAACCCTATGGGAAAGAAAGGATCTCTGCTGCTAAAAATCAACAAGAGAAGTGCCTTGAACTGTGTATGAAAACATTAGATATTTCACAAAAACGTCATGTTTGTCAGCTTTCTAGAAGCCATCATATATTAAGGGGCAGGTGTCCGTCCTCAGTCATCCCTTCCAAGTGTTGGGTAGAAGCAATACTCCGGCAGCCCTACCCAACACTAGAATAGACCCCGGGACCTCAATACTTCTGTTTTTAGATTTTATTCGATTGTTCAAGTTTTATACCTGTTCTTAGTATAAAACATTGCACCTGTTCTATAGCAGAGGTTTATTCACCTGTGATGGGCAATGTTTCGACTCCCACAAATGTCTGTGAGAAATATCTGAAAGCTGAAACGTTCCATCACATGGGAGAATAAACCACTGCCGGAATTTACCTCAGTTTATTCAGTTTCTGCCATTTTATGGTTACAAACCAATCTGAGATAAATAGATGGAGATCTCCTCTCATATTTCTATGTTATGTTTGTATTTGGATATAAAATGAACCGGTCACTAGATTGGAAGGAGCGTAACAGAAACCTCCACCCAGAAAAGCTTCTATTGGGCTTTGGCCCCACATCTGTACCGTAACAAAAACACACACGAAATTTTGGGTGAAATGGGTTGGCCCCAGCTTTATTAAGCAATAGAAAATTAACCTCTGTCGATGCCCCTTTATTCAGAACTTTGTCATTATTCTTAATTACAGAAGGCCAACAGCCGATTATACAGCAAGGCTTGTACACCAGACATAACCCGGCATGGGAGAAAACAGCCCTGCGGTGACAATATAATTATTGATTTTATATAACGCTATTAATTCCGCAGCTTTAGATTGTGAGCCCCAATGGGGACAGTGTTGGCAATTTATGTAGAGTCCCTAACTGTATGTCTTTGTAGTGTGGGAGGAAACCGGAGAACCCGGAGTAAAGCCAGGCAAACGCAAGGAGAACATACCAACTCCTTGCAGATGTTGTCCTTGGTGGGATTTGAACCCAGGACCCCAGCACTGCAAGGCTGCAGTGCTAACCACTGAGCCGCCACAAGACTGCAGGGCTAACCACTGAGCCACCTTGCCGCCCTGACAATATTAACATCCATATGTATGTACATAAGTATCTGTAGAAATCCCACCATTGAGGGAGGGTGGGTGTCTTCCTTCCACTGCTGGTAAAGATGGCCGAATGTCCTCTCGCTCCTCTGTACCCCTTCTTTTAACAAAGAACCTCCATATCCTTGGGAAGCCCCTTTTACTTTCCCGCATTTTTTTTTAACCCCTTCTCACTTCCTTTACAGTCCTAGGCCCTTTTCTTAGTTCAGATCCTGTTCGGAAATTGCAGTCTGATCTGCAGGCCCCGTGTTTTATAGAGCGGTGGGAGTGGTGGAGATTGCTGTGTAGTTTTAAAACTTGGAATAACTGGTGGTTTGAATCTTCTGCTCTTTCTGGGATTTTCTGTCCAGTATTTGACCCCCTCTGACTGCTTTCTAGTTATAAATGTGCAGAAAGATCCAGCAGTGATTGGGCCGAATACTGGACTAAAAATCCCAGAAAGATTACGATGCCGGATGCACTGAATCTAATAACAAAAGTATACAGCACTTTACTCCCCTCCCCTGCTCTATGATTTAGAGCCTGCAGATCGGACTGAATACTCACTGTGACTGGTTTCTCTTTTTTTTTTTTTTTTTTTTTTTGTACATGATTTACTTAAATGTCTTCCAAAAAAAATAACATGAGAACAATGGATGTTATAGAAGTAGAATTTTATTCTGGTAGTTTCCTGGTACAGGGCAGATGTGGTAATAGCTGTTACTTACGTGGTGGGTGTATTTTAGTTCTGCCCCTCATCTGCCTGAAGTTGAGGATGATGATGACTTTCTCTGTCCTTTCCAATTTACTGGTTACATGGTTATTATTGACACGCACCGAGCAAACTGAACCGGACAGGGGGAAGTCTTCATGTTATGTCCGAAGGTTCCCAAACCTGCCCCCCACTTCTAATGTCCATGGGGATTAAAAAAAAGAGGGGAAAAAGGAAAATCAAAGTTACATTTTGTATCCAAAGTGCATGATAAACATTAGTATTTTGAACCGGACATGATCTATTTTATATTTGAAGTCAATTAAAACTTTACAAAAACTTTTGGCCAATTTTGAGATCAATAAAAGTTTTCTGGATCACTTTGAGAAAGATGAGCCTTAATTTGCAATGTGCACTGATGACTTACCAGAGCTGGAAATTGTCTGTATCAGGTGTCAGATTCCTTTTTAATGTGTCCGATCTGTGGTGTCTGTGGATGTGATTTTTATCTGATGTTTTTGGCTGACGTGCCGCAGTATTTCGGAAACCTACTTTAAAAGTCATGGTGAAGTCCCTGGCGATTTCTTGCCAGTGACTGACAGGACTCTCCTATACGTGTATACTTTCAATCCAAGGCAGATGGCAGGAACCAAGGCTAGTCGTACTTTAAAAGCTGCCGGGGACTGATCTGTGCTGTAGTCTAGTTGGATAGGCAGGTACCCGGTGGCTTTGTCCCACCAACTGCCCTGGATTGACAGGTCTCTCTCTATGTACACGAATATGGAGACCTGTCAATCCAGGGCAAATGTTCGGCAAAGTCACCTGGTGGCATTCAAAGTAGGACTAGTCACACAGGCGCATCCCCGGCATGTATTGGGATCACTTTAATATTTCGCTTGATCTCTAAGCACCAGAGCTTTACCACACACGTATTGCACAACTCTGGTCAACTGTAACACATACTTCGCCATCACCCTACTTATTGCCATGTTATAAGTGAGATGGCGGTACGTTGGTGGTTTCCTCGAATACTTTGCAACAGATTTTTAATTAAGAAAACTATATATTTTTTTTTCATGTAAGAAAACTACAAATTACAAAGTTTAAAATTATACACAGGCCTCTATTATTGGAGCTTTTTGTGACCTGGCTCACCTACCTCTTGATCAGACGTTCGACCCATCTCCTTGAGTGAGTAAATGTCCTTCTCCTGGGTTTGGAAGGAAAGCTGCCCCCATTGCCACCTGGAAAATGGTAATTCTGGTATTTAGATCAATGAGACTTAAAGGGTTATTTCAATCTACAATATCCTCATCAAATAAATACATCAAAATATGTAGTGTAATAAGATTAGCAAACCCCTCCAATGAGAGATGTGGTATAGCTCTTCAGATTCACTGTCATTACTTCATGGTCAGGGATTTGCAGGACCTTAACTATCCATAGGTGTGAAAACTCATATAGTCACAGCCAGTTAGTTGCTAGTGGTCATAACCATGGATACCTAAGGTCCTGCAATGCCCTGAACATGAGGTAAGTGACAGTATATCAGGAAAACTATACTACATTTCTAATCGTAGGTATATGCTAATAATGATAATTTGGAGATACGGTATGTATACCCCTTTAATATTATTCCAGGAAATGAAAATGTACTTCTAAAAGGAGTACAAGGAAATGATGTTAAATTAATGACTATAGCAAACTTTAGTTAATTGTTACTCTAAATGGTATTGACCACATTTTTTTTTTTTTTTATGTATACTGGGTTTAGGGTCTTGTTTCTTTAGGGCCATAGAGATGTAATTGAGGAGTCTCTTATCAGGTTAACCAACATCCCAACCCAGTTTACTTGGGTTCCTATCCAAGAAATCAATCGTTCTTGATCCATAAGAAAGCTACATTTAGTGTAAGCTGAGATATCTACACAATCTACGCAAGTTTTAATATAGGGAGCTAGATTTCTCATCCTAAAACTGCTAATATAACGAAGAATAAAGGCCATTTACATAACGGGACTTTAAACCAAGCAAAATGAACTGGGCAGGGAGAAGTGTTTGGGTTTCTGCTGGGTCTTTACACAAGCCTGCCCACCACATCTTCCATCAATGGGGGTTTAAAAACACACAAATTCATATCTACATTTATATCATGACATTTACACTTAGGCCCAGCTGTAATTTAGAACCCAAGACAAATTTGACAGTAAGTATAATGGAAGACTAGAAGCTCTCAACATATTTACCTTGGAAGACTTAAGCGATCTCCACTTCAGATCCCAAATGAAGTTCGGCGTTGTCAGACAAAACCAGAACAGTGTTACTGGAGCTAGAAACTGCTTCCACGGAGCCATCAGCTATTATGATGCATTCGATGTCCCCTCTGTCCTCAATCACAATGTACTCATCTTCTCCTTCAATGACTATGAATTTATTGTCCAAATTTTCCACCTCAACACGGTCTTCCACAGTTTCCAGAGAATTGTCAGGCATGTCTTCTCCCCATGGAAAGTGAAGATAGTTCATGGTTATGGTCACTGGACTCCTGATGGTGGGGTCTTCAGCGAGCAGGGCATGAAATAATTCTTGTGCTTTAGTGGAACATTTGGTCCAATGTCCTGGCGGGGCTGTTTGGTTTCCAAAACGTTGCCACTTGATAAAATCTTTGAACAGAGGATCGTCTTTGCGGCCCTTTCCCAAGGAAAATATCCCGTGAATGCAACATACAGAAGTACACCAAAGGCCCATGTATCCATGCTGGGTCGCAAGACTAAAGCTTCATAGCTTTGCAATTGACACAGCTCTGGGGACATGTAGGGAATGATGTGTGACATTGATGACACGAGGGTACCGATGGCTTGTGTCAGGCCGAAATCACTCAATTTAATATGGAAGCAGTCTTTGTCCATGAGTAACACATTATCTGGTTTTAAGTCTCTGTGCACCAGTGAGTGATCGTGCATATATTCTAATGCACTGGTTAACTGTACCGCACAACGCTTCACCATCACTTCTGGAATTCCAACCTGGAAAAGAAGAAACCATTAGATACATGCTGCCTTAATTAGAGAATGTGGCAAACTGAGAGGAAGGGCTGCTCTGCTTTGTTTTTCACCACTCTAAATCGGTAAGCATTTTACTACATACAGCAAACACCTCTTGACTTTTGTGACTACAGCTCTGACTGGTGGAAGCCGCTGATATCTATTGCTGGAAGTCTGAGAGCCTCGTTCAGTGTCTTCTACACTTATATTGAGAAGTGACTTCCAGTCTGCCCGGCAAACACTGCAACAATTCAGCCAGTAACCACTCCGGTCACGTGGTGCAAAGGAAGAACGGGATAAGCAATGGGAATAGCAGAAGATGGCTATTCTGTGTTTTACTAAATACAGAGAACGTGCCTTACTGATAACTATCTAGTGGTGAAATAAAGAACCCAGAGTGGTAAATTTAATTTAGAATACGGATTTCCAACTGACTCTATAGTTCAGTGTTCCCCCAACTAAAGTTCTCAAGAGCCACCAACAGTGCATGTTTTCTGTATTTCTGTAGTAATTGTATATGTGATTTAATTAGCTGAACAGATGGTAATTCCACCCGTGCAATACCACTGAAATCATGATCTGGGGTTGGTGCACACTGTTATTAGGAATTGTGCATCCACTAGTGCAATGTGCCAAAAGAGGCAATAAGGAGTCTTGAAAGAACTAGGGGTTGCAGGTTGGAGAACACTTTTCTAGGTATCTAAATCAGCTGTAAAAATGAGAAATGCCACTCCTTACCACACGTCAGAATATTTAAAAAAAAATCTCTGCCCAAGATTCTACAGCTACATATTCAAAAACACTTTGTGATTGTGAAATGCTTACACTGGGTTTGATTAGCGAATGGAGAGTTCCAGCAGGGGCCAAATCCTGAGTCAGGACATAGAAATACTCCGAGTCCACGTAGATTGGGTGGGTGAAGATGATCCCTTCGTGACCCGATAAGGTGATGGACACACAAAGCTCATGGAGGAAACTTTGTTCCTTTGTCTTCCTCTTCTTCATTAGTTTAAGGGCCACGTGAGTTCCTGATTTTAAAAAAATTGTTTAGATGAAATAAAATTAAAAACAAAAACAAATACGAAGTAGAGAATGGGTCTTATTTTAAATATTGGTATTTAACCTCTTATTACATATATATTCCTTGAGCTCATATTAGTTTTGGAGCACTAAGTGACCTATGTCATGCTGATCACACGGTTCAGCTTCTGTATTGGTGTGATCATCTGCAGGAGCCTGAGCAATTATACACAACCCGGCTGTAACTGAGTACTGATGACCTCCCGATCCTCGCAATTTTACCCGTGATATGCAGCTGTCAGCTGTGTCAGAGGCCCATGGGCTGCTGGTGATGGCGCTCCTCATCGGCCACCCTGTAGGGCAATGGTAGATGGCGGTAGGTGTCTATAGGGCTGGTGTTGGTGGGAATCTGCTAGTCAGGTACAAACCATGATTTGTAATATTTGGCGCTGTATGGGGAGTGATATGTAGAGCAAGGGAGCAGGGCGTCACATATTAAATTTCCCTTGGAGGACTAATAAATATTGTAAACCTGTTTTTAAATTTTTTTATAGGGATGAAAAAATGAAGAAAACGTCCTCCTCAAATGTGTGAAACCCTTTACAACCATTTGAAGTACCTATACATCCAAGGCTCTGTCTTTTTAATACAGGCTCGCACACAACCCACGTTTTCTCCCTCATGATTCTGCTGATCTGATCAGCCGACGTGCAGCGAACAGACACTGGGGATCTCTGATCTACCCACTGTGGTTAACCAGTTAATTCCTGCTCTCAATGTGACAACTGAATGTAACACTGTCTGGCATGGATCGCAGTATTCCTCACCACAATCAGTGGCCCAGTTACGCGATTGCGAATGGCTGGTGGGTTGTCATGAAAGTGGGGAGTGTTCAGCTGATGACCCCTGTGGCTGTCATGACTCTATTCCTGTGAATGGTGCCATAGAGCCGGCATTCACAGGAGAGCAGCACTTCTGCTGATCCCAGTAATGCTTCAGCACCCCTCTGAACAGGAGAAGTGATTGGACAGTGCAGTAATAATGTGCCCTAAGGGGACTAATAAAATCAATAAAAAGTTTAAAAAAAAGCTAAAATTGTCCCATTGAAAATAAAGCGTGCGTGTATGTTTATTATACATATATATTATGTGTGTCTGTGTGTATATTATATATATATATATATATATATATATATATATATATATATATATATATATATATATATATATACACAATTATAATATAATATAAAATATATATATATATATATATATATATATATATATATATATATATATATATATATATATATATATATATATATATATACACACATATATACACAATTATAATATAATATAAAATATATATATATATATACACATATATACACAATTATAATATAATATAAAATATATAATTATAATTTTATATTATAATTGTCTATATGTATATATGTGTATATGTATATATTATATATTAATAATCACCAAAAATCGGCCTTGGTAAGATATGAATAATATGGGAATTATATGTAATAAGGTGGTCTCCTAACATAAGGAAAAAATTCCACCACCCACTTGTTCATAAATACAATGGATATTCTGATCTATGTCAACACACAAACCAACTCACAAAAAGATCAGATAGCAGCAATTAGTGTAAGAAAAATCTTTATTTAACAATAAAAAATGTAGAAGGAAAGGAGGGGGTGTAGTAACAGGGAGGATACACAAGATGCCATACCAGAGCAGCTGAGAGCAGAGAAGTGTGCAACGTTATGGAGAAGCCACAAAGCAACCTTGTTAAGAAGTAAAGGGGAAGCAAGCAAGTATTATTGAATTATATTCAGGCAGGGTCCCAAGACAGAATAATACAAAGGGCATCAAATGGTGGCAATCAAGTATTAGCGATAAGCACACATACTCACAGCTGGAGTGGCGCCAAGTCCCATCCGACGCGCGTTTCAGCGTCAGCCTTCGTCAGGGAGGGGTGCGTGGCGACATACCGGCAGGGTAAGTGTATTTATGTAAAGATCCAGCCAATCACTATCCGGATCAAGTAGACGGCGCATGCGCTGTGCAGATCGGCACAGAGCCCAAGCAGAAAGGACGCGTCATCGTCGCTTGGCAACCGGAGTCGTCCCACTATGAGTCACCGCCACACGTGACAAAAAGGTCACGTGACGCGATGATGTCAGAGGGGCGAGTACGGAGCTCGGACAATACAGATACGCCCACTGCGTGAGCGCTGTCCGGAGACCGCGCATGCGCTGTAGATCCGGATAAACCAAGACATGAAGTATATTATAAACTGGTGCTTATTACCCAGGGAGTATATACATTAGTCAGAGCAAACAAGGAATGCATATATACATTAATCGGAGCAAATAGAAAAGAATATAATTCATCAGTTTAAGATAAATAGTTCCTATATATATATTTAAGAAAACATACATATATACATATACATATATACATGTGTATACACAAAAAGCATACATGGTGTAAATATTAAAAATATATATATACACATGCAACCCTGCAAGCTTATTAAAAATCTTTCATACATATAAAAGAGAAGCATCATGAAAAACAAAGGAAAAAAGAAAAGCAAGTGATAAAATGTGAGAAAACAGGCTCACTGAATAAAGTGTATAAAATGTATAAACTAAGTTTTTTCTTCAACTAAATATAGCTGTATAGAAAAAGATATAAAAAATTGTATGGCTATAATTGTTGCAGTGTAGGGGTGAAAACAAGTGTATGAATGTGTAAGGAGATCCGTGTAAAATAAATAAATGTATTGAGAAAGTGAATGCGACCTGAAGAAAAGACAGTGGCAAATGGACAGAGTGCATACACATACAAGAAATAGTGCAATAAATGTGAATAATAAATATTATAAATATGTTAAAACATAATGATTCTTGAAAAGATATATGAAATGCGATCAAATTTGAAACAAATTCCTGACCTAATATAACTTTCAAAGTATATTCTGGGTCCACCGATGATATGAAAAAAACTCTTGTCCTGGGAGTAATCATAGGCTGGATGAGAAAAAAGCAGGAAACATCATGATGTAGAAAACACTATAAAAAGAAAAAGAGGTTTAGTGAGATACTAAATAAAATATGAAAAAACCCTTTTAAAAAACAGAGAAAATCCCTGCCAAATATGTACTGATGATCAGAAGGATAAAAACAAGACAGAGAAAAATGTTGCAATACATAGAATGTGCATACATATACATACAATATGTATATATACACGGATACACATCTACGTATATATGCATATAAATACATACAAGCACATAGGTTGTAAATGCAGAGACCAATATTACATCAAGGAAACCAAGGGGAAACTTTTTACAGGAATGATGTAAAACTAAGGTTTTCATTTAACCCTTTTGGATGTATGGTATCTAAGGTCCAGATCCAGCGACTTTCACATTGGGCCAATTTTTTGGCCACATTCCCTCCACGAATATTCATAGGGACATGGTCAATGCCGCGGACTTTCAATTGTGTTGAGTCACACTGATGGAATTTTCTGAAGTGTTTCGGAATCGTCTTAAGTGACTCAATGTCGTCCTCATTTTCCGCCGCTATGATGTCACGAATGTGTTCCCTTACACGTACTTTTAGGGCACGTGTAGTCAAACCCACATAAATTTTCCCACAAGGATAGGTGGCCTGATAGATTACAGCTGTTGTAGTGCATGTAATATGGTGTGTGATGGTATACGTCACCTGTCCACTTGAATTTGGGAAAGACGTGGCTCGCTCAATATTAGGGCAGGCCACGCATCTCCCACAGGGAAAACAGCCCCAATTAGTTCGTATCTTAAGGTCAAAAATTGGCTTTTTTGTAGGTTGGTAGTGGCTAAAGACCAGCATATCCTTCAAATTCTTGCTCCTCCTAGCTGTGACACTAGGATTTGGTGAAAGATACTGACTAAGGGATGAATCTGAACGCAGAATCGGCCAGAATTTCTCTATACTTTTCCTCATTACATTCCATTGTGAGTGGAACGTTGTAATAAATCTGACTTGTTCTTTTTTCTGTTTGTCCTGTTTGGTGTACAGTAGGGTTTGTCTGTTGTTGTTGTTGCCTGCTCTAATGCAGGCTGTGTTGATATTTTTCCTACTGTAACCCCGTTCGAGAAATCTTTTCTTCATAAGATCCGCCTGTTTCCAAAAATCTGAATCAGTGGAGCAAACTCTCCTTAGGCGTAGGAATTGTCCTACAGGAATCCCTCTAAACATCTGTGGGGGGTGTGAGGAAGTCGCGTGTAACAAAGAGTTCACCTCCGTATTCTTCCTAAACATATCCGTTTGGATTTGGTTTTTCTGATCTCTTCTTATTACAACATCCAAAAAATTGATTTCCTTCATGTCGTATTTATATGTAAAGCGGAGGTTGTATCAGTTTACATTTAAAGCTTCAAAAAATATCCTTAATTCTTCAGCATTGCCCCTCCAGATGATGAAAATATCATCAATGTACCGGGCCCAAAATATGACCCGGTCCATTGATGAATCACCATCCGAGAGGAACAGCTCCCTCTCCCACAGCCCCAGGAAAAGATTTGCATATGATGGGGCACAGGCCGCCCACATTGCTGTTCCCTGGAGCTGTAGGTAGAAAGCATTGTTAAAGATGAAAAAATTATGCGTCAAGGTGAAGTTCAATAATTCCAATAGAAAATCAGTAAAGCCAGTCTCCATATTACTCATTTCTAAATAGAAAGAGGTGGCTCTAATACCATCTTGGTGACGAATGGAGGTATAAAGCTCCTCTAGGTCGCACATCACCAAGAGCATGTCATCTTCAATATAAACCTGATCCAATATATATACACAATTATAATATAATATAAAATATATAATATATATATATAATTTTATATTTGTCTATATATATATGTATATATGTGTATATGTATGTGTGTGTATGTGTATGTGTATATATATATATATATATATATATATATATATATATATATATATATATATATATATATATATATATATATATATATATATATATATATATATATATATATATATTACACATACACTTATAATAAAAAAAAGTTATGGCTCTTGAGTCTTTGAGGTAGAGAAGGAAAAAAACAAACTAAAACTTGTAATAGTCGGGTGGTGAATGGGTTAATCTGGTAGCTTACAAAAACAACCCTGATTTTTCATCTGGCTGCAGTTACTTGAACACTATAAATATATATTAAAATATATATTATACATATAAATAAAATTATATCTATTTTATATGGAATTTATTATATTATAATTTAATAATCATTATATGACAGTATTTTTTTGTAACTGTTTACAGGATAAATAGTGCTAGACAGAAAACAAAGCTAAAACTAAATATTTTCCTGCAAAAAAAAACATCCTCCTACACTTACAAGAAATTTTAAATAAACCTGTATGAGGTTTGTGTTTTTTTTTTTTTTTTTGTTTTTTATTGAATTGTAGTTTAGAGTATTTAGGTGCATACAACGTATTGCCTAACACCAATATGGGGAGAAATTAAAGAACCCCCCCACAGTAGATCTGCCAGTGTTTACTTGGTGCAGGATATGAAGGGCAGAAAACTTAAAACTGGCAAATGGTTTGTTTTTTTTTTCTAGGAAAAGTTTAGTGATTTATATAAATCCCCAAACGCTGCCAGACAAATGTAACTCCCCCAGAAATACCAAAGTGCTTATATAGCGATGACCAAAGAAAAAAAAAATATTCTGGCTCTTAATTAAAATGACCATGGGAAAGTAAAAATTGGTTTTCCCTTTAAAATGGGCACATCCAGAAAAAATAAATAAAAAATTGGTTTTCATATTATATAATGGGATTTGAACTTTATACAAAATTGTAACTTTTACAAAAAACTGTATGATTGTGTCTATGGCTTTCAGAAATATTGAATAGACTTTAGAAGAAGCCATAAAAAATGACTACTTCTCACGTGTAATGTTGGACTCACCGGTTTTCTTCTCCATAGCCATGACCACTCTGCCGTAGGTGCCGCTGCCCAGAGTCTCCAAAATCTGGAAATCCTTCTCGCTGGTCTTGGGGAGCTGAAATGATCCAGTTGCTTCCATTGTAGCTTAGTATGGTTTTTGTTTTACATCAAATCTATCACGAAAAGGAAAATGCGAGATGTGAGATGACATTTGCTGTAAAATCCAAAACTGGAGCGGTACAGAATGAATATCACAATTTCACACACACTATACATATTGCAAGTTGGCCGAGGGTTGGAAAGATTTCAGTATGAAGACGTCTATAGACCTTTTACATAGCGATTAATGGGGAGAGGGGAATGAGCTGTTATCACCATTGGTTGCTCATCTCCAGAATAAAGGATGAGACATATTAAAACCAATAAGTCCCATTCTTGTCCCAATTCTCCCCGGTGTCAGATCAGGAATATCACCATACATACTAGATTACTAGATGGTCCCAAATCATTGGGTTTGGTAAATATTCATCTATAGAGTAAATCATACCTGGGCAATGTAGAGTCAGTTGGGTTTTCTCAAGTTGATTCTGATGCAATGTATCCGGAGAGCAGCAATCTCACTATTAGTGAAGTCACTTCTCTAGGAGTTGGGTGCAATGAAGACCTTGTAGGAAAGATTCACATCACAAATGTGTGCAGTGATCCAATGGTCTTATCAGGACACCCTGACCAAGAGATGGCCCTTCCTACCCCTTCCATAGACAATGGGATAAATGGCCGTCTAGTCATATGGTAATGAAGATCTCCCCTACATCACCAGTCTATTGTATGGGAAGTTCATGAGCAGATCAGGTATAAAGGACGTCTGGGTGGAGGCCACAATTTGTTCTTTCCAGTGTCTGCTAATTGTTGACTTGGCCAACATTTTTTCAGATGCATTTTTCTCGCATAATGCGGTTTTTACATGACAAACGACACTAAAATATCCAAAACACTGAAGAAAATTACATACTGTTTGTCTAAATGTTCTGTCAACCATCTCGTTACTTAAGGGTACCTTCACACTTAGCGATGCAGCAGCGATCCGACCAGCGATCTGACCTGGTCAGGATCGCTGCTGCAGCGCTACATGGTCGCTGGTGAGCTGTCAAACAGGCAGATCTCACCAGCGACCAGTGAACAGCCCCCAGCCAGCAGCGACGTGCAAGCGACGCTGCGCTTGCACTGAGCCGCCGTCTGGAAGCTGCGGAGACTGGTAACTAAGGTAAACATCGGGTATGGTTACCCGATGTTTACATTAGTTACCAGCGCACACCGCTTAGCTGTGTGTGCAGGGAGCTGCGCACACTGAGCGCTGGCTCCTTGCTCTCCTAGCTACAGTACACATCGGGTTAATTAACCCGATGTGTAATGCAGCTACATGTGCAGAGAGCAGGGAGCCGCGCACACTGCTTAGCGCTGGCTCCCTGCTCTCCTAGCTGCTGTACACATCGGGTTAATTAACCCGATGTGTACAGCAGCTACATGTGCAGAGAGCCGGAGCCGGCAGCACAGGCAGCGTGAGAGCTGCAGAGGCTGGTAACTAAGGTAAATATCGGGTAACCACCTTGGTTACCCGATGTTTATCTTGGTTACAAGCTTACCTCAGCTGTCAGACGCCGGCTCCTGCTCCCTGCTCGCTTCATTTGTCGCTCTCTCGCTGTCACACACAGCGATCTGTGTCATAGTGGGACAGCGCCTTTGAAGAAAACGAACCAGGGCTGTGTGTAACGAGCAGCGATCTCGCAGCAGGGGCCAGATCGCTGCTCAGTGTCACACACAGCGAGATCGCTAATGAGGTCACTGCTGTGTCACAAAAAGCGTGACTCAGCAGCGATCTCGGCAGTGAGCTCGCTGTGTGTGAAGCACCCCTAAGCCTTGCGAAAATTTGCATCCGGCTTTTTAAAGACAATGACCAAAGTTTTCTTTATCCTGAGAGGTCACCAAAGAGAAGTGATAACCTGAACCCACAAAACAATCTATGGTGTCTACAGGGGACATTATTTGTTATGGGGGCATCACTGCTTTATTGGTGGCACTCAGAATTACTTATAGTAGGGGAGTACTTAGGGGAGTACTATCCTGTGATTGTCTAATCGCTTATGCTTTATACAGCGATGCCACTGCATTTTTGTATATAGTAAATATCACGTCTGTTTCCGGTACGTGTGACATCTGTTTTCACATGTACTTGAGACACTGGCACACGTAGATCCATTAAAATCAATGGGTCTGTGCACACGTTTGTGTTTTCACATGGAATGTGTGGAGCATACGTGTCTTTGTGCTCCACATGTAGATATGTCCGTTTTTTTTCTCCGGCAGCACGGCTGTCATGTGGACCATACACTGATTTAATCCGTGTGACACGTACTGGAGAAAATGCGTGTCTGTGAAATAAAATGCTTTTTCTGAACTCTCCTGTCTCCAGTGCTGCTGTCTCTGCCGCTGCTGTTACTTGCTTCTGGGCCTGCTCATTATGCTCTTTGCATAGTCACTGCACCTTGGACAGGAAGCAGCAGCGTTGGGCACAGCAGCACCATGGACGGGTGAGTATATAGGTTCCTGCTATCCGTGTGCCATGTGGATAGCAGTGACAGCACATGCTGAAAAAACACACACACACACACACACACACACACACACACACACACACACACACACACACACACACACACACACACACACACACACACACACACACACACACACACCACAGACTTTAACAATTTTTTTTTTTTATTTTTTAATAAACCTTTTCCAAGTCCTCTGGTAGGTATGGCCTCACCATCAGATATTTGGGGTATATTGTAGGAATAATCCATAATGTCCTCTTATGATCTGTGTGAGCTGTTATTGATTCGAGCAGAGGTCTCAGTCAAAACCCCGGTGCCGACATTGCATATTGACATGCGCACAAAGTGGGGGGGGGGAGGAATTGTCAGTTTCAGTGCAAACTAGAGGTGAAACCAAAAAGAATCTGACAGCAAGACATCCCAGATATGTAAGTGTCCACAACATCCATCCCTCATGAGGTAATGAGCTGTAAACGCACCATGGACTCTTTGTTGCTCCATCCTGGGGGCGAGACATGAAAGGTTTCACTATTTTCCTTTTGTTTGTCTTCCAGGATTGAGGGAAAGCCTGCTTTTTGCAGGAAGAGATGTAGTTTTCAGTTACATCATCAGTTTGACAGTACAAAATACTGAATGTGAATATGCGAAAAAAAATTCCTAGTAGGATGATATAGAAAAATAGATTCCAAAAAGCAAATGGCAGAATAACTTCATACTGATCTGTGGATTCATTCTGCGCCAAACGTCTATAAATTAGTCCCTCATAGAAGCCAACAGCCCACCGATAGGGATAGAGGTCACTGCCAGGGCCCATAGATCCCACAGGCCAGCGTCTGCGGGCACGGCTCCTTAGGCCACATCCAGTCGGGAGCGGACTCCTGAGTTCCAGACTAGGAAGTCCACCATTCACAAAACTAGTGCAGAGGAAAAGGATAGAGACCACCAGCCCAGGTTGGGGATCCGAATGCAACCGGCTGCGGCGCCGGCTACCAGCACCTTGGTTTACCAAAGACTCGTGTGATTCATTGACTATGAGTAACAAAACATCCCCTTGCTGTCGCTATACCCTGCACAAAGACACTGGGTCCTGGGGCAACCATCCCTACCCACGGAGGGGTTAACATCCAGCTGCCACAACATCTCTCCCGGGTGGCCATAACAGCAGCGGTGGTGTCCTACCTTACCACACACCGTGGGTGGCGTCACGAACTTAATACGCCTAACCTGTACATAAATGTTCCCCTTTTTTTATTCGGCGTGTCTGCGAGACCCCCGGGTCCGGAGACCCTCGAGCCACCCCCTTATGGATCCGAGCAGCGGCGGCTGCTGCCACGGGGGCGGCACAACAGCACCGCATCCTAAATGTTATGCAAGTGTCGCGGGCGGCGGGGCGCTGCGCTCACTAACACTCGGGTCCGGCGCTGCTGCTGCTGCTCGGTGGCTCGAGCGGTGGGCCGGATCCGGGGCCTCAAGCAGCGCTCCCCGCCCGTGAGTGAAATGGGAGGCTTGGTTTGGGGATTTAGTCCGTGACGCCACCCACGGTTGTGGTGAGGTTGGGACACCACCACTGCTCTGGACGGGGATCCCGGGAGCGATGACAGGGAGCAGCCGAGATGTTTCTCTCCCCTCCGTGGGTAGGGAGTTTTGATGGTCCCGGGGCCCGGTGATGGGGACTGTAAGGTGGATGGCGGGGTTTGGCGAGGTGCAGGGTCGCTGAGGCGGCAGCGCAGTGCCAGGCGGCACGGTGGTACTCAGCCAATGACGCAGACTGAGTCTCTGGTAAAACAAATGGCTGCATGGACGGGTCCCGCAGCTGGCTGCGATGGTCACTCGGGGTAGGTTGGCGGTGACTGTCTCTCCCTGCACCTGTGATGTGTTTTTGGCTCCGATGGCTTCCCACCGGTAACCCACTCCCCAGCGGTGTATTTGCCAGAGGAGCCCCTTTTTTGCCCGCAGGCTCTGGCCCTGGGAACTCTAGCTGTGGCGGTAGCTGTATTTCCCTTCACGGTTGAGCGGTTGCCTTCAGTCGGGTCTTTGCTGCTGAGAAACCCCGGAAGTTCCCGTCGCTGACTGATTTGACCGGTTTAACGGCGACTCCAAGCCTGGTCGGGGTCCGTAGGCCCTGCCGAATGGTCCTGGCTTCTCTTCGCTCCCCGGTTCGGTACCAGCGGGCCACCGCCCGTCCCCGGTCCTCACGGTTGTGCGTCAATCTGCCTCGCCTGCAGACGGTCACCACCGTCTGCCAACCTTGCTCTTGAGTGCCCGGGCCACGTACCCGGACACAGTCAGTCTGCTCTTGCTCCTCCACTACTACTTCTCGCTCCTTCACTTCCACTCTCCCTAACTCAACTCTCTTCCTTTCCCGCCTCCAGGACAGTGAGCTCCTCGGTGGGTGAGGCCAACCGCATGGCCCCGCCCCACCTGGTGTGGACATCAGCTCCTGGAGGGAGGCAACAAGGATTTGTGTGTGTGACTGATGTGCCTAACCGGGGTGTTTTGTAGTACCTGTGACGTCCTGGCTTGTCCAGGGCGCCACACAAGTGTCCACAACATCCAGCAGTCATGGGGTAATGAGCGGTAAACGCCCCATTGACTCTCTATTTCGGATTCCCTCCCTGATTTTGAGTTGTTTGTAGCCAGTGAGCACAAGTGTTTTTTCCTGTAGAGGAAGAGGAGTGGAAAGGCATGCTGTGAAACCCCTTTTTCAAAGTGCAAACTGGAGCTAGGAAAGACCTCATATAATTTTTGATGGACATAGAAATTAGGGAGATAATAAAAGAGGCCCCTTTTCATATTTTGCTTGACACCACCATGCTGCTGTGATTTCTGGGGATTCCCCAATCCATTTTTTTATGTGCTGATATAACACCCGGGGTCGATGGGGGTTTTTCACCCGACACGTCGCCGGGCTGGGGGGTGCAGATCCTGTGTGTCATCACGGGCTGGCCTGGCCTTCGTGACCTCGAGACGTTCAGGAGGGAGGGAAGGCGGTGGACGGGAGGAAGGATGGAGGATGGTGGTGTTAGTGACGGTTAGGAAAGTCTTTTTATGATCGTGACGCCACCTGTGGTACGCGGCCAGGGATGGGCTGCCTCTGCGGGTGCTGCTCTCTGGGGCTGATTGTGAAGGTGGGATGGTGTCTCTCCGCACAGGCGGAGCGGGATTACCCCGGAGAGGATGGACAGACGAGGGTGGTGGTAGTCCCCGTTGTTACCGCAGCGCTGGGCAACAGCAAATGAAAGGCAGAGACAGGGGCTGTGGTTCCAGGCCTTTTACTCACTGATAGTTCAGAGGCTGCCACAGAGTACTGATCTTTGCCACGATGGGCTCAAGCCGATGCCAGATCCATGGAAGGTTAAGTCCGGTGTGTCAGCCTATGGGCCCTTCCTCCTTTGAGGCACTAAGTATCGGATGCCCGTGGCATGAAGCACTTGGGGACTCCAATGTCAGTAAAGTGTCCCTTTCTGCTTCTCCCCAGCAACAGTGTTGAATGCCTTGGCCCACAGAGCTGCTCGCGGCACATCCGCTATACTGTGTCTATAGCTGTTCTCCTCGTTGTAGTTGTATGTTCCAAGCTGTTGTCCCCAGCCACTGCCACCAGCTGGTTCGCTACTCTCACTAGGTCAACCTGCTCTTCCCACTGTGTGCTCTGGAGTCCCGGCTCCAGTGGATCGGGGAGCCCCTGGTGCAGTGGCGTCCTGTAAACCCACTACTGTAGTGACCCCCCCTACTGTGACCCGCCCCTGGCCCGGTCCCCATTGGGGAGGGCAACCCACTGGTACTGTGTGACTGTTGGTGGAAACTGGTACCGACCTTACCTGGACCCGAGACAAGTACGACACCCTAATGGGGGTGCACTACCCTGTAGTGCCTAAAGCCACAGCGGCACCACATTTCCGAGTCAAGACCATTGTCTCATCATACACTGCCCCTAAAGCTGCTATGGGCCTATGGTAGCGGTGTAGCACAGAGGGAGTTACTGGGGCTGTTGCTTATGGTGGAAAATGTTTAACAGCACAAAACAAAAAATATTATAAAGTAGCAGTGACATTGAAGAAAAGGATCCGGCATAATCTTCTGGTAGTTGTAATCATTTTTTTTTTCCCGAACACGTGATAGGGAAGAATAATAAAACCTGACGCATTTCGTGTGCATTACACACTCTTAATCATAGTATATTTTCAATAGCTCAACTTATTCATTGGCTACTCTAGGTATAAATCTACTAACAAGATGTGTGTACACCGTATTTTACATTTAATTTTTATTATGCCAAATTGGATTGGTTTTATAAAGAGTTTTGGTTTGTTTTGTTTGTTTTTTGTTGTTCTTTCACAAACTCCTGGATGACATTGTCTCAGGACTCTTGATCACTAAAATCCATTTCCAACCTGTGATAGTTTCCAGGTGAAACTAAAGAATTCGGGATGTTCCACATGACCACGGGTATGGTCAAGTCATTAATGAAGACTTTAAATAACCCCCCCACCCCACCCTTACCTTCCCTGAAATAAACAGACTGCACACCAATATGGATTTTATTGGCCACAGCAGCCTTTTATTGTAACAAAACATAACATAAATAACAGAGGACCACCCTCCGGTTCTGTTGAGTATATTTGAGCCCCAAATCTGCCGACGGGTATTCTACCCAAACTGTAGCCAGACTGATGTTTTACCCCCAACCACTCAAGCATCGGCTCTGAGGCACCAGTTAACAAACAACCTGGCCTCATCTGAACACACGCCCCCAACCCGCAGCCCACCAGGCCTACCACGGTATTCTTCTACTCGCCGGCATATAAAGAGTCCACAAGAGGGGTCCAGAACCATACGGGTTCCCCCACTCCCACACAGTTACGACACAAACCCCAAATTCCAATTTTGAGGACCCTCCTCCCAATCGCTATGCTGCTATTACAAGAAGGTAAAAATTGGGAGGGTGGATGGGAGATTGTTCCGTTTTCTGTGCCGAAAATGGATACCCCCACTAACTACACCCACAATGCACAATTCAAAATATTCTTTCCGCTCCCTCTAAATATCTTTAACCCCTGCTTAACCCCAATCACTCATTCCCCCTTTTATTCCCGTCCTAACCTAGTCATGTCTGCCTCCCTTTTAAGGCTGGGCCCAGTACGGCCTCTTTATGTAGCCACAGGTTAAACCCTATGGGAAAGAAAGGATCTCTGCTGCTAAAAATCAACAAGAGAAGTGCCTTGAACTGTGTATGAAAACATTAGATATTTCACAAAAACGTCATGTTTGTCAGCTTTCTAGAAGCCATCATATATTAAGGGGCAGGTGTCCGTCCTCAGTCATCCCTTCCAAGTGTTGGGTAGAAGCAATACTCCGGCAGCCCTACCCAACACTAGAATAGACCCCGGGACCTCAATACTTCTGTTTTTAGATTTTATTCGATTGTTCAAGTTTTATACCTGTTCTTAGTATAAAACATTGCACCTGTTCTATAGCAGAGGTTTATTCACCTGTGATGGGCAATGTTTCGACTCCCACAAATGTCTGTGAGAAATATCTGAAAGCTGAAACGTTCCATCACATGGGAGAATAAACCACTGCCGGAATTTACCTCAGTTTATTCAGTTTCTGCCATTTTATGGTTACAAACCAATCTGAGATAAATAGATGGAGATCTCCTCTCATATTTCTATGTTATGTTTGTATTTGGATATAAAATGAACCGGTCACTAGATTGGAAGGAGCGTAACAGAAACCTCCACCCAGAAAAGCTTCTATTGGGCTTTGGCCCCACATCTGTACCGTAACAAAAACACACACGAAATTTTGGGTGAAATGGGTTGGCCCCAGCTTTATTAAGCAATAGAAAATTAACCTCTGTCGATGCCCCTTTATTCAGAACTTTGTCATTATTCTTAATTACAGAAGGCCAACAGCCGATTATACAGCAAGGCTTGTACACCAGACATAACCCGGCATGGGAGAAAACAGCCCTGCGGTGACAATATAATTATTGATTTTATATAACGCTATTAATTCCGCAGCTTTAGATTGTGAGCCCCAATGGGGACAGTGTTGGCAATTTATGTAGAGTCCCTAACTGTATGTCTTTGTAGTGTGGGAGGAAACCGGAGAACCCGGAGTAAAGCCAGGCAAACGCAAGGAGAACATACCAACTCCTTGCAGATGTTGTCCTTGGTGGGATTTGAACCCAGGACCCCAGCACTGCAAGGCTGCAGTGCTAACCACTGAGCCGCCACAAGACTGCAGGGCTAACCACTGAGCCACCTTGCCGCCCTGACAATATTAACATCCATATGTATGTACATAAGTATCTGTAGAAATCCCACCATTGAGGGAGGGTGGGTGTCTTCCTTCCACTGCTGGTAAAGATGGCCGAATGTCCTCTCGCTCCTCTGTACCCCTTCTTTTAACAAAGAACCTCCATATCCTTGGGAAGCCCCTTTACTTTCCCGCATTTTTTTTTAACCCCTTCTCACTTCCTTTACAGTCCTAGGCCCTTTTCTTAGTTCAGATCCTGTTCGGAAATTGCAGTCTGATCTGCAGGCCCCGTGTTTTATAGAGCGGTGGGAGTGGTGGAGATTGCTGTGTAGTTTTAAAACTTGGAATAACTGGTGGTTTGAATCTTCTGCTCTTTCTGGGATTTTCTGTCCAGTATTTGACCCCCTCTGACTGCTTTCTAGTTATAAATGTGCAGAAAGATCCAGCAGTGATTGGGCCGAATACTGGACTAAAAATCCCAGAAAGATTACGATGCCGGATGCACTGAATCTAATAACAAAAGTATACAGCACTTTACTCCCCTCCCCTGCTCTATGATTTAGAGCCTGCAGATCGGACTGAATACTCACTGTGACTGGTTTCTCTTTTTTTTTTTTTTTTTTTTTTTTTTTTTTTTACATGATTTACTTAAATGTCTTCCAAAAAAAATAACATGAGAACAATGGATGTTATAGAAGTAGAATTTTATTCTGGTAGTTTCCTGGTACAGGGCAGATGTGGTAATAGCTGTTACTTACGTGGTGGGTGTATTTTAGTTCTGCCCCTCATCTGCCTGAAGTTGAGGATGATGATGACTTTCTCTGTCCTTTCCAATTTACTGGTTACATGGTTATTACTGACACGCACCGAGCAAACTGAACCGGACAGGGGGAAGTCTTCATGTTATGTCCGAAGGTTCCCATACCTGCCCCCCACTTCTAATGTCCATGGGGATTAAAAAAAAGAGGGGAAAAAGGAAAATCAAAGTTACATTTTGTATCCAAAGTGCATGATAAACATTAGTATTTTGAACCGGACATGATCTATTTTATATTTGAAGTCAATTAAAACTTTACAAAAACTTTTGGCCAATTTTGAGATCAATAAAAGTTTTCTGGATCACTTTGAGAAAGATGAGCCTTAATTTGCAATGTGCACTGATGACTTACCAGAGCTGGAAATTGTCTGTATCAGGTGTCAGATTCCTTTTTAATGTGTCCGATCTGTGGTGTCTGTGGATGTGATTTTTATCTGATGTTTTTGGCTGACGTGCCGCAGTATTTCGGAAACCTACTTTAAAAGTCATGGTGAAGTCCCTGGCGATTTCTTGCCAGTGACTGACAGGACTCTCCTATACGTGTATACTTTCAATCCAAGGCAGATGGCAGGAACCAAGGCTAGTCGTACTTTAAAAGCTGCCGGGGACTGATCTGTGCTGTAGTCTAGTTGGATAGGCAGGTATCCGGTGGCTTTGTCCCACCAACTGCCCTGGATTGACAGGTCTCTCTCTATGTACACGAATATGGAGACCTGTCAATCCAGGGCAAATGTTCGGCAAAGTCACCTGGTGGCATTCAAAGTAGGACTAGTCACACAGGCGCATCCCCGGCATGTATTGGGATCACTTTAATATTTCGCTTGATCTCTAAGCACCAGAGCTTTACCACACACGTATTGCACAACTCTGGTCAACTGTAACACATACTTCGCCATCACCCTACTTATTGCCATGTTATAAGTGAGATGGCGGTACGTTGGTGGTTTCCTCGAATACTTTGCAACAGATTTTTAATTAAGAAAACTATATATTTTTTTTTCATGTAAGAAAACTACAAATTACAAAGTTTAAAATTATACACAGGCCTCTATTATTGGAGCTTTTTGTGACCTGGCTCACCTACCTCTTGATCAGACGTTCGACCCATCTCCTTGAGTGAGTAAATGTCCTTCTCCTGGGTTTGGAAGGAAAGCTGCCCCCATTGCCACCTGGAAAATGGTAATTCTGGTATTTAGATCAATGAGACTTAAAGGGTTATTTCAATCTACAATATCCTCATCAAATAAATACATCAAAATATGTAGTGTAATAAGATTAGCAAACCCCTCCAATGAGAGATGTGGTATAGCTCTTCAGATTCACTGTCATTACTTCATGGTCAGGGATTTGCAGGACCTTAACTATCCATAGGTGTGAAAACTCATATAGTCACAGCCAGTTAGTTGCTAGTGGTCATAACCATGGATACCTAAGGTCCTGCAATGCCCTGAACATGAGGTAAGTGACAGTATATCAGGAAAACTATACTACATTTCTAATCGTAGGTATATGCTAATAATGATAATTTGGAGATACGGTATGTATACCCCTTTAATATTATTCCAGGAAATGAAAATGTACTTCTAAAAGGAGTACAAGGAAATGATGTTAAATTAATGACTATAGCAAACTTTAGTTAATTGTTACTCTAAATGGTATTGACCACATTTTTTTTTTTTTTATGTATACTGGGTTTAGGGTCTTGTTTCTTTAGGGCCATAGAGATGTAATTGAGGAGTCTCTTATCAGGTTAACCAACATCCCAACCCAGTTTACTTGGGTTCCTATCCAAGAAATCAATCGTTCTTGATCCATAAGAAAGCTACATTTAGTGTAAGCTGAGATATCTACACAATCTACGCAAGTTTTAATATAGGGAGCTAGATTTCTCATCCTAAAACTGCTAATATAACGAAGAATAAAGGCCATTTACATAACGGGACTTTAAACCAAGCAAAATGAACTGGGCAGGGAGAAGTGTTTGGGTTTCTGCTGGGTCTTTACACAAGCCTGCCCACCACATCTTCCATCAATGGGGGTTTAAAAACACACAAATTCATATCTACATTTATATCATGACATTTACACTTAGGCCCAGCTGTAATTTAGAACCCAAGACAAATTTGACAGTAAGTATAATGGAAGACTAGAAGCTCTCAACATATTTACCTTGGAAGACTTAAGCGATCTCCACTTCAGATCCCAAATGAAGTTCGGCGTTGTCAGACTAAACCAGAACAGTGTTACTGGAGCTAGAAACTGCTTCCACGGAGCCATCAGCTATTATGATGCATTCGATGTCCCCTCTGTCCTCAATCACAATGTACTCATCTTCTCCTTCAATGACTATGAATTTATTGTCCAAATTTTCCACCTCAACACGGTCTTCCACAGTTTCCAGAGAATTGTCAGGCATGTCTTCTCCCCATGGAAAGTGAAGATAGTTCATGGTTATGGTCACTGGACTCCTGATGGTGGGGTCTTCAGCGAGCAGGGCATGAAATAATTCTTGTGCTTTAGTGGAACATTTGGTCCAATGTCCTGGCGGGGCTGTTTGGTTTCCAAAACGTTGCCACTTGATAAAATCTTTGAACAGAGGATCGTCTTTGCGGCCCTTTCCCAAGGAAAATATCCCGTGAATGCAACATACAGAAGTACACCAAAGGCCCATGTATCCATGCTGGGTCGCAAGACTAAAGCTTCATAGCTTTGCAATTGACACAGCTCTGGGGACATGTAGGGAATGATGTGTGACATTGATGACACGAGGGTACCGATGGCTTGTGTCAGGCCGAAATCACTCAATTTAATATGGAAGCAGTCTTTGTCCATGAGTAACACATTATCTGGTTTTAAGTCTCTGTGCACCAGTGAGTGATCGTGCATATATTCTAATGCACTGGTTAACTGTACCGCACAACGCTTCACCATCACTTCTGGAATTCCAACCTGGAAAAGAAGAAACCATTAGATACATGCTGCCTTAATTAGAGAATGTGGCAAACTGAGAGGAAGGGCTGCTCTGCTTTGTTTTTCACCACTCTAAATCGGTAAGCATTTTACTACATACAGCAAACACCTCTTGACTTTTGTGACTACAGCTCTGACTGGTGGAAGCCGCTGATATCTATTGCTGGAAGTCTGAGAGCCTCGTTCAGTGTCTTCTACACTTATATTGAGAAGTGACTTCCAGTCTGCCCGGCAAACACTGCAACAATTCAGCCAGTAACCACTCCGGTCACGTGGTGCAAAGGAAGAACGGGATAAGCAATGGGAATAGCAGAAGATGGCTATTCTGTGTTTTACTAAATACAGAGAACGTGCCTTACTGATAACTATCTAGTGGTGAAATAAAGAACCCAGAGTGGTAAATTTAATTTAGAATACGGATTTCCAACTGACTCTATAGTTCAGTGTTCCCCCAACTAAAGTTCTCAAGAGCCACCAACAGTGCATGTTTTCTGTATTTCTGTAGTAATTGTATATGTGATTTAATTAGCTGAACAGATGGTAATTCCACCCGTGCAATACCACTGAAATCATGATCTGGGGTTGGTGCACACTGTTATTAGGGATTGTGCATCCACTAGTGCAATGTGCCAAAAGAGGCAATAAGGAGTCTTGAAAGAACTAGGGGTTGCAGGTTGGAGAACACTTTTCTAGGTATCTAAATCAGCTGTAAAAATGAGAAATGCCACTCCTTACCACACGTCAGAATATTTAAAAAAAAATCTCTGCCCAAGATTCTACAGCTACATATTCAAAAACACTTTGTGATTGTGAAATGCTTACACTGGGTTTGATTAGCGAATGGAGAGTTCCAGCAGGGGCCAAATCCTGAGTCAGGACATAGAAATACTCCGAGTCCACGTAGATTGGGTGGGTGAAGATGATCCCTTCGTGACCCGATAAGGTGATGGACACACAAAGCTCATGGAGGAAACTTTGTTCCTTTGTCTTCCTCTTCTTCATTAGTTTAAGGGCCACGTGAGTTCCTGATTTTAAAAAAATTGTTTAGATGAAATAAAATTAAAAACAAAAACAAATACGAAGTAGAGAATGGGTCTTATTTTAAATATTGGTATTTAACCTCTTATTACATATATATTCCTTGAGCTCATATTAGTTTTGGAGCACTAAGTGACCTATGTCATGCTGATCACACGGTTCAGCTTCTGTATTGGTGTGATCATCTGCAGGAGCCTGAGCAATTATACACAACCCGGCTGTAACTGAGTACTGATGACCTCCCGATCCTCGCAATTTTACCCGTGATATGCAGCTGTCAGCTGTGTCAGAGGCCCATGGGCTGCTGGTGATGGCGCTCCTCATCGGCCACCCTGTAGGGCAATGGTAGATGGCGGTAGGTGTCTATAGGGCTGGTGTTGGTGGGAATCTGCTAGTCAGGTACAAACCATGATTTGTAATATTTGGCGCTGTATGGGGAGTGATATGTAGAGCAAGGGAGCAGGGCGTCACATGTTAAATTTCCCTTGGAGGACTAATAAATATTGTAAACCTGTTTTTAAATTTTTTTATAGGGATGAAAAAATGAAGAAAACGTCCTCCTCAAATGTGTGAAACCCTTTACAACCATTTGAAGTACCTATACATCCAAGGCTCTGTCTTTTTAATACAGGCTCGCACACAACCCACGTTTTCTCCCTCATGATTCTGCTGATCTGATCAGCCGACGTGCAGCGAACAGACACTGGGGATCTCTGATCTACCCACTGTGGTTAACCAGTTAATTCCTGCTCTCAATGTGACAACTGAATGTAACACTGTCTGGCATGGATCGCAGTATTCCTCACCACAATCAGTGGCCCAGTTACGCGATTGCGAATGGCTGGTGGGTTGTCATGAAAGTGGGGAGTGTTCAGCTGATGACCCCTGTGGCTGTCATGACTCTATTCCTGTGAATGGTGCCATAGAGCCGGCATTCACAGGAGAGCAGCACTTCTGCTGATCCCAGTAATGCTTCAGCACCCCTCTGAACAGGAGAAGTGATTGGACAGTGCAGTAATAATGTGCCCTAAGGGGACTAATAAAATCAATAAAAAGTTTAAAAAAAAGCTAAAATTGTCCCATTGAAAATAAAGCGTGCGTGTATGTTTATTATACATATATATTATGTGTGTCTGTGTGTATATTATATATATATATATATATATATATATATATATATATATATATATATATATATATATATATATATATATATATATATATATACACACAATTATAATATAATATAAAATATATATATATATATATATATATATATATATATATATACACATATATACACAATTATAATATAATATAAGATGGTAAGATATGAATAATATGGGAATTATATGTAATAAGGTGGTCTCCTAACATAAGGAAAAAATTCCACCACCCACTTGTTCATAAATACAATGGATATTCTGATCTATGTCAACACACAAACCAACTCACAAAAAGATCAGATAGCAGCAATTAGTGTAAGAAAAATCTTTATTTAACAATAAAAAATGTAGAAGGAAAGGAGGGGGTGTAGTAACAGGGAGGATACACAAGATGCCATACCAGAGCAGCTGAGAGCAGAGAAGTGTGCAACGTTATGGAGAAGCCACAAAGCAACCTTGTTAAGAAGTAAAGGGGAAGCAAGCAAGTATTATTGAATTATATTCAGGCAGGGTCCCAAGACAGAATAATACAAAGGGCATCAAATGGTGGCAATCAAGTATTAGCGATAAGCACACATACTCACAGCTGGAGTGGCGCCAAGTCCCATCCGACGCGCGTTTCAGCGTCAGCCTTCGTCAGGGAGGGGTGCGTGGCGACATACCGGCAGGGTAAGTGTATTTATGTAAAGATCCAGCCAATCACTATCCGGATCAAGTAGACGGCGCATGCGCTGTGCAGATCGGCACAGAGCCCAAGCAGAAAGGACGCGTCATCGTCGCTTGGCAACCGGAGTCGTCCCACTATGAGTCACCGCCACACGTGACAAAAAGGTCACGTGACGCGATGATGTCAGAGGGGCGAGTACGGAGCTCGGACAATACAGATACGCCCACTGCGTGAGCGCTGTCCGGAGACCGCGCATGCGCTGTAGATCCGGATAAACCAAGACATGAAGTATATTATAAACTGGTGCTTATTACCCAGGGAGTATATACATTAGTCAGAGCAAACAAGGAATGCATATATACATTAATCGGAGCAAATAGAAAAGAATATAATTCATCAGTTTAAGATAAATAGTTCCTATATATATATTTAAGAAAACATACATATATACATATACATATATACATGTGTATACACAAAAAGCATACATGGTGTAAATATTAAAAATATATATATACACATGCAACCCTGCAAGCTTATTAAAAATCTTTCATACATATAAAAGAGAAGCATCATGAAAAACAAAGGAAAAAAGAAAAGCAAGTGATAAAATGTGAGAAAACAGGCTCACTGAATAAAGTGTATAAAATGTATAAACTAAGTTTTTTCTTCAACTAAATATAGCTGTATAGAAAAAGATATAAAAAATTGTATGGCTATAATTGTTGCAGTGTAGGGGTGAAAACAAGTGTATGAATATGTGTAAGGAGATCCGTGTAAAATAAATAAATGTATTGAGAAAGTGAATGCGACCTGAAGAAAAGACAGTGGCAAATGGACAGAGTGCATACACATACAAGAAATAGTGCAATAAATGTGAATAATAAATATTATAAATATGTTAAAACATAATGATTCTTGAAAAGATGTATGAAATGCGATCAAATTTGAAACAAATTCCTGAACTAATATAACTTTCAAAGTATATTCTGGGTCCACCGATGATATGAAAAAAACTCTTGTCCTGGGAGTAATCATAGGCTGGATGAGAAAAAAGCAGGAAACATCATGATGTAGAAAACACTATAAAAAGAAAGAGGTTTAGTGAGATACTAAATAAAATATGAAAAAACCCTTTTAAAAAACAGAGAAAATCCCTGCCAAATATGTACTGATGATCAGAAGGATAAAAACAAGACAGAGAAAAATGTTGCAATACATAGAATGTGCATACATATACATACAATATGTATATATACACGGATACACATCTACGTATATATGCATATAAATACATACAAGCACATAGGTTGTAAATGCAGAGACCAATATTACATCAAGGAAACCAAGGGGAAACTTTTTACAGGAATGATGTAAAACTAAGGTTTTCATTTAACCCTTTTGGATGTATGGTATCTAAGGTCCAGATCCAGCGACTTTCACATTGGGCCAATTTTTTGGCCACATTCCCTCCACGAATATTCATAGGGACATGGTCAATGCCGCGGACTTTCAATTGTGTTGAGTCACACTGATGGAATTTTCTGAAGTGTTTCGGAATCGTCTTAAGTGACTCAATGTCGTCCTCATTTTCCGCCGCTATGATGTCACGAATGTGTTCCCTTACACGTACTTTTAGGGCACGTGTAGTCAAACCCACATAAATTTTCCCACAAGGATAGGTGGCCTGATAGATTACAGCTGTTGTAGTGCATGTAATATGGTGTGTGATGGTATACGTCACCTGTCCACTTGAATTTGGGAAAGACGTGGCTCGCTCAATATTAGGGCAGGCCACGCATCTCCCACAGGGAAAACAGCCCCAATTAGTTCGTTTCTTAAGGTCAAAAATTGGCTTTTTTGTAGGTTGGTAGTGGCTAAAGACCAGCATATCCTTCAAATTCTTGCTCCTCCTAGCTGTGACACTAGGATTTGGTGAAAGATACTGACTAAGGGATGAATCTGAACGCAGAATCGGCCAGAATTTCTCTATACTTTTCCTCATTACATTCCATTGTGAGTGGAACGTTGTAATAAATCTGACTTGTTCTTTTTTCTGTTTGTCCTGTTTGGTGTACAGTAGGGTTTGTCTGTTGTTGTTGCCTGCTCTAATGCAGGCTGTGTTGATATTTTTCCTACTGTAACCCCGTTCGAGAAATCTTTTCTTCATAAGATCCGCCTGTTTCCAAAAATCTGAATCAGTGGAGCAAACTCTCCTTAGGCGTAGGAATTGTCCTACAGGAATCCCTCTAAACATCTGTGGGGGGTGTGAGGAAGTCGCGTGTAACAAAGAGTTCACCTCCGTATTCTTCCTAAACATATCCGTTTGGATTTGGTTTTTCTGATCTCTTCTTATTACAACATCCAAAAAATTGATTTCCTTCATGTCGTATTTATATGTAAAGCGGAGGTTGTATCGGTTTACATTTAAAGCTTCAAAAAATATCCTTAATTCCTCAGCATTGCCCCTCCAGATGATGAAAATATCATCAATGTACCGGGCCCAAAATATGACCCGG